>NC_071285.1:44918825-45164542 GCF_943735745.2 Anopheles bellator | reverse complement strand
AAAAAATCCTTTAGATTGTGCACCCTTTAGGATGTTAACTAATTAGAGTGAATCTCATTGTGCAATTTTCCATTAAATTTGTGGTGTGTGGCAGTTCCAGAGGAACTTACTTTCACTGAAGACGTGTAAACCAATCCGCCCGTGGCTGTGTATTTGATTGCTGCCTAGTCATTGCCATTGGCATAAATTTAGCGTAACTTTCAATAAAAAGAATGTATTTTCGCTAGAAAAACTTAGCTAATTATTAGCCTGTACTGTACGCCTCAGTTTAGTTCCTGTAAATAAATTGAAGCCTTCCCTGGTGCCTCTGGCATGGTGCTTGTAACGTTACACCGACCACCGGCGGTTGGCCTTTCCCGGGTGGAAGCCTCTCGTGCGGTTTTGGGGAATCGTACACCGGCACCGCGAGGCGCGCAATGCTTAATGCGTTCACTCACCGACATTAAGCCGGTGTCCGGTGGCGTTCAGTTCCGTTGGCAGCTATCGAGATTCACGTGCGAAGATGCCCTTCGCGTCTCGCGTTGCCAACTCGGGCCAGTGCAGCCAGTGTGACGTCTTCGAAATCCGTTACACACCTGTCCTGCAGCGGCAGTCATCCGAGCCCCCGGGAGTGGGCCCTGTTCCTCTCCACTGCGTGAGTGAGTGTCAGTTCGTAACTGGTCGTCGCGCGAGCATAAATTTCTATCATATTCTTTGCTCCCCGGCCGCTCGGCCAGCCGGCCAGGATGGGTTTCGCGCGCAAACCACTTCCTCAGAAATGGCAACATTGAACCCAATTCGCGCGCACCACCATCACGCCCAATTGAGAGCAATCAGCATAATCAGCGGCGCACGATGATGATGGTGCGTAGCTGTTTTGGGGGCGGCCCACACACATACACGTGCACGCAGAAGAAGGAAGCGAGTCGCGCGCAAGGCCCTGCGCTGCGCGATGCATTTGCTTGCACTCCTCGTTAACGCATGGCTGGGGCCGCCGCCGCCGCCGCTGCGATTCCTTTCCGTTTCGCGTTGTTTTCGCTTCGGTCGATCTCCACCGAAGGTCGCTAATTAGGGGTGTCATTTGAGGCGTCCACCATGCATATCGCTTGGTGGTGGAGTTTGGAGCTCGAAAGAAGCAAAAAACAAAACGATAAATCTTCCACGCGGAATGCAGAAATCGAAGACGATCGGGGAACAAACAACCGCCCATTCGAACGATCGAAAGACGAACGAACGGGCTCTCGGGCGTGTGTGTTTATGTTGGCCCCCCCCACAAGCCAGCCCATGTTGGCTTATGTTGCTCGACTCGGTGCGCATTTCCTTTTTTTCGGGTCGGGCCTTTCTAATAATTGATTAACCATGTGAGGTGCCATTCCGGGCGATGTAAGGGCGCCTCAATTAGTAGCAGATCGATTATTAATCGCCCGGCCTCCCTTTACTCTCTATTGTTTTTTTTTGTTGTGTTCGCTATGTTTTATTGAAAAACATGCACACCGCAGGTGGGTGGGTGGGTGGGTGGATTTTAATTACACACCCTCTCGACAATAATTACTCTCGCGTCTCGCGATAGCCCCCCAAAACGGCGGGGTGTGCGATACAATTTACCAGTTTGTTTCGCACATTTACTGGGTGACCTGAAATTATGGAAGAAAAATGTTGTTTTGAGTGGCGGCGGCGGACCTGTCGGCGGTGTCGGTGGTCGCGGCGCTTCAACAACGATCGGCCGGCGGGTCACAGCTGTGTGATTAAAGCTTAACGAAACGTTAAGCTATCGCGCATTCCACGGTGAATGCATTTTTCACGGTGAATTATGGCCCAAGAGCAAAACGGTAAACAAATAACTTTGGGCGATATCGTCTCACGTTTAGCTTGCCCCGGAGCGCACCGTTGGTTATGATCCCTGGCTCGTGGATGAGGTTTTTCTTCTTTATTTCATGTTGACTTGAGTGTCAAAACCGAGCGAAAGGTGGATTAAAATTAAGCGGCAGCGGTTTGGATTGCGCTTCATTTTTTTTTTAATTCCGTCCCCAGAGATGCTCTCTGTCAAGGAGCTGCGGCTGAAACAAAGCCACAAAGTGTTCACTAAAATAACTGTCTGTGACAAAGATTTGAATTATTTTTACACGTAAACATAAATTTTGCGTTATCGGATCCTTACAAAAAGCATTGAAAGTTGCCTACCAGACTGGGGTTGTGTTTGTACTAAAAATGTACTAAAAAATACATTTCTTAAAGCCCCCAATTCCAATGCCAAAGAGGTCACTTTGAACGCTGATAGCACCTCAACGCAGACGACACGCTCGATGCTGCTGAAATTCAGAAGTAGAATACTTCCTGTTTTTACAGCGAAACTGTCCAAACGTCCACGTCCTGTTCGACCAAAGTGTTAAAAAGTGACATCCTTATGGCGACCCGGTCCAAGGGTCACCAGGAAGTAAAGAAATGGTACGGAATTCAATTTCGGAGCCACCTCTCCCCGTTAAACTTCCCAGTAGCCAACGGTGAACTTTGCCATCCATTAGCATTTCCATTAGCTTGGGCAATTAATTAATTAATTTGTTTATTACTACCACACACATACGCGGTTGATGTGGCTAGCCAAGTGGGTGTGTGTTGCGGGGGATGGCCACCACTGTAACCCGGTTGGTTCCGGGTTGGTAAGGCGGCGGCCCGGACCACTACCCCACTTACACACGTGATGATGGGGGCTGCGGGACATATACGAAAAAAAATGGGGCTGCCATTTGCATTTTTGCAACGTCACCTCGGCAACTACCGTTGCATTCGCATTCCGCAAACGCGGGAACCACCACGCGAACCGACACGGTTCGTCGGACCCCGGTGTGTTATGGTAATGGCACTGCTGGCCATAGGCCATAGCTCCGTCTGACGGGGGCCTCCCTGTCTGGCGTGGAATGAATGCATCAGCCGGACAATCCTCCGTCCGAGAGGGCTCAGCATAATATTTAGAGGCCAGCATAGGTGGACTGCTCCCGAAGTATCGATAAGAATCGCTCGGTTGTTGTGTTTGTTTGCCCGTGTCAACTCTAACACAAATTAACGTTTGTTTGTGGTTTCGATTGCCTATTTGCAGATGCTATCAGTACAGTCACCGGGCTGCGCGGGGATGGAGCGGCTCGGCGTTCCTGCCCGCGGTTCCATCGGATCACCACCATTAAGGGATGAACGGTAAGCTTTCTCGCCGCTCCGCGATCCTGCTGTGCGCTATCGAACCTGAGCTCTAATGTTCGTTCATTTTCCCCCCCAACAGAACTCGACGGTTACGAGTGGACTCCGGAGTCAGCGGTGACTCGCCGACCGGATACCACCACCACCACTCCGCCATCCATGGCCATCACCAACAGCAACCACAGCAGCAGCAGCAGCAGCAGCAGCAACCCCCGGTGCCGGCTCAGCATCACCGTTCGGACCTCATCCTGAGCAGCACCACGAGCAGTAACTTTAAGAGCAACCCGCCCAGGAAGTCCTGCCTGTTCCTCAATCACCACCACCATCATCATCACAACAATCATCATAATCAGCAGCTGAGCGGCAGTAGCGGCAGTAGCAGCATCAACTACAAAACGCATTACAGCAATAGCGGCAGCTCATCGTACGGGAGCGGCAGCAGCACCAGCGGCACCAGTGGCGTGGCCGGTGGCGTCAACAGTTCCCTCACGAGTTTCCCCCACTGTACGCACCACGTCCCGCTGCCGGACGGCGAGTACGGACCGGATCGCGATCTGCAGATACGGACACCGTGTCAGGTAGGTCCGCCAACACCCCTTTCCGTTGGACGATGATCGATGAGATGATCGGGATCGAGCCCCGCATCGTGACCGCTCCAAGGCGCGTGAGATTGGCGCAATCGTGGCATAATTGTGTGTTTGGAAACAGCGGAACGCGCGCTGGTGAAATATTTCATACCCGCGAGCGCGCAACACTCTTTCGTTCGCGCGGGCACGCGACGTGACACGTAAATGTTGTGTCGCACTTGGGCCGCCATCCAATGTATGAAAAATGATAGATTTTTCCGTTGAATCTTTCTTTCTTTCGATCCTCGATGTTTCCTCAATGTTCTCAGAAAATTATCTTATTACATTTGACACTAAACAAAGATCGCAAACATTTTAGAGCATCGTTCATCTTAAACCAAAAGCAGATATGGTTGGTAAAGTTGTTACCAACCATATTGTTGGTAGTTTTTGTTGTCTGCCTACAAAGTGGTAGATTTTAAAAGTTTAGATTACAGTTTTTTTGAACGTAATATTTATACAATTAGTTATATACTTACCAAACACAGTGTGTCATTTCATGACCTGAGTGCAGTTGCATTTATCCCTTTTCACTAAGATTCAGGCAATCTTCCCAAAGTACGGTCAATCACCGGGGAATAAATCAATCGCTGAGAACACCCCTTTTTAAGACCGGGGGTCGCTGAGAGTGGGTTAGAAAACCCGCTACCTCCCCGTTGGCTTTTGGGATGCACTTCTCAGTGCGCCCCTTACGAACCTCGGCCCTTCACCGATGCAGTGCCCGGTTGCAGTAACGAGCGTTCTCCCATAACAGCAGGGGACGTCCTTTGCCAGTGGTGGCCCGCGCACAGCTGCACGCAACTGGCCATTGTTTCAAACGTGTCTGTGTGTGTGCGTGACCTGCTTTTCAAATGCATTGTCCCGACGGTGCAGCGCTGCACCGCAAGCAACCAAATGCATTCCTTTCCAGTCCGAACACATACCATTCCCCGTGTGCCGGCCATAAATTGTCCCACGAACGAACGAACGAAGTCGAGCGAAGGAAAATAAAAAGCGCAACCCATAGCCATGGCCGCCGAAGGTCCTTGCGCATACTGACGGCGTAAAGTTTTCGTCCCGACGACCCGGAGCGATGCTGCCTGCTGCTCAGAGAAATGGTGTCGAGGATTTTCATTTATGTAAGCGCACGGGGGGAGCACAACCACACGGCCCCGTGTGCCCCCCGTGTGCCACTGCACTATGCCTGCATTCCCCCGGTACGGATCCTATTCGGGGTACGCCGAAGTAGGCCAAACCGCTAGCGACCTGATTCACCACCAACGGAGGAGCTGTGACTCAGTCTCTCTGTCTCTGTACACGATTATTGGATTATTGGAATGCTGCTGCTGGGGTTGGCCAATGCACCACAGCATGATGTAATGCATTCCTGCCCGGCATTGGTTACCCGGTGGCCTTGGGCATCGCCGGGGGTTCGATAAAGAATGCACTCTCTAACGTCGTTACGTGACCCCCGGGTGCCTGTCCAACGGGTCCAAAGGATGTCATATAAACAGCAATTACTTACCGAGCCTTCTGTTACTAATGGCGCCCTCCCGATACGTTTAAAATGGACATTCTTTGCCCTTTGGAAGATTTTATCACGTCAATTAGGCCCCGGAATTGGCCAAATTGAATGTAACGGTCACCCCAGGGTATTCGATTGAGGCACACTTTCCGTTGATTGGCCAACGCACTGTCTGACGGTAGTAAACGTCACATTAATTGGTTCGAGGCTCCCGAACGTTGCCATGGTGAAAGATCACTTGGGCGCTTTGTTCTTCCCAAGCAACGGTAACTCAGTAGAAACCATCACAGTACACCTAGCTCCCGAGTCCGTCATCGAACAGATTCGTTTCTTGTTTCTGGTTAGCTCGGTGTCGAATGTCTTCTTGATTGAAATTGAAGCACGTCCTAGCTCAGAACCTCATTTTAATTCTACTATTTTTCTCGTCCTCTACTTCCAGCAATCGGAAATACCTCGGACGTACGTAAAAGCCCCACCGAACAAAACCGTGCGCGATGTCCCGGTACAGTACCAGTCGACGGGCGCGATCTCGGTCGGTCCCGGCCTGGCGCTGGTCTCGCCCGGGTCGCTCGACGGAACCGCGAGTCATCTGCGCAGTACGTCCAGTGTGGCCAGCGGTACCAGTATCAGCGGTGCCGCCGCCACCATCGCCGGCGGTTACCTACACTCCTCGTACGGCAGCGGTGGTCTGGTCGCGGCCGCCTGCGGGACAGTACCACCGGGAGCCAGGCTAGTGGACCGGGTGGCTGCCACGTGCCAGCAACAACCAGCCAGCAGCCAGAGCCAGAAGCCGGACAAGCTGCAGAAGATCGGCCAAATCCTGCGGCTCTTCCCAGGTAACAAGACCTCCAAATCTTCATCACCAACGTCGTCATCGGGCGCCGGCAGTGGCATTAGCAGTAGTAGCAACAACAACAACAACAACAACAGCCACAGCGGCAACGGCGGGAGTAGTAACAATAATTTTACCACGCTGCATCTCGGCCATCTCGGGTGCAGTGGCACCACCACCGTCAACAACAACAGCGTGCAGAGTAGTGTAAGCGCCGCCAGCAACGGGCTGGGCGGACTGGGTAACAATCACATCAACAACAACACCATCAGCAATAGGAGCAGCCTGGTTCTCGGGACCGGCAATAGCAGTATAGGTAGCAATAGCTTAGGTACCACCGGCGGTAGCGCCATCGCCGTAGCCGGTGGGGGTCGTGCGGTGCAGGGCCTGGTGGCAACGGGCGCCAGCATTCATAACCACAATCAGCACTATCGATCGTCCGGACCGTCCGCGGGGCTAGCGGTGACCCCGGTCGTTACCGGTACCACCACCTTCTCCACGCCCTTAAGCACCTCCTCGCCGTCGTCCTCCTCCTCGTCCTCGTCATCATCCTCGTCGTCGTCGTCCGCCTGTTCCTCTTCGTCGTCTCCGTCGGGGGCCGCCGGGAGGACCGGAACCGGGACTGACTGTACCGCCGGGTCCGGCAGCTCCACTGCCAACCCGCGTGGTGGTAGCCCCCCGATCTCGGTCAGTCCCAGTCCGGATCCGCATGCCCACTACATGTGACCGGCGGCGTCGGCGGCTGCAACGACGGTGGCGGTCAGTGCCTGTGCCGAGCGCATTCTCGGCAGCTTCTAAGTGGCCTGCCCCCTCCCCGGTGTTCTTCTCTGGGCCCCACCACCCCAAGTTTTTGTGTTAGCCAATCGATGTCGTGATACTATTTGTGATGAAAGAGGACCGTGGACACGTCGGGGACCGCCACCACCACCCCTTGGCCGCGCGGACTCGAAGTTGCGTTTCGGACACGTGCGGGCAGGGGTCCGAGTCCCGGCACACACACACTAGTCATAGGCGTAGAACTTTTCGGGAACGAAGTTTTTTTTGTTTTCAACGGAAGCAGCTTTCAGCTCTTCTGCGTCGCTTGATCTCGGAGGGGCTCCGTCGATCGAGTGTTTCGAAATTAGGCAAATTCCAGATTGAAAATCCCTTGCCCTTGGCCCCCGAATGCCAATCGAGCCCCGTTTTCGTGTTTGTCCCCTCCCCACCTCTGCCCCGGGCATTCGCGGTTTGGCCGCGACGCCAGTTGCTGCCATGAGCTTTCCAATCGAAAACGGAACGGAACCGGTCCGCGCGAGTACCGATCAATCAGTTAGTGCGTATGTACATATATATAGCCGCAGCGCGTAAGAAAAGGAAGAGAACACACAACAAGCAACAACTCGTGCTGTACATTTTATCCGCGTATTTTAAGACTTCTAACCATAATTGAAGCTACAGCTCTATATTTTAAAGAAACGAACAAAAACCAGACGGAAGGGTAAACACAAAGGGGGACAAAGGGGGCTGCTGGCCCCGAGGCAGCGACAAGAGAGAGAGAGAGAGAGAGAGAAAGAGAGAGAGAGAGATAGTTAAGGGCGTCGTGTAAGGCTCAGGTGCACAGAGAGGTCTAGCAAAAATGTTCTAATCTGTTATAAGTTGTATTATTTTAAGTAAATCAAATTTTCTGCGACGGTGCGGCGCGTGCCGAGCGGAGGGTCAAAGCAGCGCGGGGTAGGGCCCCGCGCATTCGAGTGGCGGCGGGAAAGATTCCGGAGCACAACTAGCGCAGGGCGACTCCAAGCATCCAAAAACTCTAGTTAGAGACGGTTAATGCAATAGAACTGGACCCAGCACACGAAACGGAAGGAAAATACTGATAATAATAGTACCGCTACTACTACTACTACTACTACTACCAATACCAATATACTATTATCGATTACTACACAAACACACACACACACACTACTATATTACCGTATATTGATCACTATTAGTCCGCAGCGCAGCAACAGCAACCAACAAAACTACAAACTACAATAAAGATCGCAACTAGCAACATTGCAACCATAGCCTCTCAGAACGATGCCCGATCGATCCCCGGTTGGGGGCGAAGCAGAAACAATAATTTCGTAAAATAGTAACAAACTACAAGCTACTACAAGAACTACTACTACAAACACACAATAAGCACTCGCATTCGGCGAGCGATCAAGAAATACACCCACAGCGGCAAGCAACCCTCTCTAGTAGCTAATCAATTCGTACAATTAGTGCTACCACTGCTACCGCTACTACTACTACTACTACTACTACTACGACTACGACTACTACTGGCTGGGAATGTGTAATCTTTCTATCTAAACGCGGAGGAGGAAATCCCTTCTCAACACCACGGGGTGGGTTGTGGGTGGGGCTCGGTGGGTGGGAAGTAACATTTTAAAGCTATTTTTTTAACTGTACTACTGCTGCTACTACCACTCCTAGTTTCGATTGTGTAGTAGAGTTTGATAGGAAAATTGTATCATAATAAGGCGGAGCGCGAGGAAAGAGAGGTACGAAACGAAAGAGAGTGCGTAAGGGCGACAGCGGGATGGTGCCGGACTGCGAGGGGAAATATATTTATTATTATTATTTTTTAAATTGAATGTTTGATTTTAGTGAAAAACCACACAAAAAGAACCACGTCATCAGAGCATCATCGAGTGAGATGTAGATGGGGATCACGGTTTTGTGTGAGTCAGTGCGTGCGTGTGGACCGTGTGAGGCGTGTTGTGGCGTGCCGAAGGAACCCGGGAACCCCCCCAGGAGCTAGGACCGCCGATTGTTAGTCCAAGAGACCGAGGAGGAACGAGCGAGTGAGATATGGAACGGGAAATGGCAGTGCTTTGCGTGAAAAGCATTGCAATGCCAGGAAAGCTAGGAAAATGGAACCGCTGCGGATGTGGACGACGGATGTGTAGAGATGACAAATTTGTGATAAATATTTATTTAACGAACGGTTAGCAATCTGCTCGGCGATGGCGTTAGCGGAAAGCTCTAGCACAAAGTCATTGGTCCAAAAGGTTGGTGCGTGGATGCGTGGTTTGCGTTGTACCCGGCCCAATATTTCCTCCTCTATTGTTCTTTCGTCCCATCCGTGTGTCTCTCTTTCTCTCTCGCACACAAGTTGCCCAGACCCACAGAATCAGGATCAGACCGCTCTCTGGAAGGCAACTTTATTTTCAGCATCAAAAGAACCACTCGTTGGCATGGCGCTAGGGAACCTGTTCCTTGCTTACGCATCCAAAAAGCGAACGGAATACATATTTAATTGGCAAAAATCTGAGACCGAAACAGCCGCAGTGTGTCGCGTCGTGTGCAATGAATCAAAAAATGTGATAGAATCATACATTTGGGACGAACGGAACAGCAAAAACCGGGACCGGGTAGTGTTAGATCAAAAGCGAATCAGCAAAGGACAGGACAGGAAACGTGTGCGCCGTGTGTGCTTTTTGGGAGCATTGTGTTCTGAGGTGTTCATTAAATTATTAAGAGTTGCAACAGCGAAAAGAAATGGGAAAACAGCAGAAAAAAGGGCAAAAACAGAGGTGGCTTAACGAGACCAGCGGGGGCGCTGTTTCAGAGACCAAGAATGGCGAATGGTTGAACGAATGCGAGACCCCACGAGACTCGCAAGTCGCAGAATTGGCCACAAAGAACCGTTTATCAGTGCGCGGCGGCGGCGGCAGCGGTGGATGTTTACACTACCTTTAACCTAATCGAATCGTTGTTTATTTCGTTTTTTGATAATCTAGACTAAATAAAGGATAAATTCTTAATGCTCGCTCTCTCGCTCGTTCCCTTCTCGAGTGTAAGTATGACAGAGAGAGAGCGAGAGCATAAACCAGGTGGAGAGAAATAAGGGCGATGGGGGGTCTAACAGACAGACACCGATTGGAACCGGGAAATTGAACCGCGCCAGAGTCAGGTCGAACAAAACGGACAGAACCCGGACAAATCTATTGTAAAGTGTAGTAGCGGTTACGAAACGGTATAAATAATGGCCGACGGTGGACCCCCCTAGTAAGTGTAATAAGTGCGCAAGCCAATGCAAAAGCAAAAAACAAAAAGGAAATCATTAACTACTCTTAAGAACCGAAACTTAAAACCTAAAGGAGAGAAAATAGACAGCAACATACTACGGTGTAAGCACAGGTGATGGCGGCGCACTCTGGCGAACTGGAGTCCTGTGGGTTCGAAGTCCTTCAGAAATGCTTGCCTTTTGTACCGTACGCACCGCTTCCGTTCCGCTTGCGTTTCCTGAGTGCGTGTTTCGTCGTGCACGCGTGGCACGGTTTAGTGGTTTATTAGCAAATACGGTGTGGTGTTCGTTCGCCATGTTGGCGCGCAGTGGCCTTTTTCTTTCTAATCCCCGCGCGAAGCGAAGCGATGTGTTTTTTGTTAATTTGGAAACAGTTTCCGATTCGATTGGCCTACCATTTCAAGGCGCCATTCTGTTATAGGATACCGACTGGAATGGGGTGGCCGGAATGTGTGTAAACTAGGGGAGCAGCACAGATACTAGCACAATTATGTAGGTGTAACATAAGGTTTACCGAAAGTACCGGAACGGAACGCCCTGGGGCCTGTGAGGCATTGAAAAGGGTTCCAATTTTAAGCATCACACTCTGGGAACGGCCACTCAGGCCATTATGATGTTGGGCTAAGCCGAAGGAAAAGGAAGTTTAGGTTTTGTGAACCACATTTTCTTTCTGTTGGTTTCGTGGGTTTTTTTCTTTCGCTTTTTGGTGAAAAGTGCTGTGTTTTCAACAGACACAAAAATATAAAAACAGAGCTCAAACCAGAGGTGGTGAGTCAAGGGCGAAGGGTGGCAAAGGAAGAGTATCTATCTTACCGATAATCAATCACATGTCTCGGATGGCCGTGCCATGTGCAAGAGAGAGAGAGAGAGAGAGAGGCAGAAGTAGGTGTGTTGTAAATAGTGTAAAAAAGTAACTGTCGAAAAAGGACGAAACAAAAAAAAGTAAGATGTCACCACACTGTCACTGGGATCTATGCAATTGGGTGCAAAGGAGAGAAAGAGAGTGAGCGAGTGAGAAAGAGAGAGAGAGAGAGAGAGAGAGAGAGTCAAAAGGACGTTGGGTCGAAGTGAGCGACAATTTTAATCGATATGCACTGAAAAACACAACTCCCAGTCCTTCTCATCCCATCGCCGACGATCGTAGTGTGCGTTGTGTTGCGGTCGAATGGTCGAAGGAAAATCCTACAGAACGCACCTTGCGTGTGGCGGGAAACTTCGGGTTCCTTGCGGCCGGAAAAGACCGATCCGACCGACCGACCGACCGCATTTCACTCTACCCGTGCTCCGAGACACCCGAGTGCAACCGAGAGGTTAGTTAGTTAGGGAAAAACCGGGAACTTTTAAGCGCGGTTCGCCACCCAACCAGCGTGAGTGCGTGTCCGCGTGTGTGCGTGAGAGAGAGCGAGAGAAAGGATATGAATTAAGTCGAATAAGATGGCGGATGGTGGTGAAAAAAAAATCAAACAAATCATATTTATTACGCATAGGCAGGTCAAGAGTGGAAGGGCAGGCAGAGACCGACGAGAGACAGGCCGCTAGCGCCCGAGTCGCATCATCGATCCGCAGCAAAGCGAACACTTCGCGGCGCAAACGCGCAAACAACTCCTTCCTTTGCGCAAAGCATGGAACATATATTGAAAATATTAATATTAATATGAGTAATAATAATAATAATAGTAATATTGATAATAATGCAAATAATATTAATAATAATAATAATATTGATAATATTGATAATGGTAACGATAATAATGGAAAAGAAGTAACTAAATAATTTAAAGAGAAGTAATAAATAATGAAATTAACATTCCCCAATTGCGTCGGTATTCGCGCTCTGCAACGTGAACCCCCTAGCGTGAGTTTGAAATATCACAATACTGGCCAGGACCGGCCACAGTGTCTCGCCAACCTTCGGATCAGCATGATCGCCTGCCAGACGCCGATAAAGTGCTCTCGAAAGCCTTCTTCCCGTCGGCAGACCGTAACGACGGCGGTGACGACGGCTAATACTAATCTGAATGTTTATGAGGTTATAATCGAAAATTGGACGATGTCTCTTGGCCGGCCGGCCGACCTACAATCCGCGGCACCGAGCACTACCGGAAAAGGATTCGACGGAATCACGGGCGACAATCTTAATTAAACTGGAAACTTTTTCATTTAAAAGTTCCACTTTATGTGACTGCCCACGAAGGGCGCCGGCCCTAGCACGTTGATCGCTGCCTGTGGTTTACTGCGGCCTGTCTGTCTGTCTGGGGCTAGCTGTCTGTCTGCAACATTGATGTGGCGAAGGGACACATACAGTTTTTACCCACCTGCGAAGTGGCGCGAAATGATTACATTACGATTCGAAAGCGATTGCAAGTTTGATTTTCGATTGATTATTATTAATATTTAATTTGCATGTAATTAAATTGGCTCGCCCGGCCCGGAGCGCGCAAATGGGATTGCGTGAATTATTTGTTAATTTTGTTTGCGCCGGGCCGAAACGGAGCGAAACAGATGGGGCAAAAAAATTGCGAATGGGTGCTGGACTATTTTGCACGCCCGATTTAAGCGTAGGGGGTGATTTTTCTGTCCCCGGCCCGACCCGACACATCGAGCGTTGTAAGCTGCGTTGATGAAATCCGGATCCCGATCGGTCCCGGAACACGCAACAACCGACCGCATACAAAATGCACACAATGTAATTACAGGCGCGCGTATGATTTTGTTTTTTTTTTGCTGTCCATCCATCGCACGTCCATCGTGCAAATCAGACCGTGTTGCATCTGGGGTTGACTGGGCCTCCCTTCGGCTACATAATCGATATAGCCCAACGTGGTTGAGGACGCGGTTTTTACTGGCTCCGGTGGCTCATTATGGTAATTGGTTAACCACGGCCGGGTACGATGCGAGTGCCCGCAACTCCCGTTTATGCACAATGCACATTGTTAGAAGCGTCTAATGGGGGTCCTTAAATTACTCCGAACAACTGTTGGACTTTAATCCGATCTTTGCGTTTCACCTCAACTGCGTTCTCGTGGTCGATGAAGTTGCTCGAAATGATATCGAAATTCATTACGAAAAAAAGGACCGATAATAACCGGCCACTGATAGGCTCACTGTTCGTCAAAATTGGGCAACCGCTCGTACTCCGGGCCATCAGTTTCCTATTGACAGTCGAATTTCACACTTCCGTTCTACCGGACCGGAAGGCGTGCCGGGCGCCTTCCGGGCCAGCACGGAAGCGTCACCCGGTCGGTAATTCAATTTGGAAATCACTGAAATACTATCACCATCATTCGGCAGGCGGGGAACCATAATTGCATTGGCCGCCCCACACATGTGTTGAGTTGGAATCTGATTTAGATTTTAAAACGAATCCGTAATTGCATTAAAGGACCGAGTCCGAGCGGCAGGCTCGGAGGCTATCCAATAATGTTGCGTCTTGTTGTGCACCGGAAGGCCCTTCTCGGACACGCACACACACCCACACAAACTGGAACCTGGGGCCAGCTCCCGAGCGGATGTCGAACTTTCCGTACACGACACACGTCGTGATGTGGTTACTGTCAGCCGGAAGCGTAAACGCATTATCGAACGTCGTGTCTCGCGCGTTCCGGTCGAGCATGCACTTCCTGGCTCAATGTCAGGACCACCACCGCCCCCTGCGGGGGGTTGGTAACCGGGCTTCACAGTGACGCATCTCGGATTGCATACCTTCGAGCGCTTTCGGTCCGGTCGGTCGTTGCGCTGATGATGGATGGACGCCACGCGAATCATGTTACAATCGATCAGGCCCGCAGGGCACGGAAAAACTCTCCCCGGACATGAGCAGACCCCCGGCACTCTGCTGTCCGGAAGGCGCAGAACAAAAATCCTTCTACCAAAATAAACGCGCCAACGCACCAGTTGCAGCACAGCTCGTGGATTAATTCAATTTATATAACATCGCGCAGTAAATTGAGCTCCTCCCCGCAGAGGCGAAGTGGTGTCGATAACCGAAACATGCCCGTCTCGACGGGCTGGCGAAGACACTGATCCGCAGCGAAGAGGTTGGGTTCGCTTCGTTAAAAACGAAAGCGAAAGGCGGACAGCAGGCGAGCGACGGTGGACGTTGTCTGGCGGTCTGGCCGCTCAAGCATCCTGTTCGCCGAAAATCGCCCAAAGAGCCATCGAAGATCGAGAGGACCGGCGGAATCGAATCGACTGGCTGACTGGTTGATAATCTCAAGTGGACACTCGATCACAATTTCTTTTGCACTGCGCCAAACCTCGGCCCGAGACGCTCGAGACCGGCCGACGGAGCCCGGAGTTTGTTCGCGATCAATAACGCTCCGCTCGGCGACGGCGAAAGGAAGAAATAATCCATCCGGGGAACGGTGAGCCGGGATATTAACTGTGAACGACGCTTAAGTAGCTTCCGATATTGTGTCCGACGGGGAAGAAAAAGAAACTGTTGTCGACTGAAATTCGCGAGAAGCAGTTTTTTTCTGAGCGGAACCCACGGGGACCGGCTGATCCGCAAACGGTGGCCGTGTTCCGAAATCACACTGGCGCAGTTCCGTTTCGGTTCAATATCATAAATTCATTCCACATCGTGAAGGACATCTGGTGCGGGTTTAATGGACACCGAAGCCCACCGTACTGCGCTGCGCCGTAAAACGGTTGGCAAACTGATTTTTGAGACCCCCGGTGCGGCGACTACGGATATCCTGGGTGGCACTTCTGGGCTTTTTGCAATCCGCCCCACCCGATCCAAGTCTATTTCTTTGCACTTTTTTTCCCCTCTCTCTCGACAACCGATGGGAGCTGCTAAAAATCTGCTGTCGAAGTAAAGCTCCTCTAACCAATCCTGCGTTGCTCGGTGTTGACCGGATTCGGTTGAGCTTATAATTACTTAGCCAACGGACGAATGGGTCAACGTAATGGGCCGTAGCACGCGTTTGAATGTTTTCGTAAACGGTTTTCTTTACGCACCGTTCGATTTTATTGAAAGTTTTTGTGAAATGTATTTTGTTTCCTAAAACCTCCAACTCCACCGGTCGCTTTTCATTCAACCCATCGAAGCGCGCTGTCGTCCCGGGCCCGGGCCCGGCCGGAAACGCTCCCGATGTCGCCTTCGCTTCCGACAACGACGCAACTTTGCCAGACTTATAATTTTTATCTTTTAACGACTTTCGCTCACTGCACCCCAGCTGCCACGTAGCCGTCGAAAGGTTACTGCCGGCGACGAGGCCGAGAACAAGGGCAGGGCTGGCCACGACCGACGGACAACTGGTGCGCCCAAGGATGCGCACCGCGCCAACAAAGAAAGAAAAAAAAGCCAAACCATAAGAGAGAAGGACAATCCCAATTCTTTCGCCGGCACTGCTCCGGGGACGAGCGAGCTCCGAACCGAGCCAATAGCCACGAGCCAACAATGTTTGCCCCGAAACTGACTCTAACAAACGAACGGAACGCCAAGTGAATTGTTTTGCAGGGCGAGGCGAAAACAATCCGCTCCTATCGGCGGGCGGTCTCTGGCCGGCCGCGGGGTGAGACTGATAATGGCGGGGGGGTTAAGTGAAAGTAAAAGAAGTAAAAAATGATGTCTTCAAATTTACAGCTAATGACTGCCACACAGGTCTGGTGCCGGCCCTCTGTGGCCCGTGGTAGTCGGGAAAGTTTTGGGTTTTTGTGTGCTAGGATCCGCTAGGATTTCGGGTTTGGTCTATCTTCATTCCGCTAAATTATGACCACGCCGTACGTTGACGCCGGTGCCGGTGAACTGTTCCCGGGGCCACCACCCGCTTAAGCACTGCAGCCACCGCGGCGGGGCAGCAACTGCACGCCGTTGCACACAGGATGGCGCTATTAATTCTGCTCCGTGCACGGCGGTCCATGCCCGTTCGGCGACGTCCGTAAAGATAAAGCTATCTTCTGGCCGGCAGAGAGCCAGCAACCCATGCCGGTGGCAACCGGACCGGATGGGGATCGGATGGTTAAAGTTTATGCTTCGCAGATGAAAGTGCAAATTAATTGCACTCGCTGCGCAGCAGTGACCGGTGCCTAGGCCTGTCCCACTTCAGGGCCAGGCTGTTGCCAGCGGGTATTGGTGGGCTGCCGTTCACCGACGGGAAATAATCGCTCAACCAAATGGCGGCGCAACGGGATTTATGCAACGCTGGGTGTTTAACGATTCATAAATAGGCTGGGCCCAACAATGGAGGCTCGTGGTGGCTTGTGGCTGCATTGAACGGTTAACAGTCAATGTCTAGTCCATTTCAGACAAAAATTTTTTTGTAATGTTATTTTGTTACAGAAGCATGTTCTAGTATCGTAAATACCTTACCTGCGTAAACAAATCCAAAACTAACCATTTATTATTCCTATACCATGAAACGTAAACGAAAGGATGATTATAAATATGAAAAAGAAATCATTTGCTTCGTTGCTTTCGATATTTTTTAAAGAAATGAAGGATAAACTGTCAAAAAACAAGTTTTCTATAAAAAAGCGAGCTCAAAAAGCAGACCAAAATAAGTGATTTCGTAACAGGAGACCGGGTACGCATAACCGGGTACGGATAACTTGTGAGCTTGTGAAAAATCGAATTTCGACACTGCAACATTTCAGTGTCGACATCTGGGGAAAAGTTCCAAAGTGGTTTATTTCAGCTCATGGCGTTCAAGTATTGGTTTTCCTGTTACAATTTGCCCGTTTTACGATTCTTGGTCAAAATCACGGTTTGAAGCTTCTTCTTTTTATTTGAATAGCTTGTTCTTTCTAAATTACTTACCTTGCAAATTTGATCAATTTTCTTAAACAATGTTCATATTTTCTTTATTGTAAAAAAGAATTGGTTTGATATGGTTAACGACACCCCAACGCAGAGTTTTAAATTAATCGAAAAGCGTCAAACTATTGATCTTGATCACTCTTCTCTGCGGTCTTTCAATGTCTGCTTTCCATCCGCCGATTGGTCATGCAGCAAAAATCTAAGTTAGACAATTCTAAGCCCATAAAAGAAAATGCAGTTCCGTACGTCACCAGATAATGCACCAATAATTCATTCTTACTCGCCACCTAATGCCCAAACTCTAAGTCTGAAATTAGATGACTTCGAACGCCATCACTTCAAGCGAAAGAACATCACGCGCCAATAAATAGCCCCGGGCAGGGGCAGGGAATTGGACAGAAAAATAAATCACCTTCACCGTCCGCCATCGCTATCGCCTCTGTCGTGTCGCATGAGCGATTTCAGTGGCGCTGCACTCTCGACGGATTAGCTCCGGTCTAATCTAATTCCTAACGAATCCATCAACCTTTCAATAACCTCCCATTCGACCATCGCGGCTGGCCACGTTTTACACCCGGTCCAGTGTTCGCCCCGTCTCCCGTGTTGTCTGGTTTGCGTCTAAAGTTAAAACAACGAACTAGAATGGAACTGTAAGTAAGATGGACAATCCGGGCCCGGAGTGCTGTGGAGCGAAACGTAGCCATCAAACACGGCCAAAGATCCGTCCGTCCGTGCCGTAAGTTAATCAAAACTTTTTCAATTGCGCTAAACGATCGCGTATGTCCGGCGGCCCCTGTTTGGGGCAAATTGTAAACAACGGGATTGCAACGTCCTGGCCAGCGAGCCGTTGAGCCACTGTCCTGCGCGGGCCGGGCGAGACAAAATAAAGCACTCCGCTTGGTCGGTGGCGGGCAGTGACGAGGGTTAAGCCTCGGTTCGCAAGGACGAAAATACTGCCCGCAGTGTAAAAACAACAAACAACTCAACTCCCTGGCCGGGTGGGTCGGCCAAACCCAACCAGCGCGTGGTATCGGCTTCACACCCCGAAAAGGTGAATTCTCGGGAGATGACCGGGCGAAAATGATTACCTGTCTGACCTCGGCAAGCGTCTGTCGGTGGCGTCTTCGGGCAAGGTTGTCCTTCCTTGGCGTTCCGTCCACCGGAGCCGAAGCCGAACGGAAGACAACATTTCTTAGACGACATTCTAGACACGGTCCACCGCCGCCGCCTACTCCCAAGGGGCCCAGGCCGGCAGACGCTCCGAAGCGGATGTTTCGGGCCCGGGTCCAACCGGAAGGACATCATGGGCTACACGGTCCACGGAGGATACACGGGGCAATGATGGGCGAACAACAACCGAAACACCGGCGACCGGCGACCGGCGACCGGCGACCTGAACCGGAATGAGCCAATGTGCAAAAATGTCCAACAATGATGAAAATTTATTTCCTACTCGCCCGGCAACGGTGTCTGGAGCCGGTAAAGTGTACAGTGTGGCGCACGGCACTTGCCGACCACGGTCCAACCGGTGAAAGATTTAGTACCGTAATGTTTGAACTAGAAACTCGATATATTTTTATAAAAATTCAAATTTCAATTTTTACTTCTCATCCTAAAATTATCATTTTTTTAATTCCTCATAATTCTTAGAACTATCTAAACTTTTATTGATTGTCTTCCAATCATTCCAAGTGATATTTACACAATCAAAACATCATCTAATGAGGTTTCAATTTACTATAGTGTTATGTAGTAAATCGAAAGCTCGACCCGTATCACTTTTCTCAACAAATCCTTCGTGCCACCGTGTGCCCCAACTCAGGACACCCAACCATCGCTGGTTCGCGGCTACAAAATGTTGTTCTACGCCCAACCCCGGGTTCCGTTGGCCCCGGTGTGTACGGTTTAATCGAACACGGGCTCAAGGGCAAGGGCACCCTGGGAGTGTTCGCTCGGGATGGCAAAATAAACGAAGAAAACACAAATTCCGTGTACGAAAATCTCCGACCTCCGACGGGACGGGCCACCGGGCGTCTCCATCGGGGCTGCGGGCGCGAGGCTGATGAAATGGAAAGTTTTTTTCGCCGTCCCCCCATCGGCGGTTCCGGTCCGGGCGAAGTTAGTGCCTCCGTGTCTCCGTGTGCATTGTTGGGGTTTTTCGGGCTTTAATCTACGCCGGGTCGGATCGGGTCGGCGGCCCGGTACCGTGCTTCGTGGTGGGGATAAGAATTGTTATTTTGACTTTACTTCCACCCGGCCGGTTCGATACGGCTGCCTCCTTCGCTCTGCCGTCGGCTCTATTCTTGCACAGTGCACGGGACGGGTCTAATGCAATATATTTTCGCCCGGCTATCGGGCATCTACATCTGGTCCACCTGCGTGGTCGCCCTTTTTGGAGTCCGGTTGTTTATTTCATTCGAAATTAGATTATTGAAGAACCTGAACAGGGCGGAACCGGAAAAAACTGGGAAGCAATTTTATTTCCGGCTTAACTTTGGGGCCACCCAGACTGAGAGTTGCCCGTTTCGCGGTCCTCGCGAACGGTGATCAAGATTTGGCTACTTTCAATTCGCCATTTTTTCGGCCCAATTTATAGTTAGACAATAGTTTTAAAACTCCATTTAAATAAAACCGTTGTAACAAGATCGCAGATCGCTACCAGATACCGGGACCGCTTCTGATTCCACTGAGTGGAAGTCCGTCTTCCGCCGAACGAGACAGACGGGTCCCGGTTCGTGGAACTATGTCTATTTCTTTGGGCCCGCCAGCAGGACACTCCCAGACCCAGGGTTCGTTAAGGTGTGATACTTACCTGCCGACGTTAAGACCACCCCCCCGGCCCAGGAAGGCTCTCCTTTGCCAAAGGTTGCGATAATACCTCTCGGAATGGCTGAGAGCCCGACTAGTCGGACGGTCGCAAATGAGGAGTTATTTCGTCGAGACGAAAGTGGTCTTCCGTTTTTATTTCTTTTTGCCTCTTTTGCGGGTTCGCTTGTTTTTCAAAGGTGCGGCGGTACGTTGCATCCACCGAGTGGCTCATAAATTATGCAAATTCCACCCTCCAGCCTCTTCGCGCTGCTCACGTCTTCGGTGGCTGGTCACCTGGAAGCAGCTGCTCCGCTGGTGGTGGGTTATTAATTTCCGCCCGGCGAACGAAAATTAACGTTCTGTGTGCTGTTTGCTTTTTTGTTCCGCATGTTCGGATAATCTCCGAATCTTGGTCCCTCCGAAAGTCTGGAGCCTTCATTACCGACCCTAGACACCGACGCTATGCCGGATAAGGAACACCGATGGAGCAGAACGGTAATCGGGCACCGAACACATTCACCATTTCACGGTCATTTGCGTAATGTCTTAACCGTGTGGCCGCGCGAGGGGTTGATGAACGACTTCGCTAACGTCGCGTGCCGTCCCCGTGGTTCCTGTCGGCCTTACATGACCTTGAGGGTGCTGTAGGGCTGGCCGTTGATCGCCAGTCAAACACATTACTCCGTTTTCGGGGCCCCTAATCACCTGCAGCTCGTCGCTTGATAAATCACTCGCCGGACCCGCACCCGGTTTCTTCGCCGAGCGGACGACGGACATGATGGATTGTACCGTCGGAGTCGATTAGCGTGAAGCACGTGGCTGGCTGGCCATTCGGATCGCCTTTCCAGTCAGTATTTATAACAACCGTAAAGCGTGTCCCAGCCACTTACAGACCGCGGCGAATGCAAATCAAAGGGCGCAACCGCATGTTGAACATCGCACGATTGGTACGTATTTACGAGCGATAAGCCGAAAAAGGTTTCCGACGACATGGCGGATAACCGATACATTGTACAACACCCAAAGTAATGAGTTGGGATTGGGAAACGAAGATCTAAAAGTGCTGAAAGTGGCAACACCTGGAATAGATCTGAGAGAAAAGAAATTAAGGGTTGTAAAACTAACTAACTTGGCAAATGTTATTCCTTGAATGCTGCAAATTAGCAGGCTTGTCAGCTTAAACACGATCTTTTGCGTAGCCTCACAACAACAAAATCAAACGGTGTCAAATCGCATGATCTAGACTTCACCATATCTTCAATTGCAGACCAAACATAAATGTGTTGATATCTGGTGGAATCGATCTGACGGTAAGGGTTTTTTGTCGTTTTCGAAAAAAAAGGTTCCTGTGCCCATAATGCTCATAATAAAAATAAAAATCCCATAATGTTTATGGAGAAAATTTTGCTGGAAAAATTTGCTATTTCGAATCCCCACTTTTGTATTTTAATATGTACATATTAAAATATGTAATTTTGTAATATGTTTTCATAATTTTTGAACCGGTAGTTCTGTTGATAAACGATTCATTTTCTTGGATGGTATTAATCAATTAATTTTATTCTTTTCAACTAAAAAAGTTTGACGATTAGGTAGACGGTAACGATTAGGTAACTAAACGAGTTGAGATCCACTAGCTGCTTCCTAGAGGTAACTCACTTTAAACCATCGCGTGTTCCATTCCATTGCTTCTTCCGCAAGTTGTTTCTAATAATTCCTGAACAACCCGGTCCCGGTCACCGTGAAAATGTTTGACCATACAAGATCCACAACCCTTAGCACCGATCGGCCGTTCGACTCGTCATGTATGGAATCTCATAAATATCAATTATCTTTCCGAATACCGAACGATGACGCGGACAACGACCGGTTCAATATGGTTCGCGTTTTATGATAGGACCTTCAGCGGGCACGGCCCGCGAGGAAAAAAAGTGAAAGTCAGTGAAAACCGTAACAACCGTTAAAAGTGGATCCTACCTCGCCCCAACGGCGGCGGCGGCGGCGGCGGCGGCGGCGGCGACGGCGATGAGGACATTATCTAGTCGCTCACATAACGCTCAACCCGTGCCGAAAGAGACACGGCCGGTGCCGTACGTAGGCGGACAACACACGCGAGGTCCGCGCGCCCGAAAGGACGATGCAGACGGCGACGACTCGCTCTGGCCACCATGCTCTGTTTATGTATTTAATATCCCGCTCCGGCGCTTGGGTTCGTAAAATGTCTCAAGGTCACGCGGGTTGCCGCTGGTCGCTGCGCACTGTGTTTTATTTCGCTGACGGTGGCTCTGCTTCTGCTTCATGTACCGCCCCACAAGGAATTCCCTGCGGTACAGTCCTTCCCGGCGGCGGTACATAAGAACCCGCACGCACACAACGGGGCCTTAGAATATGCTTGAACAGGACGACTGCGCCTGGCATCAAGTGGCGGGCGTGTGGATGCAACGGGTGGAATGGAGCCAAAGGACTACGCTCCGGGACCTTATCTGAATGCCACCATCGCCGCCATCATCGTCATTTGTAAGCGGTGCGCCGACCGACCGACCGACCGGGCGAACCTTTCCGATTTCAAGTTCAGATCCACTTACAAGCCACCGCGTGGCACGACCGATCGATTCCGGAGAGCATTCCCTTTTGTCAGCAACCCAACGATGTCTGCTCCACGGTGGGGCTCCCCATTTTCTGAAGAGTTGGCTGTGACGCGTCACTTTTGACGTTTTAAACGCTCAAACAGCCAACGCTAGACAGTAAGCGGCGCAAAACCGGCCGACCAATAATTGGCCATGTGTTGGGTCGCGATTCAGACGCGATTCTTCACCGGTTCTTGGCTTCGCACTAAAAGGATCCGGAACGTGACAGCGTCTTAGCCCGCCCCAAGGCTTCTCTCAAGAGGTGCGCTCCAGACGTAATCTCGAAATCTCCGCCAAGAACCGAAGAACGGGACGGCCAGAACACCGGAGACCCAGAGCACCACTCGAAATGGGCTAGAAAGGATCGAGGAGGACTGAGCCGAAAAGCTTCTTCCTTCCGGGCCGGGCAAGCCATCAAAGTGGGGAGCTGAAGGGATGAAAGGCACGTTATGAAAAATGGCCCGGACGACCTTGAAAGGGAACGAGACACCGGAAAAGTCGGTAGAAAATCTCAGGTACGCGGAGGAAATTTTATTACCCGTGGGGACCCGGCGCTAGACCTTTCTCGTGGCCGCTAGACGGAAATGACAGGCAGGCGTTCGGACCGATTTTATGGCGAAAATCGTGAAAATCGAAATTTAAAAAATAACACCACTACGCGGAACGCGGTACATAAAAGTAAATGCTGAGTGAGAGTGAGAGAGAGAGAGCGAGCGAGGGGCGTGATCTGTTCATCGAGACGGAAAGAGCTCTTTAGTGTTATTGGTTGAGTCCTGTACCTTTCGCGTAAGTTCGCCTGTCGTGCCGTTTCGGGTTGCTGGGATGCTTGAACTGCTGATGGGATATGTGTGCTTGACTTGCTTGTAAAATTACTACCAATTTGACAGTCGGTTTCGCTTCATCTCTTAAATTTCATTAAAAATAATACATCAAAGATGAAAGTATCCAAAGAGAGTTCAATAAGCAGATAACTGTAGTATTGAAAAATGCTTATTATTTTGATTTGTAAAAATAAAATAGAATTTAATAAACTGGTTCTTATTTTTCAAAGGTTCAAGGAGCGCACAAAAACATTTTCAAAAAACTGTCACAACCGGAACATTAAAATAGATGGTCAGGGTCCATCGAAAGATTCGATCAAAGAGTTCTCATCAAGAAATTTAGGACACTATACCCATTAAAATAAATAGGAAATCAAAGCGAATGCTGAAGAACGAATTGCTCCTGTGCCAAAAATCACCCAACCACAAAAGGTACCTCAACGTTTACTCTAAATTCGTTAGTTTTACCACTTATTGGAGTGTTCGGCGTGTTCGTTCGGCGTTCCATGAAGGAGCGCAATCGCAACAGGAGACTTCGCCGGCGACCGCCATCGGTTGATTCGAAACACTCGAATAATGGCCACATGGCCGCGAGAGGAACTGATTGATTTTATGTTTTCCACCGAGTTGGTCATAAAAAACAGAGAACATAAAATTATTGGACCGCTCCTTTGAATTGCGGAGTGGAAAGTTCGAATGTTTCATAAACTGCTGCCCGGCGCCACTCAGAACCGTAGCCCCTCATAAAGTTATGCTGCCGCCACCGGGCGTACATCGGCCGGGGGCCGTAAAGTTTAGATTTACTGCCGCACACCATAATGAGTCGGCCACCGTGTTTGGCCCACGCTGTAAAATATTATTTTAATTATCTTGCCAACTGGCCGGGCCGGGTATCGATCACGCCAATGCTTCCGAATCGTGACACCTGAATCATTGCGAGGGATTCAAATGGCCCGAAAGGATCACTCACGAAAGGAATTAAAATGTCACTGTCCAGTCGATGGAAAACACAAACAAAAATACGTACGGGGACCAATCTTACAACACCTCGGCCAAACCGTCGGACTCTCGACGGTGCACCGAACGGTTCGAAGCTCATCAAACAGTTAATTGTATTTTGTTCCGATGTTCCTGGCAGCCAATCAATCGAAAACTTTATCCTTTCCCCGCGGCTCGGCGACCGGATCGGACCGGACCGAATCCGTGCCTCCCTTGCTCGCAGAGCGAATGGCCACAACAAAGTTCGTCCTGTGTCCTCCTCGACAACATCCTTTGGTGGAACGTCTTGCGGGCCACACCTTCGGAGAACGGGCCCCCGGGGCTGGGTAATCCGGTTTTCGATTGACTGGACTGATTTAATTACGTTCCCCCCGTTAATAAGTAATGGGCTAATGAAATAGTTTTTCATTAAATTTGCATCGATCTCTCGCTGGGAGCGTCCAGCGACTATCATCGATCGGGATTGTTTGCCTCGTTTCGCCTCGCCAATCTCCGACGGTCAGCACCGGGCACTGCGCTTACAGTGCCGGACGTTATTGATACCAGTGTCCTTTGGCACCATTTGAATGCCATTTAAAGAGCATTTAGTAAACTATTTAACAAGAAGGACGAAAAATGAAAATTTCTACTCAATCCGACAACCGAACCGAAGGGAAATGTTCGAGTTGCAGATGGACTCCACCAGCAACACTCAATCTGAGTTCTTGCCTATTTATCGCCGAACGTCGAGTGTTAAATCAATAAAACTCGCCCTCGGCGGCAATCGGTATGTACGTTTCGTTCGGTCACGGCAGTTCAACGAAATGCAGGTAGGTCACTGTAGCCGCAGGATGCCGGGCTGCAGGACGAACCGGCCGTCATCGGGCGCCCGGGCGGGGATTAGAATTGCATTTACAGCACATGACAACACCCCGATGACGGCGGCCCGGACCAGCCGGGCCGGCCAGGACAACAATGTGTGGTGGGAAAATCGATATCACCCGCAGCCAGGGCAATGCGACAACACCACCATGCGACGCCAATTGCAGCTGTCGACTGGAATCAGATTAAATTCAGCCCGGGGACGGGCCGGGGCTTGCGGGTGCTTTACATTCCAATTTCCAGTTCCACGCACACATACACAGGCTCACTGGGGTAAAGGACATCCGAAGTGCAATGGACCACCCCCCAGGGCCGCTGCACTTCGAGTGCATCCCGGCGTGCGGAGTAAGTCCGGAGTGGATTGCATTTCTCTCGGACTCGGGCACAATGGAGCCGCCGGGACACGGCGAGAAGGATCACGACGGCAGCGCGATGCAGCTGCAGCCGGGGCCATCAATAAATCTACGCCGGGCGTCTGGCGACGAAAATCAAGCGTAAATCACGGTGAAATGTTGCAAAACTGGTGAAAATAAATTTTGGATCATCCGACGGGCGGCAACGGACGGCCATTTTTCATTCGCACCTATCGTTGATCAAGATTCACACGCTTGTCTCGCTCGCTCCCTGGCTGGATCATAAATCTCCGCACTTTTGTCCCAGTGATCGATTCGCTGAAGTCGTTCGTTTGCGTTCGGGCAACCATTCGGCCATCGTTCGCCCTTTTTGGGGATCATATTTGAGTCATTTCACGTGCCCCTGCACAACGCTTGAGCCTCTTATTAAATCAAATTACCCAAATTGCTTTGAGTAGCCCGACAGTGGTGGCGACAGGACGTGGCGGCCGCGGGACACATGTCACACCACGGCACGGCGATATTCTAATACGCCTGCCCCTTAATAAGCTTTCACGCATAATTTACGCCAAACAGCACATTCCTCGAGGCGCACATTCCGGGGCCGCAGCATCGCGAGGGCCACCGCAAGCCACATTCCGGGACACGTGTCTCGGCTGCCACGGCCCTGACGGGCGTAAAATTTCGCTCCTTTCACCTTGCCGGGCGACGTGCACGCGTGTGTTCGTGTGGCTGATAACACCTTCTTTTTATCACGTCGTTCACGGCTCCACCACGAGACGAGACGCTGCGGGAGCAAAACAGGACACCCAACCCAGGCCGGAGCCCGGGGGCCCAATCCAGTCCAAGACAAAGCAAGAGCAATCAAAATTTCCATTCGCCCTCATTTGCATTTTATTATGATCCGTCAGCCCCTCCCAGCCCAGTGGGGTTAGGTTGGGACTCTCGCACACACCCAGACGGAGCCGGCCGGCGTGTCCTGATGGATGTGGATTCGGGTAGGGGTCCGTGTCGATCCGTCTTCGTGCTGTCTGGCTAATGAATAACCTTGACGAAGAATTGTATGTTGTGCCGTGAGGTCCCTCCATGGGACGGATTGTGTGTTGTGGTTTTACGTTCCTTCACGAAAAAGGGCGACCGAAACGAAGGATCGATGCATTTGACACGTCGTTTCGGGGGGTGGGTTCCATTGGGTTAACCTTACAGCCGCGAGCTGAAAATGGTAAACGCTCCTCCTCCTCGATGATCCTGCGCTACGCACGGACAGTTATTTTGTGTGTTTGTTTGAAATAGTTAGACTAAAAGATACTATGCAAAGTAGTTTGTCCTGTCAGTCGAACAAATTGTGTCCCACAAGGAGAAGAATTCATTCAAATAAGACTGAAAATTAGATAACAAACTAGAGAAAATCATTAAAAGTGCAAAAATCACATTGTAATGAAAATTTCTATTTTATTCAAGGTATGTCCCAACGCTTGCTATAGATTTCTCTTATCTCTTTGCTAAATCGTGGATTCCCAGACGAAAGAATTCTTCGTCTTTTTAAGTAATCTAATTAGTTATCCAATTTCGACTTTCTCGTAAAAAACGAAGTGCTGCTCAGCCAATGCGTGTCCCATTGATAAAAAAGAATAATATTTGGAAAGAACTAAGTCTGAGGAGACAGCGAGGGGGGCAGCAGCAGCCAAGTGCTTTGATAGTATCCTGAACCAGTTTTGCATGGGAGGTCATGGAGACGCCAAGTTCAGTGGTCACCTGGCGCCTCCATTTCGGAAAGAAGAAACGTAATTTGGGACGTTTTTCGATCTTGTTCAAATGCATGGTTTAAATTGATCATTCTTTGTCAGTAGCGGCCTGAATTAACGATTTCACCAGGTTTGAGGAGCTTGTGTTAGACCACACCTTTCTGGTGTCATCAGAAAGTCCTTTTTTGAAGCCCTCCGAAGCTCTTTCCTTATCAAGCCAAAATCGCCATTTTTGTCATTTTTTAAACCGCTAAATGCACTGCGATATTCCAAAAACAAGCCCCGACAAGCATTTGGTGCAATTCTGAAGCAGTTTTCTCCGAGAAGGAGCAGAAAAATAATAATTCCCGCAAAACGTCATTTTCAGGCACAAAAGCCCCTTTCAAAGATGGGATGCCAACTAAATAAATGTTTTTTTTCGACCTAAAATCATTTACCTGATGTCGAAACAAGGTAATGTTGCCAAAAAGCTGGTAGTTTGATTATATTTCGAAATGAATTGTTTGACAATAGTTAACTAAAATTCACAACAGAATCGATTTTGATCGATTCCTCCACGAAACACGATTTATCGACTAACCCGAATGAGTGATGTAAGCGAAAGTTTATCAAAATGTAAAATGATGAAGATCGATCGCCGTCTAACTCCGGTTGCCAGTTCGGCTGATAGTGTAACAAATTACTGCCACCGGAACCACATGCTGGCTGTGGTACCAGGGGGACCCGCCACCGCCATTAGCAGCAGAGTCCTGTGTCGAGTGTGTAACAAAACAGTTTCATTTAAAAGTTTCCCTAAACTCCCTTCCAAATCAGTCAGCGTCTTCCGATGATGGTGGGTTGGTTGCGAACTTTTGCCGATACGGGGACGTCCGTGGAACTGTCGGAAAGTGTCGTCATCTGTACATCGACATCAGTTGCATCGGTCGCTTGCAGCAGCAGATGCGCCATGCGCCGCCCGACTGGTGCACTTTGCGAACTTTGCCCACGTGCCATGGGCCTGGGCCGGCGTACATACTACTCTGTGGCACTTACTACCATCGCAATGCCATTACCATCTAACAAACCGCACTAACTTTATCATGCAACGAGCGAATCGGCGGGCGGCTGAGTTCTGTCCGGGGCGCCCCGAAGCTAATCCGATCCGGGAGCTCTCCGGGTGTGGCCACGGACCAGCAGCAGTAGACAGTGGTGGGGGGACCGCAACGGAAGCACTAACTTTTGTTTGGTCTTCGGAAGTTCCCCAGTCAAAGTTTCACTTTTTACAACGCGCGTATCCAAATTCGGCCCGTAAACCCGGCACAGTGGTAGGTCGTGACGGTTAGTGACACTAACCCCGACACGTTAGCGAGCAGCGAGTCCTGCCAGGGAAGGGTTATAATTATGGCCACCACTGTGGTTGTCTGGCCCGTTCTGTGGGTGCTTTTTGCATTTAACACGGACACGGACGCCGGCCGGCAGACGTCATCAATTTCGCACACACCGGCACCGACACCGACACCGACAGCGCCGTCCGCCGGACAGAGTCTGGGAAAGTTTTGGTTTTCCCCATTTTCATTTCCTGTTTTCCTGATCCCGGCCGTTATCCGTGGGGTCCTTCTCTCGTGGCTGCTGGTGAGCTCGGTAGTGAGACAGAGCGAGAGAGAGAGAGAGAGGGGGGGAGGGGAGAGTATGTGGTGAAAGTGAGCCAGTGCACGTGTATGCGTGTGCGCTTCCAATTGTCTGGTCCGTGTCTGCGAGCTGATGGCCTTTGAAACCCGAATCCTGCTGGCTGCTGGACACAGCCCCAGGAGGGCTTAAACACCTCCATTTTGTTGCTGGGGAGCATCTCACTCACTCTCACCTCACTCACCACCGGTCGGTTGCTTCGATCGAGTCTGGTGCTGTCAGAGCGCATCGTGGGAACGGCTTTTGACTTACCACGGCCGGCCCGCATCCAAGGATGCAAGGACGGATGATGAACGGGAGACGCCGAGCCTCCTCCCTGGAGTGTCCTGCTCCGGCTTCTGGGTGGTGCAACATTGTGTCTGGCGCGCTCGATCGACGTCTCGATGCTCCCGACAGGCCGTCTAAGCGATAGACTCTGGCCTAGGTTTTTGCATCTCCATCCATCGTCCGGCCAGGTCCCTCCGGGGTTCCCGGGGCACCGTCCGCCCGACACAGCCCAGCGAATGATCCAGACGAAGAATTTTAAATTCATTTATGGCACAAAAACCAGGACGCCAGGAGAGGCTCCCTGGCTGGCTGGCTGGCTGACACGGGGCTTTGGGGTGCTCTAGGCCGACGGCTCCATAATGAAAACTCTCCCGTTTGCCCATTCGCTCCAGTTAATCGCCCGGGCCAGCAACGGCCAGACCGTACGACCGACTCGCTGCTCGGTCGGGGGGATGTTCCCTGCCACTATCATTTCCGTTGGTTTTTGGCCCCGACGCACACACGGGGTGAGTGCCAGCCGAACTCCCTCCTTTTACAGGGATCCAGTCTAGCGTGTTGGGACAGGAATTATTATTACTTCGTTCACTGCAATTGGCCTGCGGGAGTTGTACCCCCTCTCTGTGGTGTCCTGGTCGCCGTCTGTGCATAATCCGCCAGCCGCCAACGTTGGGTAAACCCGGGCCACGCTGGACGAGACCCGGGGTGCGCCGTGAATCAACACCGCCGCCGACGAAGCGAAGCAAATATTGGGTTTGTTGCAGGCCAAATCCTCGGCCCGGACGACCATTGCGTAGCCGAGGAGGAGGTAGTTAATTTAGTCAGCGCACGACGGGTACGGCCGTTCTCTGCGGGCAGCCATTTTTGATTTGCATGATGGTGCGCGCGATGACTTCGACGGTCATCATCAATTAAAAACCTGTTGAAGTTTAATCAACAGACCGCCACCGGCAGCAGCAGCAGCGATGGTAACGGCCGGCAAAGGCTTAATTCTGATTTCATACACATAACCTCATCAAAAAGCAATATTTAAGGAAGCGTAATTTTTCTCCTTTTTTACGCCATTTTCGCCAATCAATCGGTCAGCCAGGCGGGGGCTGCATTTATGGGTGCAGATATTGAAGCGCATTTTGGAGTGCATTTTATGCGGGAACGGGAAAAAATTGCTCTTTCCGTAATGGTACGGAAAGAGACGGATGGTCAGCACACACTGTTTTAGGGGTGACCATTATTTTCCAATATCGGTAAGCTGGGGACATTGGGACTATTTTCATGCCAATTTTTTTTTTTGCTGTAGTTCAGTAGAGCTTAAAATTTGTTTGAATTAAGACGAATTAAGAATTAAGACAACAAATCTGTTTGAATAAGGACAATTGCTTTCGCGTTGAAATCCTCTCGAAAGAATACCAGTTTCAGCGAAATTTTTTACATGTTGTTCCGCGAAGATAGCCCAACTTCCGCTGACTAGAAAGAGATCTGACTGCCCGTCGAAGCTTGCATGGAATAATTTCTTAGTAATATGGCATGATACGGCCAAACAATATTATTGCTTTCGTGTGCCAATATCGGTCCGGTTCGGCTCTGGTCCGGTACAAGATTACACTCAACATTGTATGCAACTGTGCATACTAGTTACAAGGCAAAACTTGTATATAATGTCACGTGCAACATTGTTTGCAAGTCACTTGTGCTACCTACCAGTCGCTTCTGTTCCCCTAGTATTTTTGCGACTCCAGAAAGTCGAATTTTTGGAGTGGATTTTTCTGATAAAAAAAAATAACCACACTTTGGTAGCGTGTTACCGACACCCCTCTGTTCGAAGAGAAAAGCGCCAGTAGCGTTTTCCTACATGTTTTCCCTGAAGCTTCCGAGGGAAACTGATTTTCTTTCGTGCATTGCTTCGAGTCTTACCTTAAATTCCATTTCCTACCATTTCTTTCGTTAGCCAATTTCAGCGGAAATAAAGAAAATTCTAACGACGGCTTTTACGGGTTTAAGAGAATGTTTATGTGAAAAAAAATGTTTTTATGAACGAAATGTTTGGAAATAAATACAGTCTGGGGGTCTTAAGGAGAAACTCTACAATAAACCGCTCCTATTACACAGCTATCGGTAAAGGTGATCTCTTCCTGCGGTGGCCGCATCCTGTTCGCGAGAGAGAAAGGAGAGAGAGAGATAGAGAGAAACTATTCTGCAGAGAAACTGCAGAATCTTTAAATGATAACAGGAACTCATACTGCGTATGGCTGGCAGAGGTAGCTTTCAAAAGCTTACGGTAAGGGCTCTCGAGGAGCCTTCGTTGATAGCAAAAACTTCCCACGGTGCTATCTGAATGCGGAGACGGATCTTTAGCACTAATGGGACACGCACCGTTCGAAGTAGCGAATGGTAGTTTTTATTTCCAGACTACTGAAGTTCAATGGGGGGGGCTCAAAAAGCTTCGTAACGCCAACAAGCGATCGTTTCGGATTTCCGACAATAAATTGTCAAGCTCCCGCAGACAATACGCCATGGTTAGGTTCAAGTTTTGCAAACATCGTTTGATTTTACGATTTCCGTTCCGTGTTCCGTGACGGAACACTCCGAGGGTGATTGTGGCCCCTTCCGGCGTAATGCACGTTAATTGAATCAACCGGCGACGCTGGCCGCCGGGTTCTTATCGGGTGCCGGTGCGTTGGGGGTCTAATTATTTCTTCAACCCGTAGGTCTCACCCAGTGGGGTGCCCCGAGACAGTTCTAACGACTGGTAGCTAAACTTGTCCGGCCGCTTGCCAAACTCGAGCAGTCTCGACTGAACCGTAGCGCGATCGACAGCAGCCCGGGGCGGAAACCTTAACGTCGGGACGAGATACGCCCAGCTTACGGGGAAGAGTGTGCGCACCATGTGGTGGCGATTGGTGGCCAGTGTCTGGGCGCTGGTGTTAGTTCTCGGTGCCCGGGAAACCTTCGGTTGGCCGACCGGCGACCCCTTAAGCGATGCCGGCGACGAAAGCGAACCAACGTCGGCCGATGGTCGGGCAGGACCATTCGAGTTGCGTCCTCCATTTCCGGGTGCCACAACGGAACAACCCTCGACGACGACAACGACGGCGGCGGGTGGTCTGCTCGGAGGTGCCGGCAGTCTGCCGGGTTTCGGTTCGGGAGGACCATCATCAGCGGCACCGCAAGCTTCGCTGGTTTTGGGCTCCTTTCAGGCCATCATCACTCCGTTCGACCCGCGGATGCTCGGCACCGTCATTGGAGCGCTCGGTGGTGGTGGCGGTGCCCCCGGATTCCCCAGCTTCCCGATCGGCGCGAAACCCGAATAATGGAGGCCCAGGTGGCGCTAGGACTTCGTTTTAAATTTTCTATGAATACACACAAAAGACACGTCGTTGGACACGTCGCAATGGAAGCTTCAATAAAAGCTGCTGCTGTGGGAAAGGTATCGAAGGCCGCTCTGTTCTTTATGCTCCATTGAACATTGGGGAAGTTGAAGAAAGAAAGGTGCCCGATAAGTTATGCTTGCCCCGCTGGGTAACAATTGCACCGCCACTTTTTCGTTTTCTGTTTCTTTCACGCTTCACAACCGATAAGCGCAGACCCGTTCCGTTTCCGTTTGGGTATTTATTCATCCACTCCACATAATAAGGCAAAGGTTTCTAACAAATATGTACTTTTGCTAGTATGATAGTAAAGACGTTGAGTTTCATTGCACACCTGTCCCAGCTCTCTCTCTCCCTAACTTATCTCTCTTCATTTTCCGCGCCATTTGTGAAGTCACATTAAACATTGAACACGACACAGTACAGTGCATTCTGGGCCAGCCCTTTGCGGTGGGGCTTCTACCACTTTTTTGGCCATTCCCTGGTGTGGTGTGTTTATAGTAAATTAATCGGTTAACTCGCAGCAACAGCGTGCGTACAAAGTGTATAAAGTAATAGATGCCTTACGAGCTACAAAAATCCATCAGTTGCGTTGTAGAACACAGTATAAAGTTTGGGCGCTGGTTCGTCAGTTAGCGAGCCTTTTGGGGAATCAGGGAAATCGGAACCCTCGAGCCGTCAAACCCAAAAACCCGACCAACGAGGGTGCTGCCCGGCCGCGGCCATACTGTCAGCGGTGATGTATACTGAGATCGAGCGGACCGACGTCGACGTCCATCCGGAGACTTCCGCGGGACTTCCGGGACTGCCCATTGAGCTGCCGTATGGCACGGCACAATTCGTCGTCTTCCAGTGTCTTCGGAAGCACCACCGGTGGCGGTGGGCTTGCTGCCGGACGAACTTCCGCCTCGAACTCGCTGCCGAGTGAATCACCGTCCGCGTCGTTCCGCAGGTCACTGACCCGCCCGTAGGTGTCGCGGGACAGTGAGTCCACGATCCAGTAGGATGCGTCCCGGTAGACGCGGGACTCCTTCCGTGCCATACAATCCGGATACGCGCACGGACGTCCGGTGGAACCGGACGGACGGTGGCAGCGTGGTGGGTAATCGCCACCGTACAGGATTCGCTGCTCGCCACCGGTGCCACCGCCCTCCAGGTTGACCACATCGATCAGCAGCCCGGGGTCGGTGTCCGAGTCGGAGTAGGCCGGACTGGCGGAGGCGGTGGCCGGGTGCCCGGACGACTTGGTGCTGTCCTGCGAGAAGCTCTCAAACTCGAGGCACACGTCCGGCAGCAGGTGCGCCCGGACCGAGCCCGAGTGTTTGAACGTTTTGACGTGCTTCCGGAGCGAGGACGGATCGGTGTAGCGCTTGTTGCAGCCCGCCACCTTGCACACGTACGGCTTGTCGTTCGAGTGCGTCCTCGTGTGCTTGAAGCGATCCGACGAGTTCGAGTAGGCCTTGCTGCAGCCCTGGAGAAGAACCAAGGTTAGTAGAAGGCTGTGAGAGAGAAGGGAGAGCCACAACGGGTTGCTAGGATGCCTTACCTCGACGGGGCAAACGTAGGGCTTTTCGCCCGAGTGCGAACGGAGATGGATCTTCAGGTTCTCGGCCCGCGAGAAACACTTTCCGCACTTGCCGCACTGGTGCGGCTTCTCCTTGGTGTGGGTGCGCACGTGGACCAGCATCTTGTAGCGCGCGTTGAAACCCCGGTCCTGGCGCGTACAGCGCTCCCAGCGGCAGTAGTACAAACTATCCAGCCCGATGACGGCATGCTTCTGCGTTACGTGACTGGCCAGATCTTCCAGCTTGAAGAATACACTGTTTGCGAGAAGGAAAGAGAGGGAGAATCAGTATCTGCGTGTGTGTGCGTGTGAGTAGAGTGATTAACGGGGCGGCCAGTGACACATCGAAGACAACCGATTCCGATAGGGCCCGAGCGATCGGCGGTGTGGTCTCGACGTCACGTAGCGAGATTGCGGCCGGACGATAAGATTCGCCACCAGGTGAGGACCCCACGCGCTCCCCAATTCAAGCCTTTTTATCAGACCGGCGGCGACAGTCCGGTGTCAATGGCCCTCCAACGAAACTGGTTCAATGGCGAGGGTCGCACTGAACCGGAAACCTGATTTATCAGGGACCGGCCCGGCCTGCTGCAACGGATTTTACAATCTTGCGAAATCCACCGAAGGCGACACATGTCGTGGAGGGTTTCTGTAGGGGGGGGTTTTGCTCTCCCGAAACTCTCCCGAGCGAAGATTAGCGAACCGAGCGACGTCATACACCAATACATTAGTTCGTGGTGTGCTTCGATTCATTTCCCAAGATTCGACGGGAACGGTTTTGCCGAACCTTCAAGTCGCCCAATCGGGGAGAACCTGCGGCTGATAAGCTGCGTGGCGGTGCCCCAAAAATGTGTGGGCAGCGATTCTAGGATGGGTGCGTGATAAGCGGCAATCATTTAAATTAGCCGAACCGCCAGGAGTTATGCTTCGAAACGTGCGCATCTTTCGACTTCATTTTGATACCCCCAGATTGTTTTTGCTGTTGGTGTGTTTTTTTTTTTGGCGCAGCCCCAAACAAACATCTATTGAGCCGAAACAAACAATCAATCGAGGAAATGCCACTGTGGGACGCAGATTAGTATTTAAAAATAAATTAAACAGAAAGCCAGCCCGCCCGATCACGCTCTTCTGGCTGGCTGACGCAACCGGGTGAAATATTTCACCGGGTGGCTGGGGGGCGCGCGCGCGCGTTCTCAAGGCTACGGCGAAACATTTCACGTGGGACCGGACAGCCCGGGCACGAGGCAGCGGACAGTTCCTAAGTCCACTGCCAACACCGAGAGCGAGAGCCGGTCGCAGGGCTTAGGTCGCGTTCCAAGCGCCAGGGGTCCTCTCTCTGTGCTGTGTGGCAGGAACGTTGTCTCGACCGACCAGCAGGTCGCTGTAGGTGCGTGACGTGTGCAAATGGCACACGCGAAAACGTGTGCGTATCTCGGCCCCGGCCCCGGCCCCGGCCCCGGCCCCGGCCCCGGGCCACCCCGGTCTGTTTGCTTGTGACCACAAGGAGAGCTGGACAACCTCGGTGAGAATGAAGAGGATGACAGAGGAGCATCATCTCTCGCTACCGTTCTACCTAGCCGTACCGTGTGATAAGCGTGATAAGAAATCGCACCTGAAGGACGACGGTGTTCCTCTGCTTTGGGGGGCGGCATACTCTCCGATTTTATTGCCACGATGAGCTCCACCAGGTAGCGGTGAACGTTGGGTCTAGGATCCATCTAGTGTTTGGATTTTAAACTACCGATTATTTGAGTTTTAAAATGTCAAACTTTATCGGGGGACCTGTAGAAAATTGGGAAATACTCAAAACTTATTTCCGTTAAGTAGTAAGTCAAACTGTTAAGTTATTTCCACCTCGGCGGATAAGCAGAATGGTAGCATTTGGGGCTCGGAAACCTCGCACGTCGTGCAAGAGAAGCCAATACACCCGAAACGGACTCTACACTAGCTGCTTCCTACAGACCGCTGGCATTTCCAAAAGTAATGATTGTCCCCAAAATTCAAGATACCTTAGAGGGGGCCCTATAAATAGAATTCCCGCTCGAAGACCCTGGTACCACGTCGAGCACGCTCGTTGCGCTCGTTGACCCCGAAACGCAAACTTTCTTGCGTTGCCAAAAATTCAAAGCCACCATAAAACGCCTGATCGCCCGCCTTCCGTAATCTCCGTGCCTCCGTTTTATCTCTGTCAAACAGCGCGAATTAACCGAAGCCCGGCACAATGAGGATGGCCCGAAAAAGACACTTACCAGTAACAGTTCTCCCAGCGACAGATGAATTCTTCCACCGTTTCCGGTTCGGTGTCAGCGTCGTCACCGCCGCGCATCGGCACCACCTGCTGATTGTGGACCTTCATGATGACCGAGTTCCGTGCGGTGGCACCGAACGATGGCTCGCCGGCCGGTTCCTGGAGTGGCGGCGTATGCGGTGGTGACATTGGCACCGAGCTAATGTCTTCCTTTCCATCGTGGCCACCACCACCGTGGGTTGTGCCGTTGGCGGCTCCGTTGAGGTAAAAGTACAGCGGCGAAGAGGTGGCCGATGGCGAAGGTGATGCTGGGCGAGTGGCACCCGGCGGCAGCGGAACTCCGGCCGCGGATGCGACGGCTGCAACGGCCGCCGCGGCTACGGAGCCGGTCGGCGTCGTCGGGGACTGCATCGGCAGGACGAAGTCGTACGGGGCGTGGTACGGTGGCGTGATCGGGTGGTGGTACCCTACCAGGCGCTCATTGCTCACCGGCGGCGACGACTGGTAGTAGTAGAAGGGCTGCAGGCCCATCCTGTACGGAATGGTTTCTTTGTTGATTAGCATCTCGCGTCGTTCGCGTCTCACGTTTCTTTTCCACCCTTCTTAAGTCATTTATTTTCCTATTTTGCTCGCCTCCGGCTTCTCTCTGGGAGGACCTTCCGCTTCCTTCCTTCGTCCCCCCTGCTATCTCATTTATCTTCGGCCTTAAGATGCACGGCACCCCCGGCCCCGGCGGCTAAGTAACTCCACTTGTTTGTCACCGCGTCTTATCTTTTAGTCCACCCTCCGGCACACAGACACACGCACGATCGCTTATTTGTTTTCAGCCAGCAGAAGGCAAGTGGAACCACTGGGCACTCTAGTGAGGTTCTTGAGACTTGCGAAGCACAGGACACCCAGGCTAGGCCTCTCCAAGTGCGAATCTCTAATACCGACTTTCTTCGGCTTGCTACAACAATCGATCACAACGGTGTGATCTACAGCGATCCTTTTGTGGGGGTCGATCACCACGCGCTTCTCTAGTTCAGCCCTCCTCCGAGCAGTTCGGGTTACAAACCGTGACTAAAGGCGGTCGGTGGCCCACACGGAACACATATGCGAATGGGGCACTCGTCTCGACCCGAGACCCGAGTAGTGTGCGTTGGCCTAGACCAACACAACGACAGCCGGGCGATGATCGCACGTCGGAGTCGCGGTCTTATCAGGCACAGCCGACACAGAGCGCGCCCTGCCATTGGTTTTGGGTCGGCCACACACTCGTGCTGTCGGCGCTAGTATTGGTCCCCATCTGGATTCACGCATCCCGCGGCCGTTGAGAAGGTCTGGAATGACCTCCGCCCGTTCCGTGTGGCTCACTGGGGATCAAATTTGTGGTGACGGTGACGTGATAAAATCGCTGCGTGACATCTTCGGGTGATTCGGTAGCACCGGTCCAAAGGGCCAGATGACGTCTTCCAGTGCCTAGGGCAACAAGCGCGGTACACAGTGGAGACGCAAGGTGGCTGGGTGGCTTATCGCAGGCACGGAAGAGGGAGACCACTTCGACTACCCCATGAGGTAACGCCGATTGATTGAGTGCAGATCTAGTCCGTTATCTGGGTTCGACCGTAGGGCGCCCAATAAACGGCTCAATGAGTCTACTAGATTGTAGACATCGGCCATCGTCGTTCAATTCTAACATCACGCAAAGGTTGCTGGACACCTGATAGACCTCGATTCTCGGAAGTGGCCACGATAAAAGACACCACTCTAGAACGCTGGTCCAAGATAAACCCCCGCCAGGACCCCGAAACCATTCATGCTTTCGGAGCACATCAAAACAACTCGTCATCTCCCAACTAGCCCGTGGTGGACACCTGTGGTTCGTTCACAACAACAACAATAACAGGAATGTTGCTTTTGAGTCCGGAATCTAGAGACCGGAAAGAAAACAAAACACGCCACAGACCACGTGACCTTAGCGGAACCTATCAGTGGCAGCGATCAGGTTTGGGGACTAATTTCCGTTTCCTTCCCGCAACGAGTACTTCGACAGGAGTACTCGGGACCGACGCTCAGGTGTGTCTTGTATTGACAATTTGGCGGCCCATGGGTCCAGATAACGGCTGTCAACAACCCGAACCCGATGTTCTGATGTTCCCGATGTCGCCGAACAGACTGTCCCGACGGACGACGATAGCATCAATACAAGGCTGCCATACCCCCTGAAAATAAAACGAATCGCCCGATACGGCCCCCCCGTCTAGACAGGGTCATACTAGGGTGCCCACGTGTGCCTTCTTTCGGTGGACCCGCTGGAGTTCCCGTAACGGTGAATCGTTTCCGGATCGTTTGGCCAGTACGGACAGACTGCATCAGTAAACGCCCCCCACGTCGTAGCAAAGAACGGTGATAAGCCAAGTGGCCGATGGCGCGTTAAAGTGTCCGAACCGCCTGAAGCCGGTTCCTGCGAAGCGTCGGGAGTCACATCATCGATGATCCTGTTCGAAGCGGATCCAGCGAACAGGTTAACTGGAGCACCGCGCATCGAGCTGCGTGCTGGCGCACCGGATCCAGTGGCTCGTGGGTCTGCCACTGCTACGCCATCGTCGGTTCGCCAGGGTCAGCCCTAATCAGGGACACCACCCTGTGGCCCTTCGACTCGTGACGTTTGACGACGCCGGACGCCGGTTAAACTGCGCATTACAGGCTGAGCCAAGCCGAGCTAGTCGGCCATTGTCTGTTCCGGTGACCTATACGGGACGGCCGGTCGCGAGCTGATTTGTAGCCACATTCCTGTCCGCACAACTGTTCCTCATTTCTCACCCACCCACCCCCCCTCAAAGCGGCTGCTGTACGATGCACTTTGCTACAACTGCAAATATTGACTGGACCCATCCGGACTAGACGGTAGATCGGTGATAAGCGGACGGCGGAGATGTGGAAATAGGTGTACCTGATAAGAGATAGGGCCTAGGGCCGAGGGAGTTGTGGCGCACCGCACGTTACGCGACCAGTGCCAATCCTAATTTTTGTTTAGACGTTCGCGGGGTCTTGTTTTGCAAACAACCGCTCCTTGCTTACGATGACACTCTGTGGTCCGGTCACGATCCGGTGGCAGCAATTAGGCAAGCTCCACGAGCCTGCGCATCCAGCTTCAAGGCAGGATATGCGTCTAGGAAGTAGGCCAGTTGAACCTGGAGAAACGCTTCGGACGATCCTAAGAACCGCTTATCGTACCCTCGCTAACGCGTTGTGACTCCCAGAGACAGATAAGAGAGAGAGAGAGCGGATCGCATCACTGGCAAAGCTGCGATTTCTAACGAGACCAGTTAGAAGCGGTTCACCACTCTCGATTAACGGTTGGACGGACGGCCTCGGCGGCACTCTTATCGGGCCCGCCTCGGGCTCTGTCAATTACGCCACCCCGGGCTTGCTGATGCGCTGCTATGAGCTGTGAACCCCCCCGTGGTCGATTCGGACGTTCCAAGGTACACCAAAGCCATCATCAGGCCACGCGAGGATTGGCAATTGTTCTACGGTATTACATCAGGTACCGCGCTCGGCATTAGAGTCCCGCGAGGAGTTAGAGTCGCTCCATGGCCAGGATTTGTGCTGTCCGGGGTGCGAGCGTGATGCCCGCACGGACTCGGAAATTAACCCGCCGGGTTATCGTAGCCGGACCGAACCGGATCCCATCGATTTTACCGCGCGCGCGATTGGCTTATCGCCGATCCGCGCCGTCCAAGGGCCAGCGTTGTCCGCCGGCCGTTTTGTCCCACTTCGGGCCGGGCTTTACCATGAATGGTTGCGGAACGCAAACAGGAGGAAGGAGCGACAGTCCAAGGAGCATGCACAGCGCATGCAACGGCCCGGGCCGCCGACGCAGATTGTACTTTGTACCGTGGGCCGCGACGATTTAAGGGGGATCTCAATCAGACCAGACTGTATCAGCCCCTTCCTGAGGTCGCAGCACCCCGAAAGTTATCGCACCCGGCGTGTCTGCGAATCCGGTTCGGGACGGTTCGTGGAGCACTCGTGATATAAGGGGGGCCCACCCCCACCGATTATTTGCCCTTTCGGACGTCCGACATGGCGGTGGCGATAATTTACGAACCAATTCAATATCATTCGGCCCACCCGCTTGGGACGGGTAAAGCAGTGTGATTGATTCCTCGGGCCCCGGGTTTCCCAGAGGACCCGTCCGGGTGTTTGAAGGGAGAGATGGCCAACGGCTGTCGCGGGGTGTCTTATCGGAGCACGGTAGGGGGCGACCTGTTGAAACCTGGACACCGGGTTTCATCAGCCGCCCCTGGGGCTGGGGCGACGTGCAGACTTATCGGTAGACGGCGGTCAATGCTCTGTTGTCTGCCACACGGCACGTTTCCCGCCATCGGATACACCCCTACCGCGGGACGTGAAGGATCGCCGGTCCGGCGTCGATCTGCTCTGATAGGCGATCGGAAGTCCGCCGATCCGTATCGGAATTGGGGTGCATCAAAGAAAGAGGAATTTCTGTTGCCATTCTCGAGAGATGTCAGACTTGGGAAACTCCAAAGTTGTCACTCGAACATGAAAATAGAGCTGAGCCAATTGAAAATGTGAATTAATTGAACGAATCAATATGTTCCCCATTTTATACTTTACTTTACACTCTGGTCTTTTTTCCGGGCTGCAAACTCATCGGCGACTTATAATACTTATTTAAGCATTCTTGGATTTAAAAAGTACTATTTCAGCAACACTCTCTTGGGTAGCTTGTTAGTTTGTTTATCAGGAGCATTTTTGAAAAAAAAAAAACAATGAATTATCAATGGAATTTGAATGTCAAAGTGAAATGTCAAAAAGTGAAAAGTCAAAAATAGAAATATAGTCAACAGCGTGCTATTTGGGATAGTTGAGTAAATTCAGGACATCCCAAACTTTGTGGTAAAATAAAGTGGCGAAAACTAAAAGAAATGTTACCGACGAAAAAACAAAAAAAGGATTCCCCAACAAAACACCAAACGCTGCCAGCCTGCGCAACGTTGGTCGCTATGCCACCGGAAAAGCTGTTTCCTTAGCAACGCACCTAAGCGTGCATGGAAGTAAAACCTGAACCTCAGTACGAGTGCCACTGTCCAGGACTCTGATTTCAGAACGTTTGTTGTGAAAATGGACAATTTTCCGGCGCCAGTGGAAGCCGCTAACAAACCGGCTCGTCACGATGGAAAATCGTTGATATCGAAACCGATACGCAACTCGTCGTGCACCATTCCGAACGAGTTGCTCGAGTTCGAGTAAGTTATCCGACCGGCCTGCTATCGCCTACGTCCGATGTGATCCTGTTCCTTCTTTTAGCTACTCCTACGGCTACGACTGCAAGCGCTACTTCAATCTGTGCAAAATCGAAGAGAATGTGCTGGTGTTTGCGTCGGGAAATTTGATTCACTTCTTCCACGTCGGGACACGTACCGTTACGACCCGCCGCAGCTCGACCGGCGGTGGTATCGGCTGCATCACGGTTAACCCGTGCACCGAGTACTGCCATCTGACTGTGGCCGAAAACGGAGTCAATCCACCGATCATCATCTACCAGTACCCGGAGATGGAGGTGGTTAGCGTTTTAGTCGGTGGCACCACGGCCGGTTACTCTCGCGTCGACTATTCGGGCGATGGGCGGCTGCTGATCTCGCAGGGCATCGAACCGGACTACATGCTCACGGTGTGGAACTGGGCCGAGGGTGAGATCGTGTTGCGCTGCAAGTCCTTCTCGAACGATGTCATCAACGTGATGTTCTCACCGAGCGTCCCGGGGCACATCACAACGTGCGGTCAGTAGTGGAGCCGACCAAAAGCTGGGGGAAATACTTCTTACCGCAACGGGTTCTCTGGTTCCGCAGGGCTCGGTCATGTCAAGTTCTGGAAGATGTCCAACACCTTCACCGGCCTCAAGCTGCAGGGTGAGCTGGGGCGCTTCGGGAAGACGGAAATCTCGGACATCATCGGCTTGCTGCCCCTGCCGGACGAGAAGGTGCTGTCCGGGTGCCAGTGGGGCAACATCCTGGTGTGGGAAGCCGGGCTCATCAAGCTGGAAGTGTGCCGGAAGGGCCGGAAGCCTTGCCACGAGGGGCCCATCACGCAGCTGAGTATGCGCGGCAGCGAGATCATGACGGCGGGGCTGGACGGTAAGATAAAGATCTGGTTCTGGGAGACGGTCGAGTTGGCCGACCCACCGGATGACGATCGGTTTGTGGAGATCGAACCGATCATGGAGTTTCGCATCGGAACCGACGCGACGCATCACAGCGAGTTGATGTGTTTGGTGAGCAGGGAACAGGGAGAGTTCCAGTGGTACGCTCAGGACGGGGCGGGAGGAATTTGGTTGTGCGATCTGACACCGGCCCATCACACGGAGCCCCCGCAGCAGCTGTTTCGGTGCCACGCCGGACCGATTGCGGCGGTCCAGACCAGCCCGGTGTCGGGTCACGTCGCTACACTCGGCGTGGATGGCAAACTGTGCGTTTACGACTACCACAAGCGCGAGCTGCTGCTAACCCATCAGTTCCAGTACTCGGGGAGGACCATGCTGTGGCTCCCGGTAACGCTGGATCCCACCGGAGCTATCTTGGTGCTCGGCTTCAGTGATGGGTTCCTGCGAACCGTGGCAGTGAACCTACACGATGGCCATCTGGCGTACCCGGAGAATCGCGTCAATCTGATACAGCTGCTTAAGCCACACACCGAAGCGGTCACGGCGCTTGCGCTCAACGGCTCCGAAACCATTCTGGTGTCCGGTTCGGAGGACAGGACGATCTTCGTGCACCGATTCGTTCGCACGGGACCACACGTAACGATCGAACCGATCGGGCTGGTCTACACTCCGTCGGCGGTTAGCTCGTTGAACTGGAAGCCAGGCTCGGCCGCCACGGCACTGGTCGGTTGCCGACTAGGGCAACTGTTGGAGGTGGACCTACCGGAGCAGGAGGTCGACTACACGACCATCTCCTACCATCTGCGGCACGTCGAGATCAAGCAGCTGGTGTTCCAGTCGGTCAAGTCCGAAATCAAACGCAACCTTCTGATCGCGGACACCGAACGGCGGAAGCAGGAGAAGCGGGCCAAGAAGCAGCAGTCACTGGACCGGCTGCGGCAGGCGGATCCGAAGGCGGAGATCAACGAGGAAGCGTTTCTGGCCGACTCGGACGAGGAGCAGGACCTGGAACCGCTCTACATCCCGAAAGTGCCCAGCCCGATACTGTGGGCGCGGTACACGGACGAGGACACGCTGTGGCTGTCGATGGGTGGGTACGACGCGGGGTACGTGTACGAGTATGGGTTCGACGATGAAGATCCTCTCTCGTGCACACCGATCCCGGATGCCGAGGACACGGAACTCACCTGCTTCTTGCAGGAGTAAGTATTCTAAGGATTTTCCACGAGGTCAAGCTAATTGGCTGTGTATGTATTTTCTTGTAGCACCCACTACACCATTTATGGCGCCAGCGATGGGTCCGTGCGGGTGAATCGAACGAAGCAGGACTTTCGGGATCTGGGTGACCATTGGACACTGCCGATGCACGATAACCGAACCGGGCGGATCACGGGCTTGGCGTTCAGTTATGACTTCTCGTACCTCTTCAGCGTCGGCACCGATGGTAACCTGTTCGCCTACCGCTGGTACGGTGCTGGGGACGCGTTTCAGGCCGTGCCACCGAAACCGTTGGAGAAAGGTGTCAAACGTGTGTTCGACATCGCCGAGCAGGGCTTCCCGTCGCTCGAGCAGCAGAAGGCGAAACGAGAAGCGGACCGATTGGCGAAAATTGTGACCGACCGTAGGGAGGTGGTCCGGAAGAAGGTGGCCGAGCATCGGGAGCGGTTCGTCGCACTGCTCGAACGGAATCGTGCGTTGCCCCCGGCGTACCGTATCCCCGTGACGGACTTTGTGCTGGATGAACGGATCATGGACGATTTGAGGGAGCAGCTCGAAGCGGACATGAGTCTGGTGCACCGCCGGATGGCGTTCGATGTGGAAAAGGTGCGCATAACGGCGCGTAAGCTGAGCCAATTCTTTCTGGAACCGCTCGAAAGCTTTCCGATCGAGGTGTTGGCCGTGAGGTGAGTCGCAACTGAGAGAGTGGCCAAGTATCAGTATTTAACACCGGCAGGAGTGACTTCCAGGAGCGAACGGAGCGTCAAGAGTTTCCGTATCGAAAAGCTGGACGATGAGTACTTCGAGACCGTCAAAGAGGTTGACCGACTGGTCGAGGCGGAAGAACTACGGAAGCGGTAAGATCTTTGGGCTTCATAAATAATGGTGTAAATAATGGAACATCGTAACCAAATCGATTAATATCATTTCCCTAAAGCCGATTCATTGAGTTGTGTAAAACTCCGGAGGACAGGTTGGTTCAACAAGCACCGTTTGGCACAGTGGTGTGTTGCACCGTTTTTTTTTTGGTTAATTTCGTTGATTTCTAGCTAGTGTTGTAATTGCCGGTTTGGTTGGTAAAACTCTACTAACGCCTTCAAAACGTTCCACTCTCAGGCATCCCGAGACGTCCCCGACGAAACGCAAGGACCGCCGTAAGGACTCTCAGATGCAGAGAAAAGAGTCGTTCCTTGAGGGTCTGTCACAGTCGACGATCGACTTCAAGCTGGAAAGCAAAATGAGGCGCCTGTTGGCGAAGTACCGCGAGCGAAAGAACCAGGAAACGGTCCGGCAGCAGGAGTGGGAAGCGCACAAGGCGGCCAAGCCGGACCCGAACGTTAACGATCCGGCCGACGATCAGGCCATCCAGGAAGCGGCCGGTTCGATCGGTGACTACAACCTCAAGAGCGACCCCGAGTACGAACCGTCGGAGGAGCGGGTCGAAAGTGCCACCGGCAAGTACCGGGAGCTGTTGCGTGTCCGCCAGGAAATGTTCACCATCCAGAGCGCGTACAATCGCAAGGTGTTTGCGTTGCGCGAGCAGAAGCTCGACCTGATGCGCTACGTGGCCAAACAGAAGCGTAAGCTGCGGGACATTTACGAAGAAATTCCGGCCGACAAACGAAAGTCGCTGCCGGTCGAGGTAACCATCAACGTGGACGTCGAATACGCTGACGATCGGTACAAGTTCGAAGAGGATCGAACTAATTTCGATAGCCCGAGTCAAGCGGATACTCCCAAAGGACCGGGTACCAAGGGAACGCTGGCGTACTTCGATTCGATCGCAAAAGACGCTCTGGGATTGGCCGATGCTGAGGGTACAACGCGTCCACCGATGGCTAACAAGCACGAGCAGGAACTGCGGGACGAGCGTCTCGTCAGGAAGCTGTTCAAACAGGACAAGATCATCGGTAAGGTGGCCGGACGCATCGGCCAGTTCGACGATGAGCTCGCCAAACTGTCCCAGGAACGGTTGCAGGTCGAGACGGATGCGAAATTGTTGGAAAACTTTCAGCTCACCCTGTACCAGGAGCTGTGGATACTGCGCGACTTTAGCAAGATCGAAACGGAGATCGTGCGGGGCGTGGAGGAGATAACGATCGAGCGGAACGAGCTCCTGAGGGCGGTGCACGATGCGAGGGCCGCGATCGAGCTGGTAGAGCAGGAGATCGAGACGATACAGCGAGAGCAACGGTCGAACCTGCACCGGTTCAACTCGGCCTGCCTGGACAACGAGTACGCCAAGGTGATGAAGCGGATCTACAAGAAAAAGTACAAACCGTGCAAAATCAACGACAACGAGTCGGACTCCTCGTCCGAGTACTCCTCGGAGGATATCGAAGGGCTGGAGGTTGCGAACGAGGGAGAGGTTAGCAAGGTGTTCCTGGATCTCAACCAGTGTCCGGCCGGCTGCGATCCGGACCTGTACGGGCTGGCTATCCAGCTGCGCAACGAGAAGCTGGACTTGCAGCGCCGTCACTACGCCGAGGACAAGACGCTGAAAGAGTGGCACCGCAACCTGGAGAACCTGAAGCCGAGCCTGGCCGAAACGAACGTCCGGTTGGGGCGCAAGAAGGACGAGCTGCTGGAGTTGCGGCGCGACAAGCAGCGGCGCCTGAACGACATCGACACGCTGGTGATCGTGCGGATGGATCAGATGCAGTACTTTCGCACGGAAACCGAGTTCCACGACGTGGAGAGCAGCCTCATGTTTAACCGGGACGCGCTGCTCACCCTGTACTCCCGGGTCGACCAGTTGGCCGCGGAAACACTGGAGACCAAACGGAAGCACCGGGTCAATGTGGTCCACCTGGCGCGCATGAAGACGGACATCAAGTACATGCGCCAGCAGCTGGTCTCGCTGAAGGAGACGATCAACGGGACGATGATGAAGAAGTTCGGGCGCGTTATCGATCTGGACGAGCTCGAGGAAACGATCCTGCGCCAGTACACGTTCGAGATGCGCGCAAACTTGGACGACGTGAAGAAGAGCTACGCCGAACGGACCAAGGATCTGAAGGTAACGTTGGGTTCGCATGGGTTTTTGTAGAAACACTTCGATCACTTTCTCTTCCGATCACTCTGCAGAAGCTGTACGCCAGAAAGCAGGAAGAGCTGAAGAAGGTCATCCAGGAGGGCACCGAGAAGCTGCACATTCTGACCGTCCTCCAGGAGGAGTACAACAATCTGGAGAAATCGCTGGCCCACCAGAGGGCGCTGCAGGAAAAGCGCAATCATCCGCAGCCCACCTACTCGGACGATCTGACAAAGTTGCGCGAGATTGCCAAAATCCAGAAGGAACAGATCAACACGCTACAACGCGAGATACGAACACTGAGCATGAAGTGTAAGCCGCTGTCGGCGGAAAGTCCGGACGTGGAGATTATCATCCCGCCGCCGGTCACGGGCGGCAAACCGCTCCCGCTGGCGGACGAGTCCGTGTACAACGCGGTGATGGATTCGGCACCGCCAAGCACCCGTGCCAGTTCGCCGGATAACTTCCTGTACAACGAAATTTCCGGCCTTATCGATGACTTCCTGATGGAGCAGCTGGGGTCGCACGTGCTGCAGTCGGACATTAAGCGCGTGGTAAACCACCTGGCCCACTACCTGTCCAACATCATACACAACTTTGCACCCGAACACGCTAGCGATCTGTTGCCACACATCATCGAGAACTTCAAGTCCTTCATCCCGGAGGAGCTGCTGATCACGATCCCACCGCAGGCCATCGCCGAGCTGATCGAGAGCATCTTCCGCACGTTCAAGGAGGGCTACGACATCGACACCAAGGAGATCTTGGGCGAGATCGTGAGCAACAGTCTGGAGATGATCTTCCCGGCGTCGCAAAACTACTCGCACAACATTCTGGTGGACATCATGAAGCAGGTCCTGGCGACGCTGCACCTGGCCGACGTAAGCCACCCGGACACGGTCGGGTTCGTGGCGAACGGGATCCGCCACAAGCCGGGGATCGACGCGGATGACGTCAACGTGGCGCTGGTCTGCGAGGAGCTGCTCGTGTACGCGCAGGAGAACACGGTCGAAGACATCACACTCGACACGATCAGGACCGTCATCGAAGGTATTCTGCAGTGCGTGCGAGACCAGTAATTGGGACTCCCCCCCCCCCGGTGAGCGCTAATCTCTTGTCTGGGTGCGTAACGCAGGTGTGTCGCAGGCAGCCCTTAGCGACAGGTGAAACGCGCAGCACTGTCATGCGCCCGTGGCGTGCGCCCACAACGCGTTATCTTCCGCGCACCGGCGGCTGTGTCCGCCGTTATCATGGTGGTTGGTGTAAACAAAACTGGTGTTTCTCACTCTCTCTCTCTCTCTCGATTGTACCCTTTTTTGGTTCACACGCTCCTCCAAGAGGGCCAGTAATGACCAGTTGCCATTGATGAATGTCCCGGATCACTTTCCCGGATTGAAGGATTTTCCCCGACTGACCAGCACGGGCACACGCAGATAAGATCCGATTGATCCTCCACAAAAGTGCCGTTTTTCATCCGATTACGCCACGAGGATTTGGCGTGATTTTGCGTGTGTCCCGCGCAAGGGCGCACATCAATCGCGCGCTGTCGGCGCGTGGAGTGTGCGCTAAAAGTGTGCGCCCTCCCTTATCACCCGCCCGGCGGGATGAGTGGGCACTTTTCGCTGAGTCCGGGTTATTGCGACCCAGAAGTGTGCGCTCCCAATCGGATGCTCCCCCCTCCAAGTGTGGGCTGGTGCGACGTGCACAAAACCGACGGACGCAGGAAATCGGTCGCTGAGCGGAAAAAAACATTGGCCCCTTGTTTACGTCGTCTTCCCTGGTGCCCGTGGTGCCGTGCGCAAACACTATCACCGGCAGGGTGGCGGGCACAAAGCTGCCACAGGATCGGCTGCTTTGGCCCGGTGTGATCGATGGATTGGCCTGCGACGCGTTGGCCATTGTGCGGACGCAAAAGTCGGCCAGGTTGTGCCCGGGGGGCACCGCGAGCGATAAGCCCGGGCCCAGACGCGCACACACTTGCCAATCGTGCGCGGACCGCAACCGATAATGATGAATCGGTGTCTTTTTGTTTTCCGGCCCCGGGCTTGTTTGTCCGGTGCCGGCGCTCTTGTCAACAACCGACCCGACCGGCAGGCCAATATCGGGGTTTTTTCCGTCGCGCAAACAACTTTGCATTCGCTGCAGGGGCTTCGTCATCCCCCCCTTTTTTTGGGCAACGACGGGGACATTATGATTGGAGTAGATTAGTAGCGGACTTTGCGGAGATAGTGATGGGGACTTTTTCATATGAACTTAGATTTCTTTCATTTACATTTGTATTCACAAAATAGGGCAAGAAATTTAATAAAGCGCACACTGCACAGTTTTATCAAGAAAGGTGATCAAATGTTTGTTTCTATTGGTTCTATGCTTCTAATGGGACACTCACCAAGACCGGCATCAGTAATCCGAATTGCCAGCTACGCTGGCGAAACACTGGCACACAAACTGACCACAAGTAATGACCACAGATCGGAAAACGCGGATGCACCGCTGAAGCCGATGCACGTGTGCAACGGTTTGAATCGCGTGACTCACGGCGCCAGACTGTGGACTTATTGCGACCGCGAGTGCGTGCCCCAAGCGGTGTACCGGTGGAAAATCTGTCAGAAAATCAACCCCCCGGGTGGGTTCGTTTCGGTCCGGGTTAGAGTCCCGCCGCCCCGAGCGGACCACCGAAGGCTGTGGCGTGTTGATCATAAATATCGTTCGGCTTCAGGGTATGGCAAGTGCGGGGGGGCACTGGTCGCGTGTTGGACGTCGTCGGATCGTCGTTGGTGTTGCCGTTTCTGACAATGAAACCAAAATTATCGGGAGGGCACCACGGTTCGAAGCGGGAGATCAGCTGATTTATAATTATCCTCGCCGTTCGGGTGGCCCTGGAAGCAGCCGAAGAAATGATCCTATGCTGTAATCGACGGCGGATACAGCGACTAAATATTGAATATCTTCTCGTTGATTCTGCATCTCCTTATTGATTATTGTCAAACAATGTAAAGGTGCTGACAAATTCGAATTCGATCGATCGACCGCGAACCGTGAGGTCGAGAAAGGTGTTTTAAAATAAAACGAATTATTTTTATCACCTTTCGCCATCATTGTGTGGGGTCTCCGACCGCGCCGCGCCACGTTCCGTGACCGCTGAAGGAAACCATTCGAATCCACAGGGGCTCCGGTGTGGTGCGTTTTGCATAACGCAAGGCGTTTAACCAACAGGAAGGAAGAGATTAAGCTAGAGAGAGAGTGAGAGAGTGAGAGAGCTATCAACCGGCTGTCAAACGCGATTGGGGCGCGCAAAAACTGCTTCGTGATCGCCAAATCTCAAAGTTCCGACGATGAGTGTCTCTGAAACCGGCAGCGATGTTTTATCGCGCCTATCGTTAACGGTTAACCAAGTGCCGGCCCGTTTGGAGGAAACCCTCTTCCCGGACGGTGGCCCGAATGGCGGCGAGTTGGTGGAAATAGTCGGAGAGTCCAACACGGGCAAATCGCGCCTGCTGCTCGACCTGATTGCCCGCATCGTGCTTCCGGTGAACTGTGCAGGCCACGAGCTCGGTGCCGTGCTGATCGATTGCGAGAACTCCTTCGAGCCGGCGGTGCTGCTGGACGTGATGGAAAAGTACATCCTGAATTACGCCGAACCGGCCATTGCCGCCACCCTGGACCGGCCGGGGATTGAACGCATCCAGGACGCCAGTCTGCACCGGTTGCAGCTGATCACGTGCTACTCGCTGGAACAGTTCGATCTGACCCTACTGTCGCTGGACAACGTTTTCCTTCAGCAGCCGGACATCAGTTACGTGCTGGTCGATTCGATCGCCACATTCTACTGGACCAAGTGCACTCCGGCGAATCGGCTGCGAATGGAAACCTATCAATTGGCGCATTGCCAAAAGTTCAAGCGAATTGCTGAAAAGTGGAATAAGGCGTTCGTCTACACGAAACCAGCATACTTTGCGAACGGTGAGAGCGGGCGAGACATTGAACTGTCTTCGGACGGGTTGCTGGTGGAGAACTCGTCGCAAGGATCGACGTCGGCGGCGACTACGAGTACACCGACGAACGACATGTTTCCGCCCGGGAAAGGCGCGGCAACAATTAGTCTACCGGTGGACTATCGCATCGAGTTGTGCGAGAGCGACCACTGCCAAACGCCGCCGGGAACGAACGAACAAACAGAGGACGAGCAAACGGAGGACGAGCAACGGTTCTGTGCGCTCATCAAATCGAAGGAGAACAGCCAGCCGCAGTACACACGTTTCTATTTGATAGATAAATTCGGTTTCAACTGGATTGACCCATAGAACTCGTTCCCCTTTTTCGATCAGTAATAAACCTCTACAGCAAGAGCCAGGGGATACAAACCGGAATCACGTTTTCAATTTATTTCAGTATTTTGGTTCTCATTCGCTTCCGGGAATTCACTCTCTACATTCTCTCGTGCCGCGACGCGCGCTATCTTTCTCTTTCTTTCTTTCTGTTTGCTGGGATTCCAAACTAAAGCGATACACGGTGATAATCCTCCTCCCGGTACCTGTGTCCTATCTTGTGCCTCACTTCCGCGTGGATCTCTGGCGCCTCTCTGTTGACGAAATCCTACGAGTGAGTTGTGGAGGCGGTTTCGATTAAAAACTAAACTTTTGTTGCTACGTTTGTTATAGTCCGCTGAGAAAATGAAGGAAAGCATGATCTGTGATGGGTGATCGTGCTTTAGTTGGCCACTAAATCACCTTTGCAATCTAAATTATCAAAACTGCAATTATTCACTCCTTTTTTAGTTCTGCACTAAGTTCCGATGTGCTCGTACCCTATTTGTCTTCGTTTTTGCTACTACAATTTCACTATATAGTAGTACCAACAACTAACGACTAATCTGCTGTTGATGATCTCTCCGATGATGATGATGATGATGGGATGAAACTTAATTACTGTTGTCAAAGATGAACAGTGCGAATCGTGCACTGAGGCAGCACAGCGATGATCGATGATTTGACGACGTGGTCTACACCACCTCTCTCGGGGATTGACCCGCGGATAGAGCCACGCGGTTGGCCGTAGGGTGTTTGTCTCGTTAGTTTGCCTAATTGCCTCACGACACAGTAAATGCACCACACCCTGACGCTTTTCACTCCCGAAAGACCGTCACCATTCTGAAGAATCTATTCGTAAATTGCTTCTGCTGCTGCTGCGTGAGTTCCTTTTTATATTGTTTACGTTGTCTATTTACAATAATCGTCGGAAAGAGTAAATATGTATCTTTCGCTGCAAATTTTTAAATGGTGTACACTTGAAGTCCAGCATACAAACAAGCACAGGTGTGGCCAGTGCGCGGTGTCCACACTCACTCGTGCTCTTCCTTAAACCTTAAAATCTTCGCTCACCCCGTACCGAAGACAACGCACTGCATGAAAAGGTTAGTAATCGAACAAGAGTACACCATCCTCTCATTGCATGGCCGTTGGGTGGGCCATTTTCTACTTCATGTCTTTGGTATAGGCGTCCAGTTCGGCGTCAAGCTCTTCAGCAGTTTTGGTTTCACGTGGTTGCCGCCCTCGGGCACCGCCTGCTCCACCGGCTGGACGACGTCCCGTCTGCGGTTTATCTGCAAAACGAAACCGTAACAAGTTTAGAAACGGCCCGGAAAGCGTGGTCAGAAAGAAATGCTTACTTGCACCACCACCGCGGCCGCCGACCGGTTTACGGGTTGATCGCGCTGGAGGTCCCGGAGATACCACGGGACGTGGGGGGCGGGTGACGGGGATTTCAGAGGTGGCCATCTGGATGCTCATCGGTCGCCCATCCAGCGGAACTCCGTTGTACTGTTTCATCGCTTTGATTGCATCTGCGCGCCGCTCGAAGACAACGTCGGCCGTTCCTGCAACACAATGGCAATAAGGAGTTAGAAACATTCAATAAGTAAATAAATAAATAAATACACAATATCAATAAATAAATTAATTAATTAATTCAACCCATGGTGCGCCGGGTCGGTCGGTCAGCCTACCTAGCGAACGTCCGGATCGATCGTAGTGAACTGAGGCATTCTTCAGTGGTCCAAACTCCGCAAACAGCTCGTTGATGTCCGTTTCCGATACGCCAAAATCCAGGTTCGACACCAACAGTTTGGCCACGCCGCCGCTTCCGGAGCCCGTGCCGAAGCCGGCCGCTGTCATCAGGCGGTTTTTGCCGCGCGATCCTTCGTACATATCATGCTTCCATGCGCTGTTCACGTCGCCCTGTGGAATGATGATGTGACGGGTTTTGGGTTTGTGGATTTTTTTCGTCTTCGCACACTCCTTTCTTTCCACTCCCTCGGGAGGGGTTTCTAAAGAGCCTCGGACAAGCATTTATCGCCGTTTGGCTTCGCTCCGTCTGACTTCTCTCGCGTCCCGCCGAAATCTGCACGCGTGCCAAAGAAGCTAGGCCCAAAGTTGAACTTCAGCAATCAATAACCCTCTCTTCTTCCTCCTTTGCCCTCCTGCTGCTGGCCCCCCTAGTTTTTATTCTGGGAGGCTGAGGGCCGGCAGTTTGCTTCCTGCTGCCGCAACGACTCCACGCCAGCCGTGGGGTTCCGGGTTCTTCCTCTGTTCCTTCTTTTCCCATTTGCAGCACAACTCGTCGACGCACCGCAGCGTCTTCAGTTGCATAGCATGGTGTCGTCGGTTTCGTGACTACATTCACTGGAGTAGTGTATCTGCAAAAAAGTATTCCGCCTGGCACCATATCTCATCATTAACGTCGTGCGTTTCCGCCACACGTTTCGCTACTCGCGCAAGCAAGTCCTGCGGTTCTGCGCGCATATCAGCAATCAAAGCTGGGTCGCCGCCGCCTCCTTAGAGTTACTACAGTAGTCTCATGATGCATTCGCTCTCATCAAATGCCGCTTATTGGATTCTCGTGCTTGACAAAGAGTAAGCATTGCCTTTGTATGAGCCATTCCACCATTTCGAGTACTGAAAAGTGATGCTATTTGCCATCATTTCCACGTTCGTTCTTCTTTGGAACGATTCGCTACGTTCTGGGAGGTGTGTGTCTTGTGTGATACCAATCGCTAGCCGGAAGAAAGAAGACAATGGGATGCCGTTCGAGAGCTGAGCAGAAGCTGAAACTGTGAAGTGAAACTGTGAACTGTGGCATTTTTATAGTTGGAATGTTGGGAATAGAATCACCGTAAAAAGATGGGTTTGCACAGAATTGGACCATTGGTGGTTTGGTGAACCACCGCACTACAGTTCTTTAGAAGCTGAGTACTGGGGATTACGAAGCGATTCACAGCCATTTGAAGGACATTTGAGCACCACTTTGATTACTCGGCTAACTAGATGGAGTAAGACTTTGGCGTTTACGTCTGGACGGGCAGTTCACTAGCATTTGCTTCGAATGATATGCTATCAACTTATTATTTGGCACAGCTTCTTAAAAATGTCTACATTTGACCGAAAAACCGCAGGAAACACACGCGCGAAGAATCAAAACGGTGATACTGTCATTTTGGCATCTTATGAATTTCAGAATAAGTAATCGCTTCAAACAATAGCGACAATTGCTTCAGATTTTAGCGAACGCAAAGCGCGCATACCAGAGAACGCACACAGAGCACTCGGTTGCCAAATAGGGCACATTAAAGGTGGAACGAACAAACAAGATCGAACAGGAAACGACTCGCAGAGCGGCACAATAATAACATCGACTCGGCGTTACACACTTATCCGTCTTTCTTCCTTCACTAACGCACCGGAAAACACTAGCCCTCTCACACATAAACACACACGAGAGCACATTAACTGAACACACACGCGAGTGCGCGCATTGGACAGAGATCGTGACCGCTGGCGCGGGGCCTCTGCCATTCTCAACCACCGACGACCACTGTCGCCGCCATGTTGAATTCTCATGGCGTCACCTTGAAGGTGGCTTTCGCAAAAGAACGACGCAGTAGGAAGAACTCGACCACTTTTCGTCGTTTTTTCACCGCGTTGCGTAGCGTAGCGATTTCCAGCCACGAAAATGTCCCCGGTCATACTCTCAGCACCCACCGTTTTTTCACCAGAAGCACCACCATTTCTCGTGAGAAGCGAAAAAGTTTATCCGTTAGGCGAAGGTATACAATATTTAGAGCGGAAGCATCGACGCTAGGCACAAAATGCGAGCGAAACGGCATAGGAACCGCGTGTGTTGGAGAACCAGCAGCAGGACGCGCACCGGGTGTCCGGGGCGGCCGTACCCGACCGAAGAAGAAGCCACCGCGCTCAGCCGGATGGCTGAAGATCTGCTTTGAAGCTACTTTGGGCTGGCCGTGGAATGCTCTACAATCCGATCAGAAAGGGGTCTGTGCCTGGCAGACGTACGGGTTTCGTCCGCTTGTCTCCACATCGTTCACTGCCTTACCCGCCCGTAGCGTGCTCGGGAGATTCCGCCACGATTACGTCCCTTCAGGACTCCGCCACCGCCGCTGCCGTTGCGCTGGTTAGACCGGAACCCGGTTCCGCTGGTTCCGCCACTGGCCGTGCGACGGGGTGGCCGGCTGGCCACCCCCGGGCGTCCGCCACCGCGCGGGCGGGATCCCTTTTGCGACTTGATGATTTCATCAAGGCTCATCTCAATTTTGTCAACCATTTTGTTTTTCTCCCGAGTCGGTCACGTACGACGCGCGATAGAGGATCACGATTCGGTTTTACTGCGTTGCTCTACGCTTCACTGTGATGAACTTTCCACGCAAACTAGATTGCTTCGAGTGAAATAACTTGTTTAAGAATCGATTTAATGCCGCGGAGTTATTTTGTTGCTTTTAATGAAGTTTTAATTCTTGAACATACGGAACGCGACACCGACTGCTCGACGACTGGGTAGCCAAGTGAAAAAGTTGCCTGATGAGCATCGAACTGGTATAATGTAGTTGCTTGGGTTCCGCTTATACCAGTTCAGTTTTGCTGCAAATGCCAAATATCATCAAGAGAATGAATGTTGAAATCAACAAAGGAATGATAATAAGATGCTTTTCCGGGGCAAGGAACGTAAAGCTTGGAACAGAGAACATTGAGGATCGAAAGATTTTGACAAAGAACAACCGGAACAGAAACCATTCAACGCGGCTTTTTTGGTTGCATGCGACACCGAAGTTGCATACAATTTTCCTGCGCGGGTTGCTGTCAAATGACACAGGTCAATTATGACAATTGCCAGCGTACCTCTTTCTCATAGCAATCGTTTTCGGTCGGTGCGTGATCCGGAGATATTTCGGAAAATTATAGATTTTTGCGAGAAAAACGTACGCCCCGAACGTGCAAAATGTATTCGAACGAAGAAGTGTGGGAAGGTGTAAGTAAAGCGGTTTGCGTTAGTAGAATGAATAGCGACAGCATTGTAGAAAAGACTAGGGAAATTTACGAACTACAACATAACCTAACTTACGGTTACTGCATTTGTCGATTTTTACCGTAGGGCTACGATGAGTACGGCTACGAGGTGGGCATGCCAGAGGATCCCATGTATGACCGTGGTTACTATCCGATGCACGAGGATGTGAAGAAGTTTCTGGTGTACTTCGCTACCGTTATCAAGGACGGAGTGGTGTACGAGATACAGAATTTGTACGAGAACACTTTCCCAAAGCTGAGCGAGCAGCACTTCGAGAAGAAGGCTTGGCCGAGCGAGGAGGAGGTGGCCCATCTCGTGGACAATGACAACCTGTTCCTGATTCTGTACAAGGAGCTGTATTACCGTCATCTGCACGCCCGCATCCAGGGAGGCCCCTCGTTGGAGCAACGATTGAACTCGTTCTACAATTACTGCAACTTTTTCAATTACATCCTACCGTCAAAGGAGCCGGTTCAGCTGGAGCTGCCCGATATTTGGCTGTGGGAACTGATTGATGAGTTTGTGTACCAGTTCCAAAACTTTGCCCAATATCGTGCTCGCTTGACCGACAAGACGGAGGAGGAAATGGACATGCTACTGAACAACAACAGCAAAGTCTGGAATATCCTTTGCATCTTGAACGTGCTGCACTCACTCGTTTCAATGTCGAAGATCAAGGATCAGCTGGAGGCCGCAGCGGCCGGCAAAGATCCGGAGGCGGTGGCCGGTGAGTTTGGACGTCATTCGTTCTACAAAATGCTTGGCTACTTCAGCTTGGTCGGATTGTTGCGTGTTCACTCGCTGCTCGGCGACTATCATCAGGCCATCAAGGTGCTGGAACCGATTGAGATTCACAAGAAGAGCCAGTATTCGCACATTCCGGCGTGTCAGATTAGCACCTCGTACTACGTCGGGTTCGCGTATATGATGATGCGCCGCTACTCGGACGCGATTCGCACCTTTTCGTCCATTCTGCTGTACATTCAGCGCACCAAGCAGCTGTACAGCGCCCGCTCGTACCAGAACGATCAGATCAACAAGCAAACCGATCAGATGTACCATCTGCTCGCTATTTGCCTGGTTCTGCACCCGCAATGCATCGACGAGTCCATCCAGCAGGTGCTGCGCGAGAAAAACTACCACGACAACATGTACAAGATGCAGTGCGGCGACCTGGACGTGTTCCGCAACTTCTTCGTTTTCGCCTGCCCGAAGTTCGTTTCGCCAGTTCCGCCCCCACCAGATGCACCGATGGACGATTACGTGAAGGAGGCGCTTGAGCATCAGATCAACGTGTTTATGGACGAGGTACGGCAGCAGCAAGAGTTGCCAACGATCCGTTCGTACCTGAAGCTCTACACGACGCTGCCGATGATGAAGCTGGCCTCATTCATGGACCACTTGCCTCGTGACGACGTCGACAAGCAGAAGCTGGAGAATTTGCTCACACGTCTGCTGTGCTTCAAGCACAAGATGAAGAACATTGTATGGACCAAGGGCGTGAGCGGGCTGGAGGGTAAATTCCAGTCCGGGTCCGAGCTGGACTTCTACATCGACAAGGATATGATTCACATTGCCGACACGAAAGTTTCGCACCGTTATGGTGACTTTTTCATCCGTAAAATCCTAAAATTTGAAGATCTTAACCGTCGTCTGCACACCATCAAGGGTTAACAGAGCCGTTGTGTTTAATGGTTCGGGCAATTTTGTCGATAGACAAAGCTGCGTTTTGCATATTTCAAATACTAAACCATACTGCTAACGGTGTTGCAGGGATTCGGTAATCGTCACAGTAATATTTTACCCTCACGCCAAAGCTTCGTGTAGGAGCATTGCTAAATAGGACCAGAAAAGGGAGTCTCACTAGCCGACCATCTGCAGGGGAACAATAAATGCATGTTGCCATTGTGACTGATTCCCGTCAACCAATGTCTCGGGCGTTTGCAATTCATTCGAGAAAGTAATTTTGTTAAGTTGTTGAAGCCGCACGCAATATTTAATGCGATTTTTTAACTACATTGCGTACCTACGGTAAAGGCATAAGCTGAAAACGTAGGGAAATTTCTTCGCTCGTAACGTAATCTTTACTTTATCCTTTCATTGTCTTCCTACTTTTTCTATTCAGCTTCCCAGACATTTTCGAATATCTTAGCACTGATGATAGTAAGACCCACAAATACGAATATAAAAATAAAGTTAATAAGTAAGAAATCGATATTAAATCTTACCGAATTGTTCTAACGGTTCTAATTGTACATCGCCGTTCGAAATTGCAGGATACGCATAAACGTCAAACGAGAAGAGCCTCTTTTTGCGCTTTTCTACTTTCCGATCTCTATAGGACATGTAAACACAGACTTGTTTCCCCGTGGAGCGTGTTTTGGTTCGATTAATAAGAATTCTCACATCGGTATGACCGTGTTTCGATTAAAATATTTCCCACACGTGTGCCGACTTTGTTTGCATTATGAAGAAACGTTAGTTCCGGCGAATGAATATATGCATCCGTACGATGGAAAACTTGGCGACCTCATTGATGAACTTACGTTGTTGCAGTTGCCGGAGGTAAGTCTAAATCAGCACGTTAATGCCTAGACACTATTCCTACTAATCCTATTTTGGTACTTGCAGGAAATTATACATTTGATTCCGACTGGTGTCTGCCAAAAGTGCTTCGAAGCATTTGAGCGTTTCCTGGCTTATCGGAAAAATTTGTGGTACGTAATGCAGTTCACTTACAGCCTCGCGCAGCTACGCAGAGGGGATCCGTCTGCGCTACACGAATTGTTTGTTGATCACCGGGAACCTATGTTGATGATGCTACAGAAACTGCAACTGTTGAATGTTGAGAAAAACGAACTGAACGTGCAGGAATTGCTTGACGAGTTCGAAGAGTATGGTATCAGCTCGATATTGGACGAAGGAAAGAATGAATACACAGAGATGGAACTTCAGGAAAAAGGTGCTACCAATTCGACACAAGATAAGGAGAAACATAAACACATAGCGGAAGCTGACGACGGCAGTAACTGCCTCGACGAGATCGCAGCCAACGAGTCGGACGGAGAAATACCCCACGTAGATGCTGAAGAAGATGTGGAACTTGGAAAGGAATTGGAACCGGATACCGAAGTTGTGAAAGTAATGGACATCGATGTAATGGACGTAACCGATGCAGAACTGAATGATGCAGTGGTTCGAAAAAGAGGCCACGTAGATGCAAAAAAAAGACACCATACTAGGACATCGGCCCGAAGATGCGTTAAGAATCGAGACGAAGGATCATCGCAGCTTCAATGTGAGAAATGCAAATTTGTAGCAGCCTGTTCTGAATCCCTCCAGTTACACATGGAGATCCATCAGAAGTAGGCGACAATCTGATTACTGCGTTGATGGTGGTGTGGTCCGTACAGCATCCGTTGACGTCTCTGGTTTTTTTTTACAGAATGCCAAAACCTGTACTCTGCAAACGCTGTAATCTTACGTTCGACAGCCAAAAGGAGCTCAAAAGCCACAAGCACTCCGAGCATCGGGATTACATATGTGACTCGTGCGGTATGTCGTTTGCGGTCAAGTTTTCCCTCGACGAGCACCGCAAGCGACACGAGCCGGTGCGTCCGCACAAGTGTGATTACTGTCCGCTCGAGTACTACACGAAGGCAGAAAAGCATTTTCACGTCAAACAGGTGCACCTGAAAACGTACGAAGTGAAGTGCAAGGAATGTGGACTGCGGTTCAAACACAATGCCGAGCTCAAGCAACACAGCAAAAGTCACACGAACCAGCGTTGGTACGAGTGCGCCCAATGCGGATTCTCTTTCAAATCGCACACCCATCTCAACAGACACATTAAAGGCGTCCATGAGTTACAACGGCACCAGTGTGAGCACTGCAGTAAGTCGTACTGCCGCCGAGACAAGCTACGGATGCACATCGAGAAGAAACATAATGTTTGTAGATGGCAGATAAAACAGCCGATGTCGTTGTTAAACTTTGTCCTTTCCTTTACATCGTGCAGATCCAAATGTACTTTGTTTGCGATATTTGCCTGCAGTCCTATAGTACGTCGAAAAAATTGGACGACCACAAAAACCATCATCAAAACCCCAAAGACCAACAATGTGGAATATGCCTAGGGGCGTTTTTGACGACCAAAGAATTCGGCGATCATCTTTGCATCACCTACCGGTATTACTGTGTGAAACTAAACTGTTAGCCAGTTAGTCGTTTTGTTGGGTAATCGCTAAAATACTATTTTTTTCACAGAGAAAATTACATCTGCTGCAATCGTGACTTCAAGTACCATTATTTCTACAACAAGCACATGTTTTTGGTTCACGGAAAGAACACGAACGTACGCGTTAAACCGGCGGAAGGAATACTGACGGGACAGTTTCGGGCGTTGCGAGTAAGTGAAGCGCTTCGTACAAAAACCCACACACACTATAATGCATTCTTTTCACCCCATTTCGTGGTTTAGTCGCAAGAAAAATGGTGCCCGATATGTGACCAGTTGATCCCGGCTTGGAGCACCAAGAAGCAACATATGGACAAATGTGGTAGGACGGTGCTCAAATCTGAGTTCGTCGAAAGCGCGCCGCTGGAAAGCACCACAAAGACAAACGACAACATGCTAGAAATATCAATAATTGGCCCTCGGGCGAATAACAATTGACCATTTGACTGGTTCAAAATAACGTGGCAACGGTAATAATGACTGGTTCATGTACGTGACTCATTCGGAATTCATGGGATCTTTGAGCTTCATTCGTGATGACATGCTTAGTCACTTGTTACAAATCGTTTGAGTGCTTACTTATCGCTCCTGATTAATTTTTTTATCAGATTAAACAATTAAGACACGAAAACTACTATAAAATATTTAACCATTCATGTATTTGCAATCAGTTGGGTTTTGGTGAACAGCATCCTTTCAGCGCTTATTCGATACACTAATCCGGTACACAACTTACTACCAACGATATTTCATTTCTTTTGGGCGATTCTTTGTTTTATTACTTGCGGAAAATTGGTAGCTCTGTTTCTTACTTTCTTTTTCTCTCTTCCTTCTCTTCAAACGTCTTTTGATCCTGATTTGTGTTTTGTACATCGCTATTCTAATTGCCTCACAAAGTCGCTGTTGAGACACAGGACTTAGCTTTCCTTGATTGGCCATTTTACGGATAACTTCGAGATCTCGTAAAAGTTGGCACCGTTGGTTTACAGCCGACTGTTCGTTTCCGCTCGCCAGTGCTTCTGTTGTTTGTCTTTCTTCCATTATTTCACTTATTAAGCTACTGACTTCGGTTCGAAGGTCTTTCCGGTAGCTCTTTCGAGTGATTTCCTTTAGAAGTTTCAAAACCTCCTGCTGTTCATGGCAATGAGATGTTCGTTCATTCAACATTACAACTGTCTGTAAAGCCGATTGTGCGGCTTGAATCGACATATTGCTCCCTGTGCTGGTAGTGGTTGCAAACGAATCTTCAATCGTGGGCTGAGGCAACGTTAGGTGAGGTTGAGCAAATAAAATTGATTCGATCATTTTCGCTTCTTGCCAGGATACATTGTACACTGGTGAGTGAATCCGCTCTTCCGCCGTGTTCAAGATTATGTCTGTTGAAGAACCGTCTTCAACATGTTGAGCGCCTTGCACTGCTAACGATTCTGTCGAATGATTCACATCCAGCCCAGGGCTTTGCTGAAATGCATATTCATCCGCTCTCCTAACGAAGGTACTAGCTGCTCTCTTAGGCATACCTAACTCTTGACATGAAATTTTCTTCAGCTGTTGATTTTTGCGCAGCTCTTTGAATTCAGCAATTATTTGCTTGTAATCGCCATGATCGTAAGACGAGAAAATGTAACTTATGTTTTCGTTGATCACGTCCATGGCGTTCGGGTCAATTTCAGGTTCTGCACTCCGTTTGAGCGAGTCTATGCTGGTGAGCAGCCTCTGAAGGTGCGTTCGACCCTCGCGCATGCCCCACTGGCCGAATAGGACGACATTTAGCAACCGACGCTCCCTTTCGCTTTTCTTCCATTTCATTCGGCCTTGTAACTGCTGGTAGCGGGCGAATATTGTTTCTATATTTTCGTAGGATTGCGTCAATAGGCCCAAATGTTTTCTAATAAAACGGACAGCGCTCTTTCGCTCACCTGGTACTTTGGCGCCCATCCAAAGACCTTCGGTCTGCTGCAGAAACCCCACCAACTCCCGGTGGAAAGCATCCTGATTGGGTGCCTGGCCGCTGACAAGCAGCACATTGCCAATTGATTCGAACGTAATGCTCCACTTCAGCATGTGTCTGGTAGACGCATCTTTGAGAAACTTATGGCCACGAGCCGATATCAGTAACTGGGCGTTCGATTTCGTAAGGCAAATTTTTGCATCCGATACCTCGGCTTCAAAGGTATGTTGCTTTTCTACCTCTGTCTTCGAAGCGCTCACAAGAAACATCGCTTCATCCGCCGGTTGCGTAGTGAGTGATGTAAAATCCGCATTCTGGAAAGGCTCACTTGTCTCCACTGAGTTTGACTTTCCTGCCATAGTATCGTCACAGCTTAGCTTACACTCTTCCTCATTAGGAAGCAACTCGGAAAAACTGTAATTCGAATCCTCTTCCATTCGTGCAACGGAACAATCCATTAGGTTGTCTTTTCCATTAGGTACTTCAGTACTTTTCAATAGCTGCTCTTCTAACACGATCGGCGATTGTTGCTGTGAAATTGATACATTATCGCTTTGCTGACCATCATCTTGGGACGGTCTCTTGTGATTCTGGTTTGACTTACGGGTACGTTCCTTTTTGTTTGCACGATCCGTGGCTGTGTCGGGCAGAATCCCCTCGGTTGATGGCTCACTGAGCAGACCAGCTGACTGAGCAAATCGATAGTAGAAGCCATTCGAATTCATCGACAATGTTTCGAGGTTTAGCTCGCATTTGCTCGCATCGCCACCGAACAGATTGTACCGGGAACACTCGTCCTGATCAGCATGTGGTGCAGATTTGTGGCCCCTTTTGCTCATAGGCATACGATGGTAGGTCGGATGATATGATTTTACTTCTATCGTCGGTATCGGATGAACAAAGATACGGTGGGCGGTACGACAGTTGTGGGCATAGTGGCCAAATTTGCCGCATACGCTGCATTGTTTTGTATCCCTATTTTGCTGATAGTTTTCCACAAGTTTAACGTTATCTTCAGTCTGTGCGGCAGCGAAGCCATTCGATGTACCAGTCACATGTGGGCGAAAAAATAAAACATTCATGCAGAACAATAAATATAAAAAACACTATGCCTATCCTACAGAGTTAGGCGAACAAGAACATGGGCAACGGATCGAGAGCTTAACCTCGTTCAGAGATTCGGATTATCCTTTGGTTGCCTATTTTAACTGCATCAAGAATTGATTCGATTCCTGTCGAAACAGAGTGCTAATCGTTTTGTCTAACTGCTTTCATTGGCCACAAGATAGTAAAAACAATACAAAAAACTCTCCTGATTCGCCATATAAATGGAAAATCGGTCATTTTCCGTAAATCATCGAATATACATGACGCGAAATGTATCGCAAAATGGCAATTCAGTGCCTTCTGATCAAGCTGCATATCGATAACTTACCGTGCTGTGGTACCGACGCCAGTGATCAGGACAACGGACCGTGGTATGACCACGCACTCCGCATATGTAGCAAAACCTTCTGAAATCGTTCCGGCAAGCACCACACTCGTAGACGAACGTCTCCGCCCAGGATCCACACTGAAATAGTCAAGTAGAAGGATTGCACCGTCTTTTGTCAAATTTCCAAGTCCATCAGTTCGTCGCGGAACTTTCTTACGTTTAAACACATCGTTTGTGGACATCGTGGCTCCTGGTGTCCCTGTTGGCCACACATATGGCAGATGCGTGGCTTCGGTGCATTACGACACTTGAAGCGCATATGACCCCGCTCACCACAGTTATTGCAAAGCATCTCTTTCTTCGGTGGATCTGGGGAACGATCCTTATCGACAATTTTCCAGTGCTTAGCATCACCTATAATAATAAGAATTAAATGTAGTACATTACTAGTTGTCGCCATTGAGATATAGGATTAAAATGTGTTACTTACGTGGCATTTTCCGCATTACTGCAGCCATACTAAAGTTATCCTCCGTGGCAGTACTATTGTAGAATAGACTCATCTCTTTGTTCCACACACATTCAGCGTCACCCATTACAACCGGCGAAGAGTCGTCTATGCCGACAAAACGTATATCCTTTACCTGCAAGACGTCATCACCTGAAACCTGTACGACGTCGTCACCTGAATCATTTATAGTGCACACCGGAGCCACATCGCTTGCCAGCAAAGGACCTTGCGCTTCATTTTCTTCGTGAATGTTCAGAGAGCTATCATTGACCGATGGTACCTCTGCATCAAGCCAATAATCTACTGGCACATCCTTTTCTAGCTCAATATTACCAACACCACCACCACCATCATCATCATCATCATCATCACCATCCGAAATGGCTTGAACAATATCTGTTAACACGCAGGCAAAATCTTCATCAGAAAGGTTTTCTGAGTGATTTGTTTTTCTTTTTGGCCGCAGGGACTTCTTTTTGTAGCCTTGTGTGGCTCCACCTGTGTTTGAATCTGTCGATGCCGCTCGTCTTGGAGGGGTGATAATGATGAGATCCTCATAGTCACTTTCCGAAGAAATGGTCTCCAGTGCATGCGTAGTCGTTTCGGAAGCAGACCCTACCGTTGTCTTGCGACTGACGGTTGATTTATCCAAAACTGTCGATAAGTCATAATCACTCTCCGAGGATACGCTGCTCTCATCAAAGCATGCTTTTCCATTCTTCAGCTTTCTGGTGATTTGCTTGTACATGCTGTCGTCATCGGGAGTAATATTTTGTGTAACATTTTCGTCTGCTGTTTCTGCGTTCGTGGATTCTTCCAAATGGGAGGCGTTTTTAGATTTGTTCTTTGATTTGACCATTCTACCAGACAGTGCATCTTTTTCGACGATCTTTTTTGTTTTCAACACTGCATTGTTCACATCTTGCTTTTTTACAGTCAGCTCCGCGGTTACAGATGAAGCCGATTCGGAACAGTTCGACAAAACGGCACTTTCAACATTTTTCGATTTCCCCTTCGATTTCAATCCTCCTTTAGGTAGCAGGGAAGGCTTCGTGGTACCTTTGAGGACCTTTTCCGATTGACATGGCGTGGCGGATCGTGATGGCGGAAGAGATTTTGATTTGGCTTTTTTTGTCTTAGATACACACGGATGGCGCCTATCTGGATCGGTTGTGTCGCTGTTGCTTGCGATAGTGCAATCAGATGATATTGACGGAACACGCAGCCTCTTGGGTGCGTTGCTGGCTCTAGCTTTCTTTTTACCCGTTCGTGCCTGGAAAGATTCGTTCAGTGTGCAATCCAATTCTTCGTCGTTCGGAATAGAGTCCCCGAGGCTGTCGTTCATACGCGATCTATCGAGATGACCGATGAAATCGTCCGACATAATGGAGCTATTGGAAGGGCTCAGGCAGCGAGGGGAGTTCGTACTGGGTGACACCTTTTTCCTCTGCTTCTTCACCATTGGCAATACAAAACTGTCCTGTGCAACTTCATCATCGCTACAATCGATGCAAATCTGGGGCACTTCCGGGCCCGGCACAAGCACTACATCATTCGTTTCATCGTCGGATGGATCTATCGTTCTCGGTTGTTGTTTCCCCCGCTGCAACGGCCGTTTTATTTCATCATCAGATGAATCGAGCGTAATTTCGGCAACTACTGACACCTGCGATTTGCTGCTGCCAGTTTTGGATGCTAGCTTTTGCCGCACCACCGTTGCCTTTGCTTTCTTGACTTTAACACATTTCTTAACCGTCTCCGCTCGTGTGCTTCCCTCTATCACCTTCACTAGACCAGCAAGCCGCTTTGCGACAGGATTCAGTGCTTGATGTTGCTTCTTTTTGAGTTTCTTCTCTTTCAATGAGGGCTCGCTGGCGATTTGCACTTCCTGTACCTTATCGAAAACGATGGTTCCGTTCGTAGTGGACAGAGGCGTATCACTATTCTGGGAGTTACTATTCAGCAGGGATTGATAAGGCGTAAAAAACGCTTTTTTAGGTTCACTCCGTTCAACGCCAGTGTTAGTTGGCGATGCTTGATCCAACGGTTTCTGCTTTGGATTCCCACCCGGCTTTCGTTCGGTAACAAGTGGCTTTCTCTGTGTGAATGACTCGCCACCGAAACTAGAGGCCCAGTAGCGCATCGTTCTTGAACCAGTATTCGGTGTGCAATTGTTAACGACGGATGTTGTCGTCACGATACGCAGAGGTCTTGAGGTAGCCGAAGTGTGAGATTGAAGAGCATCATCATTGTTGGTGGTTGCGTTATAAGAATGATGAAACGACGAGTAGAGCTTTTCTTCCAGAGCCGCCAGATCGGGATCGTCCAAATCCTGGCGACGAGATGGGTTTCAGGAACTTTTCATAGTTACATCATGTTGCCGATGTTACCTACCATGTTAATGTTGTTCACGAAAGCGGCTGCAATGAAGATATTGATGAGCCTAAACCTAAACGACCGGGAAAATTATTAATTATTGGTTGTTGTTCAGCACATCTTGTTGGAACACGCGGAAAGTGACAAATGTCATGCCAAAACGTCACGTTTCGTGAAATGTTGACCAAGGTTTCTATAGATTCGTGTTTGTTCGCGAAACACAGTGATGGTGAAAACATGAAGTGCACAAAGAGCAGTTGCAAAATGGAAAGATTTAGGTTTTGATTTTTCTGTGAGCTTCAAGATTACATTTCAAATCGTTTATTTTTTTGTTATTTTGGATAGCATATACATAATTTTGAAACATTTTTAGCAGATAGGTCCGTGCAATAATCCGTTTGACATAGCTTTGGTTCGATCGTTACTGGTGGCCAGTGCGGCGATATTCTAACCGAAAAGATTGAGGGGTATTTTCGTAAGTTGGAATTATGTAGCCGTTTGTCCATCCGGTTCGGTGCAGGTGGTCGCTGTTTCTGCCGGCAAGGTTTCCGTGATGGCCAGCCAAGGCATGCGCTTTTGCAGCTCTGCTCGGTATCTGGGGTGGCTGATGGCGTAGACATAGGGATCTAGGCAGGCAACAAATTTGCAGGCACACGCCGGAAACATGGTCACTCCCGGGGTCAGCAGACTCTTGTCGCCAAAGGATCCAATTAGTGCCATCACGCCATAAGGAGTCCAAGATGCGACGAAAAGGAAGCACACTGTAATGGCAGCCTTGGCAATGCGAATTTCTACCGATGAATCGTTTTTGTTTTGGTTCGATCGCAACGAATCCACGTTCATTTTTTTGGCTTGTTCGCGAAGAGTTTTCTCGTGGTTAATCACGTGGCTCACAATATGGCTGTAATAGAAAATTATGAGGGACATCGGAAGGACGTAGCTGAATGTGAAGATGGTCGCAACGAACAGGCGATTGTCAAATGTCGCTGTCAAATAGTCGAACGTGCAAGATGTCAGAAAGCCCTCTGAAAAGACAAAAGAAATGCTATTTTTAATTTTGTTTCGTATAGAAATGCAAAATTTGGTTATAAACTACGTTTCAAAACTATTGATGCTTGAATACACCTTGTTGGCGCCATTACAGTGTTGCCATATGTTAAAAAATGAAGTATCATTGCGTTTATATGCAGTGTTTGTAAAATGCCACAGTAATCCTTTGATCATTATTTGGTGTAATCTAATACCACTAATGTATGAGAGTCGTTAAAAGCAGTGACCAAATTACACATTAAACGATAATGTTATTCAAAGTAGACCGGAATGCTTTATATTGGTTTTGGTTGAACGGGCAGTGTTAGAACACCTTCGAAACCAGTGTTGTCGCCTCGCATGACGAAAACGACAGCATAAAAACATTCATCTCCCCCTCCTCCCGTCTTTTGCCTCCTGGAGCTTTGTTGAACCCTTCTACGTCAGTACGTGACGGAAGTTCGCGTAATGTATGTGAGCCTCAAAAGTACATACGCTCCAGGATCAGGTCAAGTAGGGGATGAAGCTGCGGTGCAATTTAATGAAGAAACTCATTGAAAACGGATTAACAGTCCAACGAAGCGGTGCCAGTTACATTTCGTGCGTCAATACGGGCAGGGTGCGTGCGTAGTAGAAAGGGTTCGCTTTCTGCATCCTCTGTCGATTCGGTGCTTTTCTCGTCACGAGAAAGCTGGTGAGAAATCGATTGACAATTGCGAGCTGTCCGGCCGCCCTTAAGTGGCTAAGTGTATCGAAAGCAGCAAATGAGAAATTAATGGCACCACCAGGCAGATTCCAGAAAGAACTGTCATACAGCAATCAAGAGTGGAAGGAATGAATGTTTGCAAAACAAGTAACCATTGCATCGCACAACCCGGGGTGACAACAAGTGAGGAGCGCCGTCGGAACGAATAGAAGTCTTCAATCGTTCTGTCCATCGATCAACAACCACAGCGCTGTACTGTCCTGTGCCGTACGTTGGTGTGCCATTACACCGAACCGAAGCAGGTTTCTTTTCGCGGCTGTCAGTGAAACGGACTAGACGGACCTGGCAACGAAACGAACGGTGGCGACGGCAGCGAGGACTACGACGAGCGATTCGAACCCGCCGGAAGCCGCCGAAACCATGTCCAACAAGCTGAACAACCCGAAGCGCCGTGAGGTGGCCGGGTCGTCCTCATCGAACTCCTCCATTTCATCGGTGGGCGCTGGCGACAGTGGCATATCGGCTGATCTCGCTTCACTCTTCGAGTGTCCGGTGTGTTTCGACTATGTGCTGCCTCCGATACTGCAGTGTCAGAGCGGGCATCTCGTCTGCACTAGCTGCCGCTCGAAATTGACCTGCTGCCCGACGTGTCGCGGATCACTCGGCAACATCCGTAACCTGGCGATGGAGAAGGTGGCTTCGAATGTGAAATTTCCCTGCAAACACTCGAACCATGGCTGCACCATCTCGCTCGTCTACACGGAGAAAGCGGAACACGAGGAAGCCTGCGAGTTCCGGCCGTATCTGTGCCCGTGTCCCGGGGCGTCCTGCAAGTGGCAGGGTTCACTCGACTACGTCATGCCCCACCTGATGATGTCGCACAAGAGTATCACCACGCTCCAGGGGGAGGATATCGTCTTTCTGGCTACCGACATCAATTTGCCAGGCGCGGTCGATTGGGTGATGATGCAGTCCTGCTTTGGCCACCACTTTATGCTGGTGCTGGAGAAACAGGAAAAGTACGATGGCCATCAGCAATTTTACGCGATCGTGCAGCTTATCGGCTCGCGCAAGGAGGCGGAGAACTTTGCCTACCGGTTGGAGCTGAACGGCAACCGGAGGCGGCTCACGTGGGAAGCGATGCCACGATCAATTCACGAGGGCGTCGCAAGCGCCATCCTCAACTCTGACTGCCTCGTATTCGACACGTCGATCGCGCAACTGTTTGCCGACAATGGCAATCTGGGGATAAATGTAACTATTTCCGTTGTTTAAGCACCATCACCCTGGAAGTAAGCGAAACGAGTGACGCTAAATTTGGGAAAGAGAGGGACAAAGACCATGGGCGCTTTCGCTTGTTAGGCGTTTGTTGTTACTGTAACAATACGTATGTTCTGTTTTATATTTTTCGTATAAATCATGAAGCCCTAACAGTAAAAAGAGCCAGAGAACGGAGAGATTTTTCCATGTCCTCAACGAAAAAAGGTTCTTGTTTGCAATCGCGCTGATAAGATGAATCTCATCTCTATCAACCAACACTCTAACCCAACGTTTTTGAGGAACAACAAACAAATATTGATTGACGTGAATTCACCGCGATAGTTGGTGATCGATCCGTGGTGAAGAGCGGGACAAACATTTAATTATGTATGATACTATAAAACCATACCCACGCTGCGTGCTAACGCACCCTGGACGAAAGGTACGTGCTGCCCGAGCCCGCGAATGAATGTGATATTGTGTGTGGTTTGTGCGTGTTTGTATCACTTGCAGATAAGGTGACTAATAAGTTCATCGCGAAGAGACAAGTTGTAAATTAAAAATTAAAGCGTAACGGAGGGAACATTGGACAACAAACTAAGGGAAACGAAATTAAGGTAGTACAGAGAAAGAGAGCGAGTGAGAATGACAAAACAATGACTGTTTGTATAAGTTGCTCCACCGCCCTCTTATCGATGAAAACTGATTACTTACAGTTAATATAAATAGGTTAATTCCCATAAACACGGCCGGATCCAGCAAAACAGAATGGCTACACTGTGTGCAGCAACAGTTTTGCACGATACCGCCGCACATACGAGTGCAAGAAGCTGCACTGTAGGATCTTGAGAAATGATCAGCAGATGATCTGCACAAGCATATTACGCGTGTGAGTGTGTGTGTTTACAACAAAAAATCCAGTTCTCTTTTGTTTTTGCTAAAGTACCTACTCAAATGTACACAAACGCAAAGGCGATGCGTGTGAGATGATAAGATAACTTGGGGCGGAAGTTTAGTTGTTGGCAGGCCGGCGGAACTGGAGCTAATGCGGAAGGCATACATCGATCCAAGAAACACCATGTACCCCTTTCTTCCGTTCCTAGATCCAAACGCCTGACCAACGAACAGGGAACTATACTGCCAAGATATGTTGCTGTTTGTTTCTAACATTATGAAATCTGAAAGATGACGAATAAACGTAATAGTATAAGTTCATCAATCGCTGGCGTGGTCACCAGTAGTCAGTTTGAGTGGTATTGACTTTCCCTTTTTTAAAGAAAGGATTCATTTAACTTGAACCATTTAACAGAGTTGATCGCTTTACTTTGTCCGCTAGAATAATTTAACCATCCGTCACGTGTTGCACATTTTGTTGGCCGGAGGAGTAAAATAAAATAATAAAATGAAACTAAAAAAACGTAAAGCATGTGGCACAAGCAAAATTTGACAAAGCAAATAATTAATTCATAAACTGATTGCAAAAATAAATGATTATATATAATTTTAAAATTTTACACGAAAGTACGAATGTTTGCAGAATTACGCAGAAACGCTACGAAATATGTTGAGAAAAGATATCGAAGGGAAGGATGTATTCTTACCAGGTACGAATCGTCCCCAGATTTCCAGTAGCGGTAGCACTGCCCAAGGAATAGCATACATCCAGACGAGACAGACAAGGATGATCGCCTTGGTTCTGGAGAGCCGGCCTTCGAACGGTCGTGTGATCGTGTTGTATCTGCAAGAGTTGCCCAACATGTAATTTGATTGACGCAATAGCGTGAAAAAATGTGAATTGGAACCCAGAGCCCTTTTTTAAACAATCGTTTAAGCATATCATTTCTAAAAGTTAAAAATTATCTTCTCACAGAGTTATCTTGTGTCTTTTTTAAATTGGCTTGTCGAACACAACGATAAGATTATGGGCCGTTTGATTTTAGTTTCCATCCAACCGGCCGTGAGAAAACGTTTTTTGTTATCAACCAAAGGTCTGATTTGAAAATTTCTATCGAATTTGATCGATGTTTGGTTTATGCCAGTTTATGATCGACTTACCGATCGTATGCAATCAGTGCATTTGTTGTTCCAGCGCCAATTCCTGGAAAGAAACACATTGTAAAGTCAAAATTAATTGAATAGCAAAATTAATTTCAAGCTTAAAACATGATATGTTTTCTAATCACATAAATTTTTCGTTTTACAATTCTAATACTAACCGGTCAGGGATCCAATGAGGGCAAAAATCTGACATCCAACACTGCCGAGGGTAAATCCTTTCGTAAACGAGTTATAGATGAATATTGGTGTTTTCGCCATCATGAAGAAGTCGCAGATGGCCAGGTTGATGATGAAAATGTTCGACGGTGTCCGCAAAGATTTGGCACTATTTTGCAGGGAATGTGTGAGGTGGGAGCAAGAAGAGGATGTTATTGCTGCACAATCCGCGAATTACGGGTTACTTACGAAAGGAAAATCCAAATGACCAGCCCATTGCCGATGAGCGAGAAAACGGTAAAGGCAATGTACAGGAGGCCGAGAAGGTAGTGCAGGGAAGCTTCTGGCTCGGCGTACTGCAGCCAGTGCTCAGGAATGTGCACCAGCTCCTCCGGGGGAATGTTCCAACCGAGGTAACGTAGTCCAGATTGCTCTATACCAATCAGAGCTTCCGGTCGGTAGGCTGTCTGGTTGTCAAGCGCGTTCTCGATGATTCCCATGGTGCCGCGGATGGGTTGTGGGTTGGTTTGAGAGATCCACTCAAGATCCACTAGTTATCGATACAGACTGCACTGTTCACTGGGGAGAAACAGGTTCAGTTCCGAAACGTTGTACCACCGCTGCCACAGAAACACGTTAGTAACACGAGCCACAGTACCTTTGTAACGTAAGTCACAGGGTCCTAAATGGCACAGGGATGAAGAAATGGCTCCACTTCCAGCGCACCGCCCTAGACACGTTCGGTGTGCCTACTGACGGTCCGTTTGATCCGAGAATATCGGTTTTATAGTACTCAGAGCTGTTCTGGGGCTCCATGACTTGGTACAAGCTTTTCCTGTTTTGTGGTGGCAAAATAATTGAATCAGCGCTACAATTCTGCCAATGTCGCTGAAGACGGGTGGATTACCGATTACTTCGCCGATTAATCCGAGGTATTTGATCAAGCGCCATGCTAGCCCAAAAGGGAAGTATGAGTGTCTTTACCAAGGGTTTTAATTAAATTACTATCGGAATGACAGGCGGGCGGGTTTCTCCTCGTTCACCATAGTTCCCAAATATCCTCAATTGTCCTTCGCAGCTTTAATTACTTTTCTACTGCAATACTGGTATTCTTGTTGTGTAATCGTTTTGTAAAAAATAAACTCTTGAGCGAGTCGTCGTAAACCGTTCCCGTTCATTCTAAATCGCTTCTGACGGTACGGGCTATGATCCACTTCCGCTTGTTATTAGCAACCGATCTGGTACTTCACGAAAGCGATGCAGCCATAGAAGTGATTCGCGTGATTGTAAATCCGATTCGTGCCGTAATTTCCGATTGATGGCAAATACTGCCATTGGTAGACATAATACCAATTGTGTAGCATGTTCTTTTGATCGCTGAGTTGTTGCTACCGCCACTTTTGCAAACTGCTCCAGTATATTTTTGTTCGTTGAGAAACCTTGTTGATGGTTCTGTTAGTCGTCCCTTTTGTACCCACCGATTGAATGAAAGTGATATTTGGCTTACATGTCGGTTGGTGTTTTTTATTGGTAAATTAACAATCTCAGTGCATTGCATGCAATGCAGTTCACCATTCATCCTACTTGCAGCTTATTTAGATCCGTTTCCATTTTGTTGGTGTCCGGTGTACTTTTATCTTTCACGGGCAAAGGTTTCGGTGACGGTTTTGGAGCCTTTTTCGATACTAGCTGTGCGTGAAGTGTTTTGAAGTTCGCGTCCACTTTCTCCCGTTTTTCTTGTACGCGTATCTGTAGGGTTAAGGCAATCAAAATACTAAGATAAATAAAAACAAAGTACAAAAACCGATGACAGGATAATTATTACATTTTTCAGCTTGGCCGAAACCTCTTTTGTTTTCTTCAGATTCCCCTTTTTGGCCTGGGTAACGGTGAACAGGTTTTTTGCTTTTTTGGCCATTTGCTTAGGCCGATCTTTCAGTTTGTTGCACTTCTTCGCCATCGCTCTCTTTGTTCGGTTCTAAACCTGTGTGGGTAAAGGAAGCCAACAGATTTTTTTTTGTATTTGAAGTAAGGAACTCTGGAAAAGGGACTTTTTTTGGATTAGTGTCTGAAATTACATTGTCGTTTTGCAATGTCCGTCGCCGTTTCCATTGCACTGTTTAATCGTTTCCTCACAGAGTTCGTAGCGCCACTCAGCGTATCATCCGTCAAATAAAAACTAACACGCATCATGTCCTTATTGGGCGCCACGTTTCGTACAAAGGCGATCTCTTTTAAGTTTTCCAACACTTCTGTTCCCAACCAATGCTCGACCAACTTTTGTGCAATGATTTTCTTATCATCTACCCCCTTCGCAAAGCAGTACACGTGTACCAGTGGCTTCGTCTTTAATGCAAAGGTTTGTCCTTTAAATAGGCCTGGAAAATGCTCTAAATGCTCGACTGCCATTGCTGGGAGGTTCATCGTGATGTGCAGTTCTCCTTTGAACCGCTCGTCTGCACACCTTATCAGCAGGTCCTGGCGCAATTCTTGTTTGATGAAATCGACCGCATCTTTGTTGAAGCACTGTACGTTCTTTGTCACCTTGTTCCGAGCACAGTTACCAACCAGGGCCGTGTATGAGTCGGGATTGAGGTCGTTCGCCATTACTGTGCAACCCTTTCGCGCAGCCGGCACAGTAAATGGGCCAACACCGGCGTACAAATCGTACAGCACGTCGTGCTTGTTGAGCATTTTCACTATTTTCTCATGCTCCGTCGACAACCGCGGGTTCCAGTATACTTTGGAGAAATCGAACTCAAATATACTCCCATTTTCCTTGACAGTTACTTGATAGTCCGGAACACCGCAAAGCAGTTCCATCTGGAAATTACGGTACGTGCTATCGATGGAGACGGATTTGTTGACGACCGTCCGACAGTCGGCAATTTTGTCTTTAATCACCTCACCGACTAGCTCTCGGTAGGGAAGAAGATGGTCTTTCAAATTAAGATGCACAATGTGGCCAATTTTGCTGAACGAAGAGAGTGCTTCTTTGTCCTCTGGGAGAACTGCTTTGATAATTTCGTCATATTTCCAGTTTTCATACTTCAAATGAATTTCCTGCCACACGAGACATTCCTTATCGATGCCGAATTGGTCGAGTGGCACTTCGGCAAGATCCTCCCACTGTTTCACCGCTAGAGGATGGAGTGTTATTTTGTACTCATCCGTAACGACCGGTTTGTAGCGTTCCATTTTCAGCAAAAACTTTTTCACTGCTCGGCACACGTTATTTAAGTTGGTCGTTTTCGGTACAAACAGATGCGGTACGTTGATACTTTTGGCAAAGGCTTCCCTATCCAATCGAACCATTCCTCGGACGGTTGTTGGTGGATGCAGATCTGGGCACAGCATGTTGCGGAAGTAATGTCGATGTCGGACCGATTGTGAAAGGCAGTGCGCGAACCGTACCGAGGAGTTTATGACTTTGTTTCCTGTCATTCAAAGCAGACGATGAAGAGAACTTTCAGGCCAAACAATCGCAGGTCTGAAAAGAGCTGTTTTTGTGCCAAGGAAATCATGAATGCCCAGCAATAGTTACCTTTTTGCTAAATCCGAACCGGCCGATACCACGTTGTTTATAATGTTTGTATTGGCTGCCCGGATCGCGTTTGACATTCCTTCGAACGTCAAATTTCGACCACAGCTGGATAAAGTTTCGCAACGACTCGCGTGGATGACATAAATCGAATATAGAAACAACTGTCAACAAATGTTTAATGATTCAAATAACGATGGCCAACATGTTCAATACTTTTCAAAGATTTCGATTTTTTCAACACTTTCGTTGAACGTTAAGCTTTTCTTTAGCGGCTGTTGTTGCGGTGGAACCGCTTCAACAAAATCGGCTGTATCCTCTTGGCCTTCAGCGATTGATAGCAGATCCGTAAGGGAGCGGTAGATTCTTGGGGCCTCCTGTGCATTCTCTGCTTGAAAATAAAAAAGAAATGGCAGGTAAAAGCTACCCTGTTCAGCTCCTAAAAAAACTCCACTGGATCTCTTACCTTTGCTATTGTCAACGTCACCAGAGTTTTGTTGCTGATACGGAGGTGTAGTCGACGATGTATTGTGAAAGTTTTCGACAATCACGGCGTCGGAAGTGGCGGATGATCTTTGCGATCCAGCGTTTGGATGAAGGATGGATGATTTTTTTAGCTGCGCCCGAAAATAGTATGCCGCTGCTGCCAAGGCTACTGAAAGGGCGCCGAAAAATGCAGCCAGAATTATGTAAGGATAGATGACGGTTGTGTCTGCTTCAACTTTCGGGGGCTGCGAAGGAAATACATCTTCGACGCGCGAGATACTGGCCACTAAGGTCGATCCAGAAGATTCCACTAAGCTGCTAGGCGAGAAATTGTATCGTTGAGAGTTGCGAAAATTAAACCAAAAAGCACCTCACCTGACGATCTCCTGGTGGGAAAATAAATATGATTCATCGAATGCATACACTATCGCAGTCGTAGTAAATTGCGTGTCTGGTAAGTCCCTCAAAGAAGCCCTCGATTCTTGAGCAACGGAATGCACACTGCGAATCGTTCCTAATTCTAATCCTTTTGTTTCTCCTAGCTCATCGAGCAGTCCTTTCAACGAACTCGGATCGATATTGTCCACGGTCATAACCGCTAGCTGACCCTCCGACGCACCGACAACGTGTATCTTCAGCGAGGAAGTATTGCCATCTTCAGCTCCATCGCGATCGGTGGCGAACACGTGCAGCTCAATGGTTCTGTCGGCTAAAAGACCTGTTTTCAGTGGAAAGATGACTCCAGTCTTTGGATCAATATCGAAATGATCGTTCGCGGAGAGCCCATAACGGATGGTGGCATTAATTCCGTAATCGCGATCAGTTGCTTCAACCTGCAATAGTTGCTCGGGAAGCACTTTGTTCGCCACCGATACCGATGGAAACGCAAACCATGTGTTGTCGCGCGGATAGGTGAACACTGGACTGTTGTCGTTTATATCGTCGACAAAAATGTTGAGGTGTGTTAGTTTGGTGGAGAAATTGATTTCTCTTATCGGCCCCAGACGATTGGGGGCATCGAACGATGGTGCAGATGCTTGGTTTGCGCAGACTAGCTTCAGCACCACCCAAAACTGTGGGTACTCCAGATCGGAGAAAAGATCTTCATCTTCACGGTCAAACGGTGTCGACGCCAGCACGCCATTAGGTTGGTGTAAGTAAAAATAATTTCCGGGTGTTTGCGATTCTAGTTCGTAGGCACAGTGATGTAGCTCGAGCGGAAAAATAGACTTATGCTCAGTCATTTCTTCCAGGTGCAATACGGCGAGCACCTTCTCGATGGTAGTGTTTGGTACTTCCGGAACATTTTCCATCGGGATGGTAAGCAGGACAACGGATGAGGTTTTCGCCAGTTCACCTCGCTGTGCAAATGCTAGGACGTTGAGATAGGGCTTGCTCTTCGGCAGAACATCCAAATTGGTGAGTCTCAAATCTGCACCCGTGTTATTGTTCCATACTGACAGTGTAAAATATTCCAAGTCTGGCCCTTCAATCGAATAGCGCACGTCCTCTGTCTCGGTGCCGGGAATTAGTTCTAGATGTATCACTATGTCCTTATCCAAAGTTAGATTGATAAATGTGTTCTTAAACACCGGTGGATCGTTGTAGATGATTGAAACGTCCGGTTCGATCGTCACACTGACTTGGCTCGCTTTCGGCGGATCACCCTGATCGGTGGCGGTCACGATGAGTTCCAGTTGGTCAGGCATTTTCAACACTTGGTCTTTCAGTCGAACGATTGCCTTAAACTGTTTAGTATCACCATCAACTGGACGGCTTTCGACGTACACGTAATCGTTTTGTGACACACTAAACACTACCGCATTGTTCACGAGATCAATATCTCGGGCCATGATTCCCCGTCCATCGGCCAGGAACGGTGAAATGTCGAAGTTTTTGGGCAACGGCAAGGGAACTTGCGCCGCGTAGCTTTCCTCGAGAAACTTGGGCGCGTGATTATTGGCCAGTTTCAGCCTCTGCCGGTAAAGACCACGCTTCTCGCCCGTGGTACATCCGTACATCAGCTGAAGCAACAGGATAACCTGCACCTCACGTTCTTCATACTGCGGAAAGTGTTCCGTCGTGAAAAACTCCAGCAGTCGGTCTGCGATCCGGACGTTGATGTACAGTGGCTGGGCTTCGTTAACCACCACAGTTGCCGATCGCACGTGCTCGACTGGGAAGCTGGCGATGACGGTGTCGGGCGGGGTTGTAAGGTCGAGTTCGTCGTTGTTCACATGATTCGCAAAGTCAAAGGACGGCGAGGTGCATTCTGTAAAGAAACACATTCGACTCGTTCAAGAGTGAAGGAAACATCCTTCATGCAGTGCACCATTCAGTAGCACACGGCCACAACTGACTCACCTTGCGCTGCACTGAAATGCAAGGAATGTATTAAGAATACGATAGCAAACAGCAACATTCTGCCCCAATCGGCGGCGGCTGGAGCTAGAAATCGTGGCTCGGCCACAGAGGCAATGCAATGAATCAGATGTAGACTTCGACTGGACCGACCGATCTCTCGGTTCTGCACAAAGAATCACGGTGCTTCTTGCTACTATCTTATCACGTTTGTCAAGTGGTTCGCGATGGGCCTCTATCAGGTGAAAGTATATTCATTGAGCGGGCGGTAAATCAAGATTATGAACCTTAGCTGGCCGTTTTCCGTAGCACCGTTAAGCAATTGAGTCATTAAATAAATCAAATCACGAAGCGCTTCTGTTTCCGTTTCTATAATCGGGTTATCATCTTTAATGGGCCTCTGTTCCTGTGTGGGAAAATTGTGAAACAAAGCTTGCCTTTGGATAAAATAAACTAAGTACTTTGTTAGAGTATTGGGAGTATTGTGAACAAACGAAAACGAATGGAATTTGGTTGTATCTGTCAGTTCAAAACAAAAAAGAGTTAGACGATTTGTTCTTGTTTCATGACTGCCGTATGCAAATCACACAAAAAACTATAATTGTGTTCCATTCTCCAGCTTTGTCGTTCCGAACCCAGGTCATGCAAAGAAATTTGGGAGGTCCGTTTGTTGCAGATGAGTATGCGTTTCGATAACAAAAAATCACACTGCTCACATTTGGGGAATAATAAAAATAAGGCACCAGGTAGAGTGGCGTTTGTGCGCGACCGTTACACCAATATCAGCGGGAGACGCGCGCAACAACGACCGCGAACGCCGGCAAACAACCACAAGCGTGGCGCGCGTCACATGTGCGCTGTGACGAGTGATAATTGATATCGTTCGCACCGTGGCAATGCGCCCAGTACGCCGTGGGCTGCCGGTTAGCGATGCACGCGGTCGTGAAAATCGTCTCCGATAATCAGCGATCATCGCTTTGATTCTTCGACGACTTCGATCGTGGTTGATGACGTAAAAATGGAAAGTTAGTGGCAAAGTGGTCGTGAAACAGTGTGCAGTTTGAGCCCAAAGAAAACGATACAAATTGAGCGAAATCCAAAGAGCAATACTTTCAGAACGTACTATTTCTTATGTTAATGTGTGTTTTTTTGTACTAATTCAAACGGAGCAAAACTCTGCAAACCAGAAGAAGTGTTCTGAAATCCCCGCGGAATATCTGGAACGTCTTGCGATCGATAAACCGGTGAGTAAACATCCCGTTGCGCCGATTGGGGAGCGTTTGTGGGGTTCTTATCTACAGGTTTCGTCATCGGAGCCGAGGGGACCAAATCGTGCCTAGGTGTGTACACTGCGGTTCCATAAACCGTCGTTTGTGTTTCTTATCAGTGAAAACACCGACCAGATGTGAAACGATAAATAAATAATACAAAAAAGCCACACGCAATGGACGGAACCCTGCCCAGGCGCTTCGTTGGAGGAGTTGCTCTGTAGGGCGAAGGACCATTTTCGTCCCGATGCCGGACTGGAGTTTGAATTTAAAAATAGAGTGTCCTCAATTGATTCCGAACGTTCGTTCACTGGCGCTACAACGCGAAGCATTTGTCCCACACGGTAAAGGGCAGCATGACGGCGTCACCGTCAGCCAATGGACATTTATTTTTTATCAACTCCTTTCATCGGGTTTCTTTTCAAGGATAGCGCAATTTACACCCCGTCCGTCTTTGGTCGGACCGCTCGTGGAAAGTTATGGCGTTCAAAGGCGGCATTAAAAAGTGTCAAATAGCTGCTTCCAGGAAGGGAACGGGCGCATAAAAGACGTAAGGGTCAAAAAGGTGATAATCTTTTGGAAACCACGTTCCTAAAGGTTGATGAAGGTTGATTTAAAACTGGTTGAAGAACAGAATAGATTTATTACAGAGTGGCGCTCTCTCTAACCTGATGAATCTACAGTTGACTGGTTATTGACGTAAAGAGAGTAGACAGCAAATAGACAGCAAATGGGAAAGCTTTGCCCGGCGAGGAAGTCCCTCTGACCTTCACTCTCATCCAGCACGGGTTGATAAAAGAGTACAGGGACAAGTAAACAGGACTATTTCGGTTCAGGCAATGGGGCTGGAGCTCGGACTTCGGTCCTTCGGTTTAGAGCCATGGAAAAGTGTCTGGACGCAGAGAACGAGGAACGCAACCGGGAAACCACATGCTGTTGGTGGCCCATATCCATGCCTTTGATGCTATTACGGGTATAGGTTTATTTTTAACATCCCACAGCCTGTGTGCTTTGTGGCCGTATGTGACACGGGCTTGTTTGCGGATGTTTTATGATCGTCGCCTAGCGGATGATGCCATTGGTATCGATTGGTAAGCAGAGCAGCGTCCGACAAGGACCGGCCTAGCAAATATTGCGCCTTTCGGCCAGCTAGAAATGCAATCACTTTTATCCTATCCTCCAGTCCGTATTTAGCCGTACAGTTTGACCGTATGGCGCAGTACTCCAGGACGTGATTTTCAGTCGAGTTTTGCGATAAGCGTTGATTGCATTCCATAGGCCAATAGATAAAAAGGGTAACAGCGAAATCAAAACCTTGTCTTTGACCAATGCACTTATTTGAATTTCGCTGTGTTCGGGAAAATAAGTCATTTTAATTTTGCTACGTGTACCTCCTAGTATCCGTTACGGATTGTGTTGTGTCAGAAGGATCCCTGACTGCGCCGCCCTTAACGCAATCGACCGGTTGAGTCTACTAACGTTAGGAGAGAGAGAGAGTTGCGGTCGTTTATTCTCACTCGTGTCTCACGTTCGCCGCTCGATAACGGTTACACGTCCTGCTACTAGGAAGCGCCGCGTTAGTATCAGATAGTCAGCGGTTCGCGAAGGAACTCGGTGTGCACGCGTCTTGCGCCATCCTCCCACAACGTTCAACGAGGTTAACTTAAGCTGGACCAAGTTCTTGGTGCCGCATTCTTCAATTGGATAATCAGCCCAATCCGTATCACGGCGGTTCGCTAACGCCGGAACGGGCGTACCGTATGGCTGGTTGGTGTCGGACTTTGCTAAAGAAGTGAGTGTTGCAAATTCGCGTGGTGACCCGATTGTTGATAAGTCCACAAAGGTGGTCCTGTATGGATGGTTGTGTGTGCGGGTTCGACAACGTGTTATATTCAAATGATAAAAGGCCAACAAGGCTAAAGTGGCGTGGTACCACTGGGTCAATAGTGCGCGGATAAAGCCCAGCGTGCGTTCTCCAAGGCACTAGCGATAGGCGCAAGTACGTGTCTGTGCTCGATAGCAAACGACTAATTTTTGCCTTGAATAGGTACACCCGTCAATAGAAATGTGTACTAAATAGCAATCAGCGACAATGGCGGGAATGGAAGCGCCTCCGGTAATAATCGCCTGGGGCACCGACCGTTTCACGTGCCCCAAAACCGTCACTGACCCGCTGGCTGTCGAAGTCACTTAACCCGATCGCAGTACTTGACCATGATTTTTGTGATGCATTTGCGTGGCCCAAGTGAAACCCGAGGCGCCCCACCTCCCCCCAGGAGTCCGGTAGGAGTTTGCATGATGTGCTTGTATGAGTGCAAAACGATTATTCGCATCATTGCTGGAGAACGGTGGAAACCTTCCTCGCCTAAATGGAGTCAATTAATTATTCAAGCATTCAAGCCGGGAGTCGAGAATGGATGAACTCATCTTGACGGGGGGGTAGTGCTAGCGTTTCGTGGATCGTTCCGGTGGGCCGGGCCGGGTGAGTGCTTGTGTGCCTCCCAAGGGTGTATGTCTTGTTGCGCAAACAAAGTTCCGCCCGCGAACGGACATATCACTAAATTGGCCGAAGGCCTCACTGGGATACTGGTGCACGATAACAGGGAACCCCTGAAGATGTCACGGTGGATTCACTGGTAGCAAGCTTCTGATAGCTATAAGCGTGGAGCTAAAAAGCTGTGCCAATGGGTTGCAAACTGTTGCCTTAAAGAAGTCGCTGCAATTTTAAATTAAAATAATTTAAATTCAAGCCCTCTCATAACTGGAGCGACCGAGGCAGACTTCTACTCGGCTGGAATTCCTTGACTGCCTCGTGCATCGATCAAATGATCGTTCTCACACGATAGCACCGGATAGCGGCAAGCAGAGCGATCGAGGGAAGCTGTAGCGCAAAAAGAAAACGCAAGTCCACGACGGCCATGTCGCGATATTCAATTGTTTTGTGCGCTCACTTACTGGCACTCGGTTCAATTGAGCCGGCCGTCAACTGCCCGCTGTCGCTGACCTTACCGCATAGAGTCGCCTTTCTCGCCAGACCGACTGGATGGTCGCTCCAGTAGTCCGCTAGTACACCCCACAGTTTACCCCAAACGATGCACGACTTCGCGGAACAAGTGAGGTTTATCTCGAGATCTCGAGAGCTCTCGAGAGGTGGCATCGAAAAACGCACGCTGCCGGTGACAGCAAAGTAGACCGCGGCCGACTGCGATTAGCGTTTCGAGGAGCGCAAATTAGCACACCACAGTTTAGTTGTCAACTTTAGCAAGCAACGGATGGCGCTCTGGTTCCGTAAAGTGGTGCTCCTTGAGTACCGTGCAGTTGTGCAATTCCCGCGAGATTCCCCGATGGCGAGATAACGTACTGCTCGGAGGTGTGCGTGTTAATGGTGCGCGCGAGTTTGTGACGCAGGAAGGTCGGTTTGTTTTTGGTCTGGTAGTGCTCCGCCTCTGTAAAGTTGAAGAAACTTTGAACGAAGATCGATAGAGTGATTAGCGAGGGTGCTGTTACTCATATTGCTTATCTATTCCCCAGCGACACTAGCGCTATTGCTTTCGTTTCAAAAGTTTCTCACTGTAACCCCACGTTGAATTGACTTTGTCAGATCGCTTTCGGTTGTCGTTATATGACACATGCGCATCACCTGCGATCGCTGCTCATCGTGTGACTCACGCTAGTTTCTTTGGTCTCCCCAGCGATTCCATCGACAGATTTATGGACGTGAGATCATAAGGGGCGCATGATCGTGATCTTCCGCACGTGTTCCCCGCAGTAACCGGCCCGACGATGAATAAGCTGAAAACGTTGTTACCGGCCAGCCAGCCGACCGGCGAGGCGAACCAGGTGAACAACAACGAAGCTAAATCGCTGGAGCCGCTCGTGGGCTTCAAACTCACGCTGAAACATTCCGGTTCGGCCGCGTCGTCGGATTACGCGAACGGCAACGACGACAATTCAAACGGCCGGACAGCAGCGCCCTCTTCGTCGGCGGCCGTTCCGGAGCTTCAAGTGCGGCTTTTAGGTGCACGCCATCTCCCGAGCAGCTTTGGCCTGAAGAGTGTTGAGGGATACCTGGTGAAGGTGAAGCTTTTTCCCGGCAACATGAGGTTCGATTCCTCGATCCAAACAAACTCGTGGCCATCGTTTAACGAAACGTTTTCCTTCCCGCTCGTCACCAGCCACAAGTAAGTCAGGCGAATTTTAGTAACGCAATTGATAACCTGAATGTTTCCCCCTGTGTCCCGGCGGGCCAGGTCTTCGTTCCGGGTGAAGAAAACCGACCGGCACAAGGACACCCATTCGATGCAGTCGCTTCCGGAGAAGATTTTGAACGGGAACTTTGTCGTCTTCACCGTCTTCGCGCTGCTGGAGCTACCGCCAGGGGTAAGCAATCCTGGAGACAGCAGTACCTTCGCCATAATCACACGCTTGACATAATCGCTCACAGTACACGTCGTCGTTGAAAAGCAAAACGATGACCTTCATCCGGCAAGGTAGTCAGCGGTTGAAGGATAAACCGGTGATCGGGAAGCTGGTCAAGGATATCGACCCGCCGAACGAGAAGAACGGAAACGCCGACCAGAAACCGAGCCCGAAGAAGCTGTCGACGAGCGAAAGCCAGCGCAATCTCGGCTCGGCGACGTACTTTCTCGATCCGAAGTGCTTCACCGGGGACACCAGTGGCCAAACCCGGGGCAAGCTGAAGTTTAGCACCGAAGAGCTGTGGCTACCGATCAAAGACATGACCGTGACGCACCCGCCCGCCGAATCGCGAATCACCGTAAGTATACGGCTGGGGGGGCTCGTTCCGATCGGTTTCCATTTGTTTTTCTTGTCTTTTTGCCCAAGCTCGCCTCATATTTTGTGCCCGTTTGCCGTTTTAGTTTCTTTACGTAAAAAAACTCTCACTTTTATCCGAATGTGCAGCCATTTTATGCCCTCACCGGGTAGTGGATACGTCTGCGGCTGAGATTAGTTCGCGCCGTTCCGGGTGCCGGCGGACGGCCGTAAGCAAAAGTGGAAAGTGTATCCAAATTATTGCTTCTCAGCATACCGTAGGGCTTACGAACAGTCACGATCAGCATACCGAGTGGCAGCACTTCCCGGCCGGCGGTGCTAGAAAACGAGCTGCGAATTATTGATTAGTGACTTCGGTGGCCACACCTGCCACACACCGTACTGTAGTCCTCGGGCGACCGAGAAGTGTGTGAGCACCATTTTACACTTTCGATTTTGGCCATCTGGCCGGATCGGCCAGCGGCGCTAAATCGATACCTTCCGATGGGCTCGTGCCGCACCGAATCGCCACTTCCGTTTCTCGCCGGGAACCACATCCAACGAGCTGCAAATGCAAACGAGCGGCAGCAAATAACAGCAGCATAGATCCGAGAGGCCGCGAGAAGTGGAACCATTTTTTTCACCATAATTGCATATTATGTTACTCACAACGATTACTGTAACGAGGTGCGAATCAACTGACGTAACCGGGATTAGCGCTACCTGGCAGGACGAATGGCCAGTGGGCGGCAAAAGTGTTGGCTTTTCTAGGGGAGCCAGCAATTAAGAGCGCTTGAAGCGTAATTAGTGTGTGGGAAAGCCGTGAACTCATTGTGACACGCTCCGGTAGTTAATGGGGACAGTAAAAAAGATCGTTCCGCTCGGTAGTGATTACATACTTTAAGGATATTCCAATATCTCACTTTGATGGACACTTTCCTGTTAGGTTTTCCACATGTTGCATAAGCTTATGTTGAAGATAAGCGTTGGGCGAATAACGGATTCTAACGGGTTTGATTAAAATTAGATTGAAGATAAGAACAGTTAGCGATTAGAATCTAGTTAAGTTAGGTAGTTAATCCGGCTAGTTAAGATAGTTTCGGAAAAAAACAATTCCTGAGATGCAACTTAATAAGTCTGGTTGATGGCGTGGTCTCGAAGGTAAAAGCTCCTGCACACACAATGGGGCCGGCACCCAGCCACACTAGAAAGCGTCGTAGGTAACGCAAAATAGCTATACTTTCGTACGCTTAATGGCTAATAACTTTCGTAAGCCCTCTGGAACCGCGCCTAAACGAGAGACGCACGAATCACTGATCATAATTAAACGTTAAAGAGTACGCACTTTCGAAACTACAACACAGATCGCTCCCCCGTCTGCAGGGCCTTTTGTTTTGGCGTGATTAATTAAATTAAAATAATAACTTTGACTTGACCGAGCGCTTCCGGTGCCGGTAGGCACTGGTGAGCAGAGATAATTGAATCGCGCACGGTTAACCCTAATGCTTTCTTACTGAACCAGAGCCCCGACTATTCCCTCTTCCATAGCAGCTACTCAGACACCGGCCCCAAATGTTCCGGAAGTGGCGGTCTTTGGTTTGATTTCTATTTTTCATCTCGCCTCTTGCAGATCACCAACAGCCCCCGGGGACAGGTCGAAGTAACACTGCAGCTGTCGGATTACACGGAGGTGCACATCGACCCGAAAGCTTCCGGTGAAGACTGCAGTTTCAACGCGGATGGCCCATACTCGTCGCCACCGCTCTCGCCCCTGGCGCTGTCCTCCCGAGCGTCGTACGATGGTCCGCAGGTTGCGCCATTCGAATGTCGGCGTGCCTACTCCAGCGGATCACCGGTGCCGACGTCGAACTCGAACAAGAATCGCTTCAGCTTCGACGTGCGCAAGATTATGCGCAGCGTGAAGAACAAGGAGAAGAACCACAAGGGCCTGTGCCTGAAGATTACCACCGCCAAGGTACGGTGCGGAATTCGGGTAAAGGAGGAGCTCGAGTCGGTCGCGGAGAAGGTGTACCTCAAGACGACGGTGCTGGAGCACCAGATCCTGTCGGCCACCTGGAAGTCGGAACCGTTCCGGCCGGCCCTGTCGAGTCGCTGGAACCCGGAAGACTGCACCGTCGTGGTGCCGCTGGTGGGCGAACCGTCCCTCGATCATCTGTCCATCAGGATTGGGCTGGCCACGAAAAGCAAGGTGGGCAAGAAGACGCGCCTGGGCACCGTTTTCCTCGGGCCGATGGCGTCCCAGACCAACCCGGCGGCCGACGACCAGTGGCGCAAGATGGTGCTCTACAAAGGATCACCGATTTCCGTTTGGTACAGTTTCGAGGAGGAAGCGCGAGAGTAATGCAGGCTCCCGCCGTAGCCCGTGGCCATAAAACATTCGTAACGTGTGTAATAGTTGTGAGATTTGTAAAAAGGACCAGAAATAAATATTTATTGTATGTACATTAGAGACGATTTTTGGTGGCAGTTTTTGTTTGTGGAAATTTTGGTTCATTTCTCAACGGGACTTTGTCAACGTGGATGGTCTGCTGCGGATGGTTCACGCAAGATATTGGCAGGCATTGGAACAACATTAACGGTAAAGTACTCTCTATCGGTGTCTAATTTTTTGATTAAGAAAGGCGAACCGAACACACATAAACACACGGGCATATGGAGGCGCCACACGCGAGTATTGACCTGATAAGAAATGGTTTATGATTGGTTCAGGCTAACGATTCAACTCTTGCTATGTAGCAGTAGTAGTGCTCAATTTGATCATAACATGGTCTACATAGTGATTTAACAAATAATTTGGGTACAGGTATCCTTCTTCTCATTATCGTTGGAAAAATTACCGAACACGTGGTTGGAAAATACCTTAGCAGGAACCATCTCCCCAAAAACCCATCTTTGTTCTATGCATTTTTTACCTCCTGCCTCCGAGGTGTTGGAATTTTTCATATTCTTAGGAGAGTGCCAAGAATTTTCCGAAGGCCTCAATGGTTCTGGCTCATTTGTATACGTTTTCTATTTTTTTCTATGCTTTGTTGGAAGGTCCTTTTTAAAAGATCAGCTTTAGTGCCCAATGAGTAGATTAGTGTATTTCGTTCACATCCAAACACTGGATGGCATTTGTTTATGTTGGCAGGGGGTCTATAGGAAGCTATTGAAAGGAAGAATCCTTGGCACATCCTTCCACGTTGGGTGGAACGATCGGCGATCATCAGCTCCTTATGAATATGAAAAAAGTTTGTGGAAATTATCAGCTATTATTTAAACGTTTAGTAAAATACTTATTATCTATTTTGAGGAAACATCCTTAAAATCCTCACTTTTTAAAGTAGTTATGACCGATTACCTTTTTCCCATAGTACTTGAGCATTAAACACTAACTCAGAGAGCAAGAGCGCAGAGAAATACAGAGAGAAATACGCTCAGAGAGAAGCATAGAGAGAGTCAGGTTCGCCGTCAGGTTCAAACTACCAAACGTTAGCTCCAAAAATTGGTATTCTCAGAAAACAGCGTGCTCCCGTTCGACTTTTGCGCGGTTTCCGTTGAAGTATTCGGACTTGTTTTCCGGTTCCGGTTTTTTTTCGTGCAGATTCCCTGTTGATCGCAGAAAAACAGAACGGTTGCGTGCTGTTGCTAAAAATCGCGCTAAAGTAGCTGATAAAAGTGTATCACTCTTTCGACTTTGTCAGTTGATTTCTCGGCATTTTTCGTTCGTACCGGTCGGTTGTGTTTTCCGCGCGGAGTGCTGCGTGTCCCGCTCGAAACCGTAGTGCCGTAGTGCTGTGGCCCTTTGGAGGCGAAGGTTACCCGTTGCTCTAGCCGATACTAAAAAGATAGCCGTGTGAAGTGGGGCTTCGTCGCGTGGGCCAGGGTCTGGAGATTGGTGATCTGGCACCGGTAGTGCTGAGTGGCTTTCGAGCAGAAGGGCCCTAACGAAAAAGGAGAAGGCCGTTTGGTGGCCGTCCCGGAGCACGGCCGGAATCGACACCGTTCCTCGTCCCGCTCTCTGATAACGATTGGTGATATATGGCGGTGGAAAAGTGTGCCCCCAAAAGTTGAGGATGATTTCGGAAGTGAAAGGAAGGGGCGCGTAAATGTCGTATCACCGCGCCAGTGCGCTCCCGAATGGTGCTCTAGAGATTGTATGACAGCGAGCAATTAGTGTACAGGCGTAATCTACAGCATTCCCACCATTCCGGAACACCGGCAACCCGCCGCCTGATAACCCGTTGCGTAACTGTTTTGCCATTGAAGAAATTGCCACCACGTTCGTCAACGATCAGTCAGCCGAGCCGTGACGTAGTAAGTAACTCCAGCGGCCCAGCGGGATTACCATAGGCATCTGCAAGAGCTGCTGCTACGTACCGAAAGTGATCAACGTGGGACGCTTCGCCTTGTGTGACGCAATGTTGCCCCCAACCCGGTGACCGGCCATTCGGCCCTGGGGTTTGCCGGTGTGCCCGTATGTCGTTGACAGCCAAAATTGGCAGTGCCAATTAGAGGACGAAATTAATTTCAGTCAACCCAGTCCGTGCCCGGTCGGTGGATCTTTGGCCAGAGAGAGAGAGAGAGAGCACGATCTTGCGCGATCGTTGGTCATGTTCACTCGGTTCGTGGCCGCTACTTTCGCTTCCTGCTGTCGCGGACTGCGATGACGACAAATTTGCCGTGCAGTCCCTGCAGCAGCCAGCGTGGAGTGGCCGGATGATGCTTCATTCTTTCGGGAGTTGAACTCCGCGGTCCGGGAGAAAGGAGAGAAAATTGGGACAGGTGAACTTTGCAAGTTTCGCAGTAGAGAAGGGCCGCACAAATCCGTCCTGAAACACGGTCCTGGCATCGGAACCGTTAAATTAGTCTGCTCATAAAAGGTTTTATGTTGGCGTGTCGCGCCAAGCCGCTCTCCGCGTTCGACGTTGACGACTTTGCACAAATTATGAGGGTTAAAAATACGCGAAAAACCCTTTTTTATGCAACGCTCATCGGGGTCTCCGTGGGGTCCGTAAATTATCAGGCTCCATTAGCTGCTGGCCCCAGTCCGTTGCGCTCTCTTGCACCGAGAGTGTCCTTGTGCGATCCCATACCCGGTCTTGAGACGACGCCCAATGGCCACGGCGTGCGCTACACGCTAATGGCACACCAAGTGGAGCGCATTACCCGGCCGCGCGGGTTAACGAGTTGGCCTCAGCGAGGAGGTGTCTTCTTCCCCGGTTTTTTTTTTATCTCCAACCGGATGCTCGTTGGCACTCATTGAAGCGTGCCGCGCGCGTCTGCTCCCCGGCGGGTGGAAAATCGGAAACACATTGGAACCATGTGTGTGTCATGGGCCGGCTTCTTGAAGGAACGCCTCAAGCACCCGGGCGCCCGGCGGTGCTGAGTGCTTTTCGATGGGGGCCTCCACTTGAGCCGCGAATCCCTCGCGCGATCCTCGCCTTCTCGGCGGCGTGCGTGACATCGGTTTCCCCTGGTCGTGGTGGGCCCGAACCCGACGGTGTCATCACCTTCGTCTGTTTGTCTGCCGTGAATCTGGTTCGCGAAATAGCACAACGCGCGCGAACGATCTCAACGCACGAATCTCTCGGCGCACGCTCGTCTGCGCCATTTAACCAAACACTGGCGCATTCCTCTGGGCAGGCGAAAAATCGACAAATTCTAGACCTCACTGCTGATCGACAGTAAGCGCAGCCAGACGGTTGCCTCTACATGGGGAAGCCGTATCGGTGCGATCAATGAACCGAAGTGGAGGTTATGTTATGGTGCTGCCAGCCGAACTGTGTCATTGCCTGTGTTGTGGTGGGTTTCGGGCGCATCGCATTTTATGTTGCGATGAAACCGAACGCGCACCGCAAAGGTCGCCCGTTCCCGGGTCGTAAAGTTTTCCTCGCGGCCATTCCCATTCGACCGGGGAGGGGTGCAGGTTAGGTTATGGTTGCGTTCAAATTATGTTATTAGGCGCGATTTGATGTGATTTGACAAACTGCCTGGAATGTTATAACCCTCGAAACAGTATTTTAATGTTTCACTTGAAGATGGTTAAAAATGGGCGAAGTAAGCATTCCTGCAAAATTGAATTGAAATTAATTTTTAATATCTTTATAATTCATTAATATGTTATCCGAAGACCAAGTAGACAGACAGTGGGAATGCTGTACTGTGGTGGAATCATAAGCAGGATCGATCGAGGATAGACGATCGTCCAGGTGATCAATCTAGTCGTCGCCAACGACGACTCTAAACCCTTGGCGGACAATGATCCTTAGCGATCTGAGTCCGAGTCTTTAGTGATCCAGTAGACCTGCTCGAGTAAACGGATGCCCTCTAGACTGATATGACGGTTGGAGTGTTTGCTCGCCTTAGAGTTGATATCGCCAGATGCTCGAATTTCCCATTGCGTTTACCACCAGTAAGTAACGGGCGGGCTAGAACCACTCAGTTCCAGTATCTTCCTCGCTAAGGTCAAGTGTCGGGGGGCATAATGACCCCGACGGGCGGGGCGTACTTATCGATCTGGCACAAACTGGCGAAGGGCAAGGCTGCTCAAGTGGGTCCCTGCTGCCCTCCGATTAAAACCTTGCCCATTATGTACTCCTCTGATCGCGTCGCCAGGATGCGATGTTGCCATGCCCGACCCGCGCCAGGTCGTTCGTCGGGGACAGGTGAAAATGAATGGGCGACCATTACGAACCTCTTAAGAGCCGCATCATGGCATCAGGCTAGGGGATTGCACTCGACGTAGTAAAACGCACGCAACTTGGAGTTGGTCGGGTTGTGGGCCACGGCTTTTCTCTGGTCGCTTGCGGTTGGAGCCAAAGGCTTAGAGTGCATCCACGCTGCTCGATGGTATGGAGAATATCTCGAGTGGTATCGATCCGGAAAGCACTTCGGGGAGAAACGCGCTTGACGAAGATGACGGACGAAGTATTGAAAGACATACATCTTGTTCGGTTACCCGTCGTCCGGGAGCGTCCGTCTACCGTATCGTCCTCACATCGGTGGCCCCGGACCGGGTTCTGTGAATGGGCTTCGAGTCCGGAGTCGGGTGATGAATGAATGAATCAACCTTACCTTTCCATTTCGGGCTCCTGGTGGGACTGGTGGCGGCCGAGAAAAGAAGCAAAACCGGTAAGGCGACACCTTCGATTGAGCCGCGCACGAGAGGATGCTTTTTATGGTCACGCGATGACGATGGCGTTCGTCCGGAGCATCACTGTCGTCGCAGGAGCTTCACCGAACGAAAGACGAACCGGTGATAAATCAAATATGTTCAAGAATTAAGCTTAATAAAAAGGGATAAACCAGATAAGTAACTGGGACGTGGCACAGTTTACGTGTGACCAGCATGTCTATGTGTGAAGCAATCGAACGGGCGGACCACAAATTAGTGGGTGACCCCAATAGGATGTGCAAACAAAATTACCTTCATCCGATCCGGCTCCAGGGGAGCTACATACTAAAGGGCTTTGGGGCCCGCCAAGTAGCGCTTCCCTTACTTAACCCCATTCCGGCGGATCGGCAGCAGATTAGCAATTAAAGTGCCCGGTGGGCTCTGTGGCGTCGTGCGCGTCCATTTGCATTTGTTTGATCAGTCAATTAGCAAAATTATCCGGCATCGCGATGTTGTGTAACGGTCGTCACAAGGGACGTGTGGTACCGAATCGGCGTACGTCGCTCAACTGGCGGATTTTAGAAGACATTGCGCAGTCAATCGGTAAATCTTGTCCACTCTGCGCGGTGTCTGGCGACTCTACCGTTAAGCTGCATTCTTGGGCCACGCTCGGGCGCGATTATTCTTCCACGACTCGACGGTGCAACGGTTGCAGTATGCTCCTGGGACCGGGTCGCTGGCTACCATCGATTGGGGAGCCCCGTAGGCTGACGGAGATAGGTTGTTTGACAGGCCCGCTCGACGGCAGTCACACAGTTTCACGATGCATAAATTAGTCATTCAAATCGATTTGCGAACCGCGCGAAACACGATCGCTACATGTCGTGGCGAAAAGCTGCAAAAGGAAACTAATCAAATCATCGATGGTGTCGGTCGATAACGTGCGAGAGAAGATCACAATCCAGGCAGCGAATCTGATTTCAGCGATCGTTGCATAAGTGTCATGCGAAGTGGGTTCTGATGCAAATATGCTCCCAACTGCAATGCAAACAACCGTCGGACACTGCAAACTCTTTTTTCGGGTGTCCTTGAAACCGTTACGAACCCCCCGATAACCTTTTCGGGGGGTCAAATATGTTTTGATGGTTTTCATTTCCTTTTTGGCAAATATACCACAATGACGCTAACTGGAGTGCGAGCATCTGATTATGTTTGGCGCATCCCAAGCGCAGAGACAGCGGAAAGAATTCTATTAACGCAGCACGCCGGTTATCGCCGGGTCGGGTTATCAACAAATAAAATGAAACGCAAATCAGAGCCCCCGGAATGAGAATGATTGATTTCGAGGTCACAGCGTATGTCGATGGTAATGGATGGGAACATCACTAAACATACCGCCGCCGCCGTATGTTTAAGCGGCAGTTTGGACATTTCATGTTCCGTTTTCTTTTTGAGCTGCCGCGATGTCGTTCGTCTGGCGCTTGCGTGTCGCCGTCTGCGCGCGCTGATGAGTGCGTTGATTTATTTCCATCCTTCAACCAAGTCAGACCAACTCGCCAACTGGAGTGACATTTACCGAAGGCGTCCGGCGTTCTAGGGGCAAATTGGCAACAAATTGCACACGCTCCCTTCCCTATTAGGGCAACGGAACGCCGCATTCTCCGTACTTGTTTCTCACGTTTTACACGTGGCGGGGAGTTGTGGTGTTGCGCACTCGAAAAGGATATGTACGGCGTAAGGGCGTAAGTTTTGTAGCACCGATTCATCTTTGAAATCGCACCCGCGAAGACGCTTCGGAATGCAGTCAAGCTCCGGGTACACTCAGCACCGTTACATCGCCGATCTAATAAATCAATAAATTGAGATCGAAAGCGACCCGTTGCAGCGGGCAAGGGCTTGGCCCTGTTCCGACCTTTATCAGCACGGCGAGGATGATTTATTATTTTCGCCTTCCGTTGGTGGCCCGAACGGCGTTAACTGGTGCTCCGAAGGCTCTGCACGTGCTCGAGTGATCGTGATCGAGTGGAGTCGGTGCAGGCGATGCATTTGTGGGTAACGCCAGACGATTGCATCGATTGGGTCGCGATGGTCGATCGGATTTTCTTGCGTGGCCAAGACACGATCTTGAGATCGAGCGCCACAAGTGTTGCGGCAGGATCGTACAAGGAAACTTCTAAATTAGGGCCCCAGTAACTTATCGCATTCCAGCTCCGGCTCTATGACGTGCCCGGGGGCGTTTGACAAATTGATGGTGGTGCGCCCAAAAATGGTGCGCATAATAGATTCGGTACCCGTTTTTGCACGGCCCTGACCTGGCCCGCTTTGGGTTGATAGTCGGAAACAGTTTCGACGAGGAATGTGCGATGGCGCAGGAATCTCGGTGTCTCGCTGTCGTTCTAATCCGGCAGAGAAAAAAAAGAATTCCACCGTGTCGATAGTAAGTCTGCCATCGCAGTACCTTCGGGTGATCTGCTTAGAGCGGGCTCCATCGCGCCATTAGCCGTGTGGTAATTATATGAATTATTAATACGGTCCAAGATATGGGAACTCAGAGACCGAACGTTCGATCGACGTTCCGATCGGAAAGTAATGCCGATCAGTGGTGGTTCCAAGGATTTCCTCCGGGTGTACCGTGAATTTTTCTTACTTCCCCTCCGGCTGGTGCATAATAAGCGGTCTGACATTTCTGACTGCTGGCCTGCTTTACAGCATCTAATTAGCAATCGGAACGGACCGGAGGTTAGGTATTTTGGAATTCGCCCTTTTGCATCAACGGGGGGGCCCAGACCCGAGAGTGCAGTTAAGGGTGGTCTGCAATCAATAAAAAAGGCTCATAACGTTTAGCTGATACGAGCTGGCGTGAGGTGTTGCGGTGGTGATCTGTGTTCATTACAGCGACTCAAGGATGGAACCAATTTGTAATGGGTCCTTTTATTGGCACAACAGTGGAGGACACTGCGTGAATGGATGGTGCGGCAATAACGGCAACCATTAGGACTAGGAGACTGGCAAGACTGTGGCTGGCGAGTCGTTTTTCTTATTCAACCCATAAAACAAGTGGTTAAAGTATTCAGTGTTCAGCCGCGATCCGTCTTTTATGTTATACTCGAGGGACTTGCAGTGGTCCATTAGGAGATCAAAGCCATTGGAAAAGTCAAAGTTCCAATGCATCGCTTTAGGTAAAACTGATTATATACGAACGGAGGGTTACATACTAGTAACTCTATGCTTGTAAACATAATATGTCCTTTCAATCAGTTTCAATTTGTTGATCACTTCTGACAAGCATTCCGTTCGCTCGCGTACATGCCGCAGATAGACCGCAGAGCATGATCACGCACCCGGGCGGGGTATCGGTTGCGCATAATTATACCTCAAAGCCAGTAGCCGGCTCCACAGGCTCTCTGTGGCCACCGTGTAATATCTGGTGTAATATGACCATTTGACAGGTTCGCTGCTGATTAAAACCACAACCTGTCCAACTACTGTCGACTCCGGTGCGCTGTGGTTTGCACACGATCCGTGCCCGATCCGCACACAGCACCTGGTAATTGAAATGGTCACACTGGCGACCACAGACCTAGGGACCGTAGCCCATCTTATCCCTTCCCCGCTCCTGGGGCGGCGGGGATTAAAGGTCCCCGGCGGACGGCGTTCCGTTAGCCCCGCGGGCAAGAAGTTTCACTACCGGCCCGGGACAACATTTTAGAGACACGCAATCCTCGTCCAACATAGCCGCCGGGCCGGGGACTGCCGCCGCCACGGACGCGGTTTATGATCGGTGGTTTGTAATTTCACTTTATCGCGCTTTATTTGTCATTTCAATTAATCGCATCGCGCCGCAACGGCCAGGAACGGGTTTTGGTCCCCCATAACGCTCGGTGCCCATCCTCGGTGTGCCCGGAGGTTCCTGGTTTCAGTGCCGTTTGATTGCCGTCGTGTCGTGTCGGGAAAAGCGCAAGAGACCAGGCGCACCAGGCGCGAGTCGTTTCACGGGCGATCGCAAACGAAACGAGACTTTTTGCTTATTAATTTAAATTATCACCCAGTCATCATTGCGTAGCGCTGGTGATGTCTCGAGCCCGCCAAGCTTGCCAATTGCAGCAATTGCCGCGCGTCAGTGGTCTTTAGTTTCGGTCGGGGATTGAAAAGCGCTTGCTGTTCGTTAGCCGGGTGTCGAGCCCCGGGGGGGCTGTTCGGCTGTCCAACGGATGGACGTGGATCAATCGCGATGCTCAGAAGACACTGTGGTGGCCACCCGCGGAGCATGAAATTGAAAAAATCCGCCACGCTACCGAGTGGACCATCCCCAAAAGTGTATGGAAAAGAAGCCATTAATTTTGTTGTATATTTATTCATCCCCAACACAAAACAATAACTCTCGAGTTGATGTTTTTTTTTCTCCGGCAGTTCCGGGCCACCGATTTCATCAACCTTTCGTGGCGATCCGAAATGGGGTTGGATGATGGTCGCTGCTGTGGGTGTTCGGCGCATAGTCACGACCCGCAACCCTCCCCGGAGGTGCTAGGATCAAGAGCTGTTGCATAATGATAAACTAGGCAAAAAATTTGATCATCATCAACATATAAATGCAAAACTTAATCAGAAAGATGTTAATACCAATAAGCGAACGATGGCCGTCGCTACTTTTACTATCTGCGTTCTAATTTATTGGAACATCAATAGTTGATGATAGTTTTTGGGACCAACGTTTGTTGGTCGTTGGTCGAACGTTTGTTCTGTGGAGAGCTGGACGCTCCAAGATAGCCCAACGTTGGCTTTTAATTAGTGTCGATAACGATATCGTTATTTTCGTGATGTTCACTTCCTGTGAGCAAGAGATTGCGATTCAGTGATAGTCTGCCTGAGTGCGTCGATCGAACATCAAACGAACATCCGCAGGTTTCAAACCGTGTTCCCTGCATCAAAAGCAGAATCCCTACTATCCGCGTCTTCTCGACCACGGCCTCGAAAGTCAAGGCAACCCGGCTTAGATTTGGATATAACGGATATTCAGTCAGTAGTGGCCACTAAAAGTGTGCAGGCCACCCGAGTCAGTCCGAGTCGCTGCATAATTTAGCAGTTTCTTCTCGCTGCACTCGCTCTCGTTAATGTCAGAATGGTTCGCCGGTCGCCTGAGTGGCGGTTAGTGGGCCAGCCGCCGGCTATCAGCTCCATCCTTCCCACACGGCAGACGGAAGTGGCTACCGATCATCTCACGCGGCAGCAGATGGAGAAAGAGAGAAGCTAAAATAAATACAATTTATTAAAATGACTGGCCCCGTGCGTCCATTCTGGAGTGTGTGACGCGCGGGGAAAGTACAGCAAACGAATCCCTGGCGGGAAGACGGGCAACGGTAATTAGTAGCAAACGATCAGGGCATTTTGATAGCGATGACTTACCGTTATGGCGCACCGGGCTGCACACGTGGCTGACAGCGTGGAGCTAGCCCCTGGAGGAAAATGTTTATTTATTTTATAGGAGCAATTTTCATAAAATAGTTTGCCCTTCGCGCGGTATCAATCAAACGAGGGTCCTAAATTGTTTGACCTTAAATTGCCTTAAGTTACTAAAAGTGGGGCACATTAAGGAAAATTATAAATGAAAGAGATCGAACCCCTTCGTAATGATACTCGCAATGAGTCAATGAAGGGCCTGTGTGCCGTGTGAATGACGGCTTTGATCACCCGAAAACATGCGCGATCAAATCCACGCGCTATCTAGGCGCCGTGTTGGAACGCGCCATCATAAAAATTTATCTCCCTACCCCGAGAGCCCGGTCCGGGGCGGTGATGGTGCACATTCGTAACATTATTTCAGTCGCAAGATGTCCGTTTGGGAGTTGAATGTCGTTGAAGACTGCACGCATCGGGACCAGCATCCGGTAGCCGCCGATCTTCCCAAATGCTCGAGTGAGTGAGTGAGTGACAAAGGATTTATAATTAGTGCCGGTGGCGTTGACGTCGGGTTGATATCCTGGGACGCGCGTCTGGCTGGCACCAACAGCCAAGTTGCCGTTTCACGTTTCCAGCGAACTGGAATGGTCAGGGTGGCATCGGGCAAAAAAGGTCGATCGCGATGAATGCGTATTTTTAGCATTCATAAACGCGGGTGCAGCATACAGAATGTTGGGCCGTCTCACGCCCGGCTTAACGAGCATTAAAATCCACACCTGATTTTACACCACGGCCCCCGGTTCGGGGTGGCTCTCACGCTCGCGCACAGCACGTGGTTAATTATGTTGCATCATTGCATTAAATTTAACGTCGTTTATGCTACACCGAATGGTCGGTGCACCAAACCGGAACGTGGGTTCTCCGTCGCACAGAACACCCTGACAACCTGCATTAACACGACACGCCCGGTCGTCGCCAGTTTTTGCCGTTTGAGTAATGCGACCACCGGGCGGCGTGATAAATGGACGAAGAATGCTGTTTACGCTGTGCACGTCAATCGGACGATAAGTCATCCGGGGTTTGTTGGGATCTCATTGACGTTTCGCTGGGTGCCGTTTCCGCATAGCTGCTCCGATCGATCCATATAGATCGAATGGAATTCGCTATTCGCTATCAATGACTACTTCCTCGTCGGAAACTTCCTCGACAAAAAGGCGACATTTGAACCGTCACACCTTGGGTTTCCGCATCGTGATCCGCTTCAGCACACCTTTCACAGTAGCTGCAACAATCTTGTTCTGCAATGTCTCTAGTGCATTGCCTACTCTAGTCGTCGTGATGGCAACCATCGATCACATCGTCAGTAGCTCTGCGCAGTGCTTCGTGTGGCTGTCCCAACAAGCAATCACCGTTAGGTCCTTGGCGACTATCGTCTCCGATAAGCCAGGTTGGCACACGCGTAAAATTCTACTCTATTCTGATATCGGCGCTTGGAACAGTGGAGGCCTTCAGCTTGAACGCTTCCCATTTGAGAAAGGTTTTCGTCCTTTGGTCAGATTTGTTCGATTTATCTTATCGCAGCCCATAAAACTCGACTCTGTTCTGGGAATGATTAACCTAATTCTTTGACCACCTGTGTGTTTTTTTTCTCGTTGCAGACGGTGCTGGCCGGTAGAGTGAAGGTGTAGTGCTGCTTCGTTCCCTCGGTGCTAATATGGCCTACCGCCACTAAATCATTCAACATAACTGGTGTGTTTTGTTCCATTGCGCAGCAAAATGCGTGTGAATGTTGCTGCTGGAAGCCGCTAGCCAGATCCTGTCGTGGCAGTACACCGGTGGAGTTTCTTCTTAGTATCAGGGCAGTGCGATAAAGGCAGTGCGATAGAGTGAGAAAACACACAGCAGCAGAGCGAGCAAGGAAGCAGGAGTAGCAGTAAGATGAATTATGTGCACCACTCGGTGGTCGCTGCCGTCTGCCTGCCCGTGATTGCGATCTTCCTATGGGTTCCTGCACTAGAGGTAAGGTACCAGAACTATTTTGGGGATGTACTGTGGCCAGACTTTTTTTTTTTAGGTTATGCTACCCGCGCTGTGCTCAATTCATGTTTGCGTACGACAGGGAAGATAAAAGGTTCACCACGAACTGTTGATCAAATACGCTGAGTGCGTCGAGGTTTACGATGTTGCACAGTCGGATTAGCGGCAAGCTTTCGACACCACGGAAGCTGCGCGAGAGGCTCCGTCGCTTATGTTAAAGAATGTTTAATTTTCTTCACCGGGTCATCCGGAGCCCAACTCGCCGGGGTGTGAAAATATCGCCTCATGTGGCGCATAAATAGGGAGACTGTTCGGTGCAACCGAAGATAGCTCTTCCGAGTTGAGATTGAGTTGTCCAATGTAAAATCGAGTTCCATAAATCCACTGAATAATCTGCCGTGACCAATGCCATGCACTCGATTATGTCCCATTTACGACCGGTGCAAAGGCTCTTCTCACGATTGACTTCGGTGTAACCAGTTTTTTCTCACGTTCCCTGCAATATCTGAGGGGGCGCCCTCGGACCGGGTAGCGTCTCGCGTTGAACACGACTGTTTTACGCCAAGATTATCGCACCATTCGCTTTCGGCCGCGGCCCGTTGTTTCGTTTAATTCTTTAAATGTTTCGTGACAAGAAGAAATTAATTGTCACACGATTCTTCCGTGCCAGGATCGGTCTCTTCCGCTGCGGCCCGAAGAGCCCAAAGCAAAGCCAGTGATCTGTAGGGACGCGAGCATAGTTCCTTCGTGCGAACGCGTTCGTGATGCTGGCATCAATGAGGCCAGGCCAGTGCGGGGTATCGTCAACGGGTCATCGCTAGGCTCCTCCGCGGGCCCTGGGGCCAGTTTTGATGGGTCCCAGATGAACTTTTAATTATTCCCTCCCCAATTGCCGGCTGGGACGGGGCGGCGAACCCTGGCCTGTGGCGGCATACAAATTAACTGGTTCAATGGTTTTGCTCGCGAAACGCGGTAACGGTTCGGTTGATTTGAATAAGGTCGGCCATTGAGGGCGGCCCGGAACGATGGAAAATACGAAGGGAAAATTGCGAACGTCCGTGGGACTCATTAGAACTATGTAACGAACGCGGGGACGGACCGTTTGGGTGGTGGCGGAGCTGGAAGTTCGTTGAACTGCACGCCGCGCGCATTAGTGTGGCGCGGTGCGATGAATCGCTTGAACTCAGTTCGATGAGCCCGCGATTCACCATCGTTACTTTAAATGCAATTAACAAGGTTTTTTTTGTGTGCGAGTTCCGCAATATAATATTTCGGAGATTTGAAACCGAAAGTACCAAGAGGAAAAGTGCCTCTTTTTCCGCAAACGCCTCTGGGAAATCCATAAACCGCCTTTTTGTGGTTTTATTATGTTTTGATCATCATTGCGAGTGGCGATTTAGTAGTCGTAGCAGGGTACCAACTTTCACTTGGCCGTAATTACCGCTTCCTAGAGGAACAAACGGAGGCTAATGGGATGTGTCTTTGTGCGGCGCAAAGGAAAGCCCACGGTGGGTCATAATTCACGCAGGGCACGGCCCTTGGAAAGTGTGGTCTAGAAACATGATATGCTACATTTAACCTGCCCTGGGGGTTTATGCTCGCCGGGTGTGCTGCGCCGTGAACCCAGTGCCAGGAAGGAAGTGTGCTCCCTGTGCAGCTCGGGGCAGATGATAGTGGCCCCGGAATTAGTGTCACTTTTCGAACGCTTGTTTTCATTTTTCTTCCTTTCCCCACACTAAGGAAGCCCGTCAACGCACGTTTGTCATCTCGCCGGGGGAAAAAAATGCATGTTGTCGGCCCGTCAGTCGGTGGCGTCAAAACATGTTGCAGCTGGAATTAGTGGGAGATTATGGGCAGGGCGCGCGCAGACGAGTGGTTGGATGTCGGGGGATAGCGGGAAGCCCCCGGGAGTTTAGTGGCTTGTTGGCTTCGACGCTAATCCAGCGCGTAATCCACGAGAACGGTGGAGAGAACGATGATAAACTTCTGTTTCGTGTAGCGAACGTATTTCTCTTGTTAATTGCTGGCCCCCAGTAATTGCCAGCAGGTTTCTGGAAGCATCGGAAACGAACCCGATGTTTGGGTTTAGGTTAACAAAACTATGTTTCCGATAGGGACACACGATACGATTCACTGATGTAGTGCGCGAACTTCACAAGCATTAAGAACCACATGTAGAACATCAAACCAAAGCTCATAAAAAGAGATACACAGATCGTGCCAGAATTGACTTGCTGCTAGCGAGATCAGCTTACCCTGTACCGGTTTAATTCTATTACCAGCGGCTGCCTGACTGGCTGTGCAGAAAGTTAATAGGTTTGCTCCATCGAATATTGTGTTCAGTGATAGGCTACAACCATGTTTGTGTAACCCTGTCATGCAGGCCCAACATGAAGGACTCGATACGGAGAGGCTCTTTCTGGCTCCGGTTGTAGAGAGATTCGCACCTTCGGTGCCGTTAAGTGTTAGCGCCCAAGCTTTCGCACTGTTTTATGACGGATTGACGGGGTGTGCCCTTTTGCCTTGTTTGGCATCGAGGCCCATCAAGAGGAGCTGGGTCGGTCCGTGTAGGTGCCCACAAGGGACAAGAATTATTAGGTTCGCTCTCAACAGCTCCATTTCTGGGATGTTCTGTTATGGTACGAAGCGAGTTATTTTTCAATCTCCTCGAAGGTTGTAGGCTTGTGATTGTAAAAGGTAATTTTAAAATTGTTACTTCACGGCAAAGCACATAAATAAAGCAGCCATACAAGGGGAACATAATATTAGGTGGCTTCGGTTATAACCATTCCGGCTTTGGTTGCATTCTCTTCAAAGTATTATGTTGCCTTACAATCAGCGTGTTTAAATTTAATTTAAATGCGTCAAAGGGCGGCAGCGTAAATGAGAAAGGTCTGGTCCTTGGACACTGACCGCATTTACAAAGTGTTGTTAAAGCAATAATTAACTAACGCTGGCCAAATTCTACAAAACAGGCCAAGCCAATTAGCCAATTTATTTGGTTTCCCATCTCCAATGCACAGCTTCGTATCGTTCGAGATTTATTTCCTCCAGATTCATGTTTGCTTTGTGTGGTGAGCTATGGACCCCTAAGGGTGACGAGCAGAGGGTGACATGCGCTGGGATCGTGCAGCGAGAGATTTATTTAGTGAAGCAACCGAAGGGCAGCGATAATTGCTGCTGCCGCGGCATTACAATGTTGAAATTTGGATGTTGGATGTTTTATAACTAAACATGGTGCATCTCGAGTGTTTATATGTTCCTGGCACTGACCAACAGTCAGCGAGACATACGTCAATCCGTGGCGCACCGTGGTGTTACACGTGTTCGTGCGGCTTCCAAATTGTTTATATGGACCATTAAACTAGTTTACGGTACGCAAAAGGTTAGGAAAGTTTGAAGAAGATTCACTGCACTGGGCCTTACGCCGCGTACTGGAGAAGAGCGGACCCGGAAGTTTACGGTCGTCGGTCGGTTTACGACGGGGGTTTTCAGTTTATCGTATCTTTTAAACATGGTAATTGATGTTTTCATGGCGCTTTAGGTACGGAGTTGCATAGCTGAGCTTTTCTCCAATTTTAAACGGCCCGTGCGCTTGTCTCATTATTTCCAAACACGCGCCTTTGAAGCGGTAAATCAAAACGTACTGTTTAAATAGGTTTTATCCAGCGATCAGATAATCCTTTAAACGTTTCGCTGAAGCATTGAAAAAAAGACTGTCAATGATAAATTACATTGCTGGCCATTGAATGTTTCCCGGGGCGTGACCACCCAATTTACGGCTTTTAAAATGCACTTTTTATTTAACTTTCTGGCACCGCTGACCCTAGCGGGGGGTGTTTTTAAATTTATTTAATTACGCAGCTCAATGTTCAGTTCAATATTTTGCGAGGCGGCAACAAAAAATCGTTCTCGCCACATCTCGAGCCCTGCGTAGTTTCACCGTCGTTCCGTGGTCCGCGGCACGGGTCCCGTTACAATATTGTGGTAGGTCGCGCAGGAGATCATGAGCTTGGTAGAGAGATTTCACTTAATCTTTTTCCGATTTTTATGTGCCCAACCTCGTTTAAATCGATGGCCAACGCGCAGTGATCGTGGTTCCGTTGCGAGCCGGAGAACGTTGTTACCGGCGAGACTGAGGTGATCCTGGCGACTCGGTCCAGCCCGAACCGAAGGGTTGCTCATGTAAATGATTAATGATCGTCGTGGATGGCGCTCTTCAGGCTCGTACTTGTTGAATGGAATAAAATAATTCAACAGTAGGAATGCGCAGCGTAAAGCGAGAGACTTTGTTCCGTTCCTTCAGAACAGGAACCGCGAACACGTTTGTGGAACAACACACCACAATCGCCCCGTAATGATATGTGATAATAAATAATGATAAATAAATATATCGCAAAGTATCTGGCGAGAGCATGAGTTATGCTCCGTTAACCGCTGCGGACACTGCAAACTCGAAACGAACGCTGCGTTCAATTTGTCTTCCCATTGGGCGATGTGATTACTTTATGGGTATTTTTTTTGTACCGAAATGGCGCACTTGAAAAGGGTAATTGGATGGCCCAGAATGGTGCAGAAAGGCGATGCGTGGCTTTGATTTAGTACCCCTTTTCGGGTGGAGTCTACCTCACCAGGCCAAGGTGTGAAACACTCTGGACCGTTTTCATCAAATTAAAAGAATTCCATAAATTAACCCGAGAACCCGTTGCGTATCCTACTTTTTGCTTGCCGCGAGCTGCTTGTGGTCTTAAACTATGTAATAAAACCCGTTTTTAATTGTGCACATAGCGGTTCCCACGTTTGATGAAATAATTTCGGCCGTCTGCGTCACGCGTGGTTTGGTAGAAAAGTACGCCAATGTTGGCCCCGTATGGCGCTCGACATTTGGAATGTTTGTGTTTTCCTTCCAGCGCGATGCTATTGAATAACAACAATTTTTCCATTTTCTCGCTTCTGTCATGCTGGCAAATGACGGCGCATGTAATTGCCTATTGCAATCGGATGAAGTGTTAAAAATCGTGAAGCACCCTGAGGCCACTAGAGCGCAGGCGTCCGGCAGGTGACAGACAGAGGAGAGCCTGTCTCAGGTCCAACTGATGGTGCTCCCACTCCGACGGTGCAAACAATGCTCTGGCTGCACCTCTGGCCACTGTCAGCCCGGAAAAGCGAATCGGTTACCCAGCCCAACAATCGTTGGAACGAGTGCGCGAGATGACGGATTTTTGCGCGCGGGAAGTTCATTATAACGTGCCCCCATAATGCGCGCCCGGACTGGTGTTGTTGGGCGAAAAACATCCCACATTCCGGCCGCGGCCCGTCACGATCGTTTCACGCTGCCGGGCGGCGTCCGATCGGGGAATTTTGCGTTTGCATATATTTGCAGGGATTTTCTCCGGGCGGCGCCATAGGGAGGTTGGTCGTGGCCCGGGTGGGGAAAGTGCGCTCGCATACTAATCGATCGGTCGGGGGGACGGGACAAACGCCGTGTGACGAACACGGCGACGTGCTGGAATGCCGAAAGATGGCTGGCCGCCGATAACTCGGGGTGCAGTCTCGTGAACACCTTCCGTCGGGCGGCCCAAAGGGCGCCAATTCGTGAGGGTAGGGTAATGAAGGGTGTCGAGGGATGGCAAATTCGACGACAAGATTCAGTGCCTCCGATAACCTTTTCGGACTCCCGGGTCGGTTGGTGTTGGTCGAAACATTATTGTTTGCGAAACATTACATTGCGAAAGTTGCCGCACGCGTGAGCAGATTGCTCAATTACAACTACAGGGTGTTTCATTAACGATGCATGATTTCATTTGGTTATATAAAAATGGCTGAATATTTTTGATTGGTTGAACATTTATTTGAAAGGTTCATTCCCTCCATTTATTTGTGGAAAACAATTTTGGTAAAATGTTTACCACGATTGGCTTGGCAGTAGCTCATTCGGTCGACATATGTTTGAGTACATTTTCGATTGTATTTGTTCCTATTCCGGCAATTTGAATTTCAAGTTCTCGGCTTCAATTTCGCCGAAAAACCAATCAGCCAAAATCCGCACCAAACAGTGACTCGTTTTGGCTGTATTGGCTTCTCTTGCACGATGTGTGGGTTTTCCGAACCACAATACTGCTTATTAACTTAGCCACATAAGTGGAAATGATTTTCAGTGAAATGTGCTTTTGACGAACGATTTGGCGACCTACCACTTTGGAAATAAATTTTTCATATTTTTTCCAATTTTCTGCAACCAAAATTAGATTTTATATATATATGGAAGTGGAATATGGATATGTTAAGTGGAAGGAATGAACCTTTCAAAAACAAATGTTCAACCATTGAAAAATATTCAGGCGTTTTTTTATAATCAAATAAAATCATGCATCGTTAATGAAACACCCTTATAGGGTGATCCATCAAGTGTTTGGATTATAAACTACCGATTAATTGACTTTTGGAACGTTTAACATAATTCTGGAAGTTGTAAACATTTAGTAGAAATTTGAACAGTTACAAAATGGGACTCTATTCAATTGCAGAAAATTGGAAAATATTTAAAACTTCTTTCCAAAGAGCCGAGTCTTCAACTCAAACTGTGCGAAATCAGAGAAGCTCATTTCTACCTCGATGGTTATGTTAATATGCAGAGTTGTCGTATTTTGGGTTCAGAAATCCCACACGTCGTGCAAGAGAAGTCAATGCATTGGTTTCAACAGGGCGGTGCTACGTGCCATACAGCAGCGACAGTCACAATCGATATTTGGCTCTCGATCTTCGGAATGCAAACACTAGATGGACCACCCTGCACAAACAATGTACATTTCATTACGGCATTACGGGAACGTTCAAGTGATGCTATCGATTCGGTTTCAATTTACCAAGCGTTCGAACGAAACTTTCGAAATGTCATGGAACAGATGCTTCTGGTCATTAACATTGATGGGTCTGTTTAAAACAACAAATTACTGGACACCTCCACTTATAGGCAGGGCCCATAAATCAAATGAGTCTCGGCCTCTCTGTGGTAGGTCTGTCACCTGAGCCGGAGTCCACTTGGTAGACAAAATAAAAGTTGGCAATTTATTGCAAAAACCCAAAAAAACTATCGTCTCCACAAAAAACGGCTGCTTCCTGCAGTGTGGCCAGTCGGGGAAAGGGAACCACCCAACCCAACAAAACAAGAAACCGCCGTTACGGAACCATCCGGTTCCCTGCGTGGGGCCGCCCTGATTGATTGCGGTAGTCCCCGGCGGGTTGCACCGAATTTGCAGCGAATGCGAAAATGCACATTTGGCACCGGACAGAGCATTAGCATTCGCCGCAGCGGCTAGCGGTTCGCTTTGATAAATTTGGCCGACGACTATTTACGATGCAGATGGCGCCACCCGCCGTGGCTAGACCTTGGGCGGGCTGTGAAATCGTCTGAAAACGTGGGCACACCACGCCCGGTGTATGGAAATGGTGAGCTGATACACCGTGGTACGTAGGATCGCTAGGATCTGGACTCATTGCCCATTGCCGTACGCCGGACAATGGGACTACGGGATCTATAAATACCGACGCACCCGACGCGGCACGTTCCCGGAACAAACCAGATGAGCCGTGGAGTCTTGGGGAGTCGGAGTGCCGGGGTCGGATTTGACGGGTCGGGTCGTCGGCAGGGACCACACAGCACGCCGGACGGCAGCGCGTCGATCGATCAAACGGAGTTGAGTTTCCACGAAACACGATCGTATATCATAGCTGTTGACGGGAGACATACCCCGAGAGAGAGGGGACCGACCGCTACCGCTACCTTCGGAAGGGCCCAACAAGTCGTTGGGGTTGTTGTTGATAGTACCCGGCACTGGTGCTCCATCTGGATGGTCGGTCTGGGCAGCGCTCTTTTACGATGCAAGTGGATCGAGATCGGGCCCGGTGGGCAATGTCAGCCTGGACACTGGTTTCCCCCGTTCTATCATCGCTGACCTCCGAATCTCCCGTCCTATAAAATACGGCCATCGTAAAGGCCTATTAGAGGCCCTAGACCTTCGGACAGGCTTCGGGCGATGGAAACGAATAGAAACCTATTAGAGTATCATTTGATTTGCCCGCACCGGTTTGTTCGGTTCGGTTCCGTCCGGGAGTTCAAAACACACGCCCTCTCCGTACGATCAATTAATCGGCCCCGGGAGGCCGTCTGCTGCCGATGCTGCCGATGCGGCTATGAAATATGATGTCGGTGGGTGGAGTTGAAGGCACCGGGACCGGAATATGGTGGGTTAGCCCAGCATTAAGATATCAATAAATCTGTTCGATGGGCCAGCCCGTGGGCTTGAGCAGCCAGTTTCCTTCGAAGAAGTTTCCGAGGAATAGAAAAGAATCTCGGAAATTGGAAAACTTTCATCGTCTTTGCTGGCGTTGGGTGGCACCCCGGATCGGACCGGGATGGGGATCCAATTCTTTGAAACTCCTTTCTATTAAGTTGTACCCACCGAGCCTTATCGTGTGCAGCGGGTCGTTAGATTTGTGGGATTATCGAAGACAAAATGTTTTTACAGTGAGAACCGGACAGGCAAGACAGTAGGCAAACACATCTTCAGGTCTGACCATTGTGGAGTGGTTAGCATCGGGCGACCTATCAGCCCTAATGGGAGACCTCGCACGAGAATCGGTGACGGAATATTTTGGTCCTTTTCGATGTCATTTGTAAAACACATCATTAAAATATTTCCATAAAATATGCTGCCTCAAGCAGGGGCTGCAAACGCAGAAACTTGACACTGACCTGAGACCTGGTCCGACAAATCATACGAATGCTAATTTGGTTTTAGTACAGCCCAAGAACGTGAAGCGTGCTAAATTGGATTAAAAAAGCAATTCGACCGGAATCGATGAGAATAAAATTATCATTAATGATGCAGGAGGGATCTTCGGCACGCGGATGTGTGAGTCACCGGCCCCGAAACATCCCGAAAGCCACCCAAAAACCAGCATCGCCTGAAATGAAGCAAAAAACCAGTTCACTAATATGCAACATGCCGGTGATTCGCGATGCCCGTCTTTGTCGGTCCGCACTGTCCGCACCGGAAACGATTTGTTGAGTCTTTCGGACCAACGACAACTACACCACCACCGACTTTGCCTTCGACTAATGCCACGGTATCGAATTTCCTCGCCGTGCCGTGTTCGCCGTTGGCTTGCACATCTTTCCGATTCTGTCTCGCGGCGATCTTGGCACGATAATGTTGGCACACAATCTCCGATCACCGATTCGATCCGGGGCCCGGGATCTGGGTGATGCAAATCGCAAAACTCTCGAACCTTTAACTCGAACAGCACTCAAGATGTTCTCCGCGCGAGCACCATCCTGAGCAGGAAATGTCCGAACATTAAAACATGGCAGAAAAAAAAAATCCGATTCATAAACGGTGCATATCTCTGCGCCGGAGATCGGCGAAGATTTTGCACCGTCGTCGTCGTGACCCGCCGGGTTTTTATTTTGGTCGCGTTTGAATTAATAAATATTTGTGACACCCCACTGCAGACTGCAGCAAAGCAAACGTCGGGCCGCGCGGTTCGTTGCCCGCGGGACGTCCTCCGAGCGGCCGTTTATGCGCAATAAACGCAACCACCCTTCAACAAGACCAGTTCATTCGCGAGGCATCATAAATTCGGTGGTCACCGTCGAAATTTGCAATCGATTCCGAACTGTTCGTGCAAATAAAAGGGGGGGCCAAAAAAATGGCGGATGCTCGGTGGACCTGTTTTGTATGTGTGGTGGCGCCACGAGTGGCACCTGCAACCCGTCTGTCAATCCGCGCGCCCCCCGGGAAGCGCGAAGTAAGTCGGAAAGGACAGGTGCTACAATGGGGCCTGTCTGCCCGCCAACCACCCAACCAGCAATAGTGAACATATTTACATAAATCATTGGCCGAGAGAACACGATGAGTGCCCGTGATCGCGAGACGTTGGATTGATTGTAAAGGCGATCGATCGTTTTTTTTTCGGGCCTTCAGGCTGATTGATTTCGTGCTGATTTATGCTCGGTGCGATCGGCATTCAAAAGTGGCACACGTACGTAGAGCCCTCCCACTGGGAGCTACCCCCACGGGGGATGCCCCGACCCGACCGGCAGGTGATAGTGAGGTCCGATTCCGATCGTAATCGAATCCACCGACGATCTGACTTGCCCGGGTGTATCGATCCGAGCATTGCCCATGCTGGAGGTGTCATGCTGTGCATAGATTCGTTTGCCAGTGACCTTGCGCTTTGATGGTGTCTGATCGGCCAGGGCACAGTTTATGTTGTGAATTTGAAATTCCACTTTCGTTTGGGAACGGAACACAGCACCACTGCAAGGGATGTGGTAAGAAAGCCAATAAATAAATCGGGCTTGGATTGGGAAGAATAATGGTATGTATTCAACTATTTATTCACTAACAAGCGAGCTTTGTTGTACGTCAAATTGAGTTGGAACTAGAACCGGCAGGCCTGATGGCCTTGTAAAAATGGTTGGTTGTTCGGTTAGACCTTTCTGAGACTTATGAATGGCTTGGCTTATAATATTACATCGGAGGTCCCTGTGAGTGTTGTGGTCGGAAGGTAAATAGTCGGTTTTAAATGAAAACCAGACACTGGAGGAGCTCTAATGAAGGCTTTCGACGTCTGTCAAGCTGAAGGAGATAGCATTAGAAATAATTGTATTAGAAATAAAAAACCGGAAAAGTACGGATTTTCACCCTTTAAAGTAACTAAACGAGTTACTCCTATCGTGAATCTTGCCCGAACTTAATCCCATAAATGATCAATTTAGCAAGCAGCCATTTAATATTCGTCTAAAGTCTACTTGTGACAAGTGGTGATAGAATAGTTGATGAATTTGAATTAAATTCTTCCGCTCATCCGGTGAAAGCGTTAACTAAATCTCGAATCGACTACGCACGCTGGGTTCCAATACTTTTCCGCCCCGATAGACCCGATAGCAACGGTCGAAGAAACAAATTGTCAAGATCAACAAAGTGTGGCCCAGTTTTTTTTTCGCCACACGGGCAACCGAGGCCGCGTGTCACGTCGACGCGTCTTCTGGAGCATCGGCGCAAATTTATGTCTATTGCGTCCTGACGGGGCGCGGGGGATGCGCGTGTACGATTAGCGCCACTGCCATCCGTGGGCAGCCGAAACGAAACGAAACGAAGAGCGAAAGAATGGAAACTAGAAACCCTAAACTATCGGCCATAAAGCGAGAGCATCCAAATTAACACCATTTTCCCATTAAAAAGGCTGATGCGTGAGCCGTGAGGCACGAAATTAACACAGCGAAAAATATATCCGCGTCCTGTGTCCCGCCCAGTCTCCGTCCCCTCCGTAAATTGGCCCCACGATCGTTTGCACGGTTCGTTGCGCTACTTGACACTTACTTCGTTCGTACGGGCCAACAGCGCAGTCGCAGGTCTGGCCGTTCGCGAGAGATGCGATTTTTAGCGAACAGGAACACCAATCATCCGCCGAACCATGTCACTGGCCAAACCGGCCCAAGGCGAAGACAGACAGAAGACTCACAATTCTAGGCCGTTGTGGCACTGTTGATATTCAAGTCAATTATTTATGAGCTCCACTGAGCTGTGCTTCCACCGTCTGCTGGTTAGGTGTGTTTGTTGGGATCATAATAAGGCGGGTCTATTCCAAACGATTAACAAACAAAACTGGCACCTCATTCCGAAAACATTATTCTGTATGAAGTTGTTGATAAAATTGCTTTATCAAAGTAAAGAGACGAATGATGTCAAACAGTAACATAACAGAGAACCCCTGCGGCAGGTCCAACCGGAGAGCTTCGTCTAAGTCGAGCGAAAGGCATTCGTTTCGGTTGTTAATGAATCTTCTAGCTTTCTTATCGACCTGTCATGCTGCAGTCATGTTCAAGGGTAATTATGTGCCGTGGCCCTCGCGATCATCCCGACGACTCTCTGCCCGAAGGTCCCACTTCCCGTCAAAACACGATCCGGCGGCGCTAGGCTGCCGTTCTAAGAGGTCCCATAAATCTCATGAAGCCGGCTTCCGCTCGCTGGCCTTACTAATTTCTACTAATTCACGACCGTGCTGTGCTCTTGTGGACCGGTGCACTTTCGACGGTGGCGATGTTTTCCGTCGCCCCGTGACCTTCAACGGCCAACGATTTCGAAACGATCGATTCGGGCGCGTTGAAAGTGGTGTTAAGATTTTCCCACCGAGCGCCCACCGAAAACATAAAGGGCTCGGACTCCCCGATGAGTGTGTCCCTGCTGCTGCCGCTGCCCTTAATGCGGCGCACAGGATGACAAATTTGACAGCAGAAAAACGACTTCCCGACACCCCGATGGTGCGGCGATTTATGGGCTAATCGTGCGGCGCGATGCGTAATTTTCTCTAAGTCGCGGTTTGTGTGAAGAAACTCGCTTACTTTTACTTTAACAAACGCGCACGGCACTTTCGGTTTCCTCTTTGTCCGGCCGCTGGCGAAGTGACATTGAAAACGAGTTCTGGTTTCTTTTTCGGGGAAATTTTATCCGATGGAGCCGATGGTCGCACGGATTAAGTCGGTGGAGAAACGGTGGCATGCGGGGTGATAATAGTCCTATCCCGAGATGGGCGAAAGTTGGCTAGATTTGATTGCTAAAAGTAGTTCAGTAGTTTTCAAATGATGAGGCATCGGTGACGACACTGATAACTTTATACCATGAAGGTCATTTGATCTGCAATATTTTTTTGTGATCCGAACCGACAACCTCACTAGTCGATTGTCTCGTTCGATAAATGAATCGAGCCATGATCGGCATCCATATGAACGTGATCTTACGGAGCATAGCCCAGACAAATGGGCGCTTCCTCGCACACTCAGGGTGGCTACTAGTTGTAAGGTCCTTGGCAAGCTCGCCCTGCCGGTAGCTTGCATCTGAATGGACGCAAAACCGGCTCCCTGAACCACTACTACCAGTGTTACCATCGAAACCAGCTCGAAACGCCAACCTGAGCGCCGTTTCACTGCCACGGCAGTGAGTGTCTTTGTGTGTCACTGTGGTGGGCACGGCACGGCTAAAACCAGCGCAAAACCGCCCATATGCTGTGGGGTTGCTCCGAGTGCATAATGCTGGAGACCAGCTGGAGCCGTGATTTATTCGTGCGCCGGCCATAAATCATCGAACGTCAGTCTGTGCCGGCGGCTTACGTTGGGCTGCAGTGCAGGTCGTAAAACGGTAATAGGATGGCTTAGCTCTCGGTTCGAACCCCTTCGGACAAAGTACCTCACGCACGGGAACTAGCTCCCAGGCTGATGGTAAAATGTTGTGGGATGTAATGAAACGGACAACAATGTCCTGCGGTTAGGTTGTCACGTAAGTGATTGAGGGAGCTTCGGCAAATCAATTTGCACTCCATTCGCCGTTCAATTGTTATGCTGACTTTCTGTGTGCGATCAGCTTCGGCACCTGGTTAGGGAGACCGCACTGCCGATCATCTAACGGGCGTAACCGGTTGCTGAGGCGTAAATTGAGGCCGGCGCGGATCCCTGCACCGGAATGTGTCGCGTCGTCTCATTTGCTAACAATACACGCGGGCTAGACGACGCGCCGAAGCCATATTCCGCCAACGGGCATCGGTAATGGATTCACGCGTCAACATTCGCCCCCGGATCGACACTCGGATCGGGTCTCACTCTCTATAACCGGAGCTGGGGAGACCCCGGACCGCCAAACCGCACGCGACCGCCGCTTCGCGTCTTTACACACCTTTGCGTGCCAAATCATTCGGAAACGTAAACAGTCTAATGATTGTCAAAAGAAGATTTATAATCACTAACTGCTCGAACGGGTGGGGGTCTGCGGGGCCGGGTTGACGAAAAGTGTTCGAAAATTGTGGGCGACCCGGGTCCATGGTTCCACCCGTTCGCATAACCGCCCGGGTCGCTGGTGCTGTGGGTCGCTAGAGCACCCTCAACACCCGGGGGCAGCAGGGATGACGAACCTCGCTCGCCTAATAATGTTAGGTTGGGGAAAAAGAAATCCATTATTTTTGAGTGAAATTCAAAACATAGCTTAAGATATTTCCGATTTACGTCAAATATGCATCGTTTTGTTGGAAAATTTGTTGCTTTTTTTAAAGTAGCTTCATAACGGCTCTCTCATAAGACTTGATCGTTATTAGCGAAAAACTTGAGCCATTCTTTGTCAGCAACACTTTTTTGATCTCAGTTTCAGTTTGATCTCAGCAAATGATGGAAAACAACATATTTTCTTTTGGCCAGTTCTGACCGATTCTGGTCGTTCGATTGCTAGCTTCGAACGGTGCAGTCGTTGACATTAGATATCTGAATTAGTGTTTGACCTCACGAAAGCAACTCATAATAAACGATTACTTACAAGTTCTACCGTATACCCAGTAGAACCTTCCTGACCGTTTGTTCTGGTGTGACCACCGGTTAAGATGCTTTACCACGATCATTTTCACACAGTATTGTCGTATGTATCCCATTTCTTATCCCCAGTACCCATCCGTTTAAGAAAAGGGTCTATTTCGCTCCGTTTGGCCAAAACTTCGCAAATGAAAATTCGATCTATCATAAAAACCATGCAACATTTCAGCGGCCTAGCTTGAATTTTTGCCTTTTTCAAAGAAAAACTGTAAAATGTAGCGAATTTTCTCTTTGTTGACTTCCGTCGTTAGAACGCACCAACTCACAACTGAATGGAGTAAACAAAACATCGTAACAGCATTTTTCGGATGTTTAAAGTTGAAACTGTATGATCGATACTTCGAGAAATATCGATCACTAAAGTCGTCTACCGTGAAAGTAATGGATCAGCCTAGCTAATATTTTTGCATATGTTTAAAGTTGATGAACTGTGTTAGGGCTCAAACTCAGAGGTCTTTCGCATCCGCAAACCGAAGAATCGTTGCCCGCGAAGACAGGGGATCTTCGCAAACGCAAAATTGGATTGGACATTCGAGTTGGTCAAGCGGTTCGCGATCAGTCAAGGAAAGCGTTTAAACAGTAGGAACGTTTGAACATTTTAGCAAATAGTACTACTTTTAGTATTTTTCTAATGTTGGCGACTAGCCTTTAGTGTGCCAACCCTGTCATTCGAGCGGAACCCTAGAGCACACTCACGCCCGAACAAGAAAACAAACAGAGATCTTCACGAAAACGGCCAAGTGAATAAATAAGCGGCAGCGGCCCCGCGGGACCGATTGCGGGGCTGTCGAGGGGCGGGGACCCACCCACACAAACACATACACACATGCGGTCTCCGCTAGCGGCACGCACGCACGGGGTGAGATCGAGCCCTGGTGGACGGCAAATTTTTCATGAATGAACGATACACGGGAAGCGGTTTTCGGGAAGGCATCGCATCGCGCGTCTGTTGTCTTCTCCCTTCGGTGTGATTTCGAATTCATCTCCATCGCCTCCATCCATCCTGCCGTGTGACCGGTTGTCAATGTGTCACGCGCCATATGGTTGCCGGTTGGGCGCACCTCTGGAGGCCGCGGATTGGGTCAGAGAAATGAGTGTATGGTGCGTAGTGTTAATTTCGGTACATTATGCACACCATGCACGGGTCATTTCCGTGGATGGGTCGCACCCATTAATCTCCCGGGCGCATGTCGAGCCCACTTGCGCTGATCCTTGATCGTGGTTCCGACAGACGGCGGACATGGTTTGCGGGCTTGTAAATGGTGTGCCGCAAGCGGTTTAGTCTAATTAGGAGCAGGAGATCAGCTGCAAGGGGATCGAGCGCAGAACGAGAGCCAAAACCGACAGCAGGACCACCGGTTAGCATAAGACCGCAGCATCCCACTGGAACCACGCAGCGGAGTTTCAAATTAATCAAAAACGCAGCGGGGACGCTCCCTAGTGGCTGCCAATTTGTGGCTGCCACCAGCGATCCTGAGCTCCAAAGGAATGCAAAACAGACCGGAAACGGCTGCCAAATGACAAACGGGGACCACCACGACCACAGAGTATTGCGTGGGGTGTCGATACTTTTTGTCCCGCACTGTGTGCACACCATCGTCAGCCTGCTTCGATTTTGGAAGACTTTTTTCAAACGATCCTCAACGGTCCACGGTTACGGCACACAATTGACCATTAATGGAAAGGTGAGAAATCCGTGGTCTGCGTGAGTAAAAGTGACGAGAAAAGGCCAAAATATGGCGTATGCGAAAGGTGTCAGCAGGCGATGCAATAAGGCGTTGTCGTGGATTTGGCTGGCAGTAGGCGCAGTATCGCAGATCATAAACAAGGGATTTGCGTACCAATTTGCTGTGGAACACCCGAAGCCTACTTGATCTGTGCATCCGTCTGAGCAGATTGACGCCGAAATTGGCAACGGCAGCCAACTGTGGAGGGTAATTAAAATAGGTTTATTTAGGCAAATCCGCAACCGTTTGGTCTGGATGACTAAATTAGGTTTTACGAGAAACCTCCTTAAATGTAGGCGCCCCACAGCGGCGTCGTCAGTCAGACTTCCTGGGAAGTAGTGTTCCCCACGGGGAATGAATTATTGTCGAACAACCGATTACCGTAAAATGGCCCCGACACCAGACTACTACTGAATTGACCCGCCGGGGTTTACTTAACGTGACTTCCTGAGAAATAATCCTGATTTCTCGATCGATTGCCCTCCGTTCCGAGAACTCTCGACTCGTCGCAATCGGGCAGGGCAATCATCGGACCGACACTTATGCAACTCGAAGTCGGCCAATCCAGATGCTTCTTATCTGGGGTCGCGATGTCCAAGGGTGACACTGGCCAGCTAATAACAGTGTGCCTCGACGGGTCGAATGCAAATAACATAGTTCACGCTCCGTTCTGGAGTTCGGTGGAACTGGCCGGTCGCCCGGCGAATGGCAAATTAAATAGGTGGTTAAAGTCACTTATCGAGAATTGCGATAATTATCGTCCGTCGATCGTGAACGGCATCGCTTTCATCACTCACGCACGGGGGCTGTGGCCGTCGGGGATTGTTTCTCGAGAAGGCGCACTAGTCCAATTTGCAGACTCCCATTGCTGGTCGACCTTTGCCAGTGGATTGTTGGTTTACCTTTTTTAATTAGCGCAGCAAAGGGTGAAAAAAGCAGCACAAAATTATGATCCGCGGTGCTGCGAACCCAACAACTTCGCCGGCGAAGGCTTATGGGCGCGTTTATAGCAACAAACTATAAAAGTTGTCACTGCCGTCAGTCCTCGTTTCGCGGGTGATCAGTTTGGCCGGGCGGCTGACGATCGGTGAAAAGTGTAATTTATGATCTAATGCTGCGGATACGCGAACTACACGAGCAGTGCGTGCCAGCAGCGCGTTTGCCGTGGCCACGGCTGAAGTGATCGATACAATCTTGCCCCGTAAATAATGGCCAATCGAAAAGGTATCCACGCCGCTGGGATCGAGGCGGTTCGTTAAACAGCCAAGCGCCAAGAAGGTTATCGGTAACTTATTGATTTTTATTGGATGGAAATTTATGAACACTTACGCCGGTGGCAGCTTCGGCAGGTTACGTTTGACTAGCGGTAATGAGTGAGTGGAACCAGGCAGTAGTAATCGGTACACCGGTAGTGCAGCCTCGAGGCGTCATTTTGCGTGGTTACTTATGTACACATTCAATTAACCATGGTTTTATAGCGATTCGTGTAACCTGGACCGATCGCTGACCAACCAACAAAAAGGGGCCTGAGATCCTCTTTTGATGATCGCATGCCCCCATGGCTCTGACGGTGGACCGCGACGTAACCTAGAAATCGAATCAATCGTAAATTATAGGACATTTCTCCTATTTTGGCATGGATGCATGGAGTTATGCAAATGTCACCCCACTCGCGGGCGATACCGTATCGGCCCGAACGCGGAGCGCTATCAGCGCTATGTTCTTGCGGCTTGCGAGGACAGCGAACTCAAGATACCGCGGGTTGCGCTTGTGTAGGCACCGTCGAGACATAAATTTATATTGGAAACGTTGTCCCAAAAGGTGAGATGAAAGATAAATGCTCGCCGTATTAAATCATCCGTGATGTCGGTGCTTCACTCGGGGCATATCTATCATTTCTGTTTCATCAGTCGGCAAAGGAGACGCAACGTAACAGCTCGAAACCTCCCAACAACTGGAACATCAAACAATTGTTTGCGCCGGCAATTGGAAGCAAGTGACGACAGAAATCCGGCCGATAAAATTAATTCATTGAAAATAGTCGCACCAAAGGATTGTCACCTTCCGAGCCGCTGCTAATAGAGCTGTAAACTGACTCGACGGTGGCTTCCTTTGCCCCAGAGACCGACAGCGATCTAGGCCGCCCAAAGGCACATAATCCCCACGGAAGATGGCCATTGCTCAAGAAACCTGTAGCTAAAACGGGCCATTTGATGGCCCCTTCTGGTCGCCCGATCAAGATGGCTTCATATTTAACGACCAAGTCGGACGATGATCGCATCCCGGGTCCGGGTGTTTACTTTTCCACGAACCACTCAGTATTCCGGCGGGCGCGGACACCTACACCTGACGCACCAGCCAACGCACCAGCCAACGTACCACCTGCCCACCGCGACCACAATTACGCGCCCACACGATCCACACTGGACCAGACCGGACGAGATTCGAACTTGAAGATCGAAACCGACGGTTATTGGACAGCCCAGACCAGGGAGTCGTCGGTGCGTCGCGTCGGATTGTGACTTAATTGTAGTTTTATTGGCACGGAAATCGTCTTCATCAGCTCGTTTGCACCCGTGCCGACGAAGAGAGGGACCTCGTGGCGATCGTGGAATGCTGCCCTGGGGTTCTCGGAGAGGATCGACTGGTACGCAATTGCAGACGCCCGGAAGCTTGCTACACCGAAGCCGTGGGATGGCGTGTGCTTTGAGGATTAGGCGTTTTGTTGGGCCCATTCCGATAAGGAGCCGAAGGTCCGAGTGGCCAGCCATTACGCGCTGAGCTGATGAAGAAACTCGTTTGCGCGAGGCACAACCCGACGGGGAGCCCGACGAAGATGGTGATAGTGGCACACGGTACACGATCACGACCCAGCCCGGGCTGGCGGCTACCACCGAGCGGACGGGCGGTAGAGAAACATTTAATGTTCGATAAACATTGAAAATTTATGCTTCCCTCAACCCATTCACACTCTCGTGCCCCGCGGTCCAGCCGTTGCAAATCTGCAGTTGACCGAGCGGCATCGACTCTCGCTGGACGCTGCCGATCGGTGGTCAGACGTTGGCGGTGCCCGTGTGGGATGTGAGAGGGACTCCTTCGGCCCTCGGACCACGCGATCGTTCGCCTCTGGCCGATGTTTGGATTTGGGGCTGGGGGATGGTGTTGCGACTGAACCCGCCGGGTACTATCTTCATTCATGAATCTTTCTTTCAGGTCCGTGCGGTTCACGTTCGATCGCCGGTTTCTTGAATGGAGCGGCCGAGAAGACGAACCGCAAACAAAAGTACGCACGAAAGAAACGAAGAAAAACATAAAACCCATTCAAAGGCGCGGCAATGGGTTAGGGAAGAAAGGCAACCGTCGGCAACAATCGTCGGCTACGGGACGAGAAATTACAAACATGAAACACATTGGGAAGAGGTTGCAACTTGCGTCTGGACGGCGCAACAGTTGTGCATTTAGCTTCTCTCCCCCCTATCAGCCGCGGACGATCTGTCGTTTGTTTGGGGATATTCTTTTTTTTATAGGGGTTCTGGCCGGTTTTGACCGTCGCGGATTAACAATAAAGTCCGTGATCCGGACGGCGGCTAGGGCCTGAGAGGAAGTGGGTCGACGCGCGAAGTGCCCCAACAATTGCCGTTTTGTAACGAACCAACCAACCCAACCAACGCATAATTCAGCGTTGAGTTATTACGTTTTTTTTCTCTCTAATGCACCGAGTACAGGGCTTGTGCCGTACGAAACGAATTTAGGTGTCTGAATTTTGGATTAAAATTTAATGCATTCGATCGCTGCGTTTTTGGTAGATAGAACGTAGGTTTGAAAAGCAACACAACATTATTATAATTTCTTACGATCGTTCTTTGAGTGTTATGTCTTCACTTTTCAACTGAGTTTTAAATAGGCACGTCCAGGTAAGATACGCTGGTTAATGAGATAGGATATCAATATTCAGAAAAGTATCTTCAAATGGAAGATTTTCAAAACACATGCCATGGCCAAACATTGATAATTATGTACACATACTTTACAGCAAAATCGTTTATAGGAAAGAATCAACTAGAACATTCAACAGTGCCTTCTTTGCATGTGATCCGATGTGAACTTTGTAATACAGGCAATAGATTTGCGTTGTTTCAAAAAGATTACGCACCTAAATAGGACAATGCAAAAAAAAGGACGATAGAAGGACCATCGGCATGCTTTGAAACCTCCCCAATTCTGGGCAAAGGTGCTGTGGGCCACCATTAATGAAGAAAAACATGTTATTGGTCCAGATTCCACCATAGAACAGAATGATGCTACAGTCCACTGTTCACAAATATTTGTGCAGAATCAATTATCGATGATCTACACAAACGGAAATATTAATTATCTTACTCTAAAGAAATTCTTGAGAAGTCGTCCTTTCAAATGATGATAAAATCGAATCGAATATCGGTATCGAATAACACATTCTGAAGACGCACGACTGAAGCCAAGTTATTCTTGCCTTGCGAAATCAGAAGCAAAGCGCCATTTGCTCGCTCAATCTCGCTCAATCCCAAGATTAATCTCACCATATCATTTTGAAACAATTTTGATCGAATCTGACGTATTTCAAGCCTTCCTGGGACAGTAGGTTTGCTCATGAGTCTTTGTAAAACTTTGGTACAATCTGTTTAAAAACTCTTTTGACTGTCCGCTTTAATTCAAAAATGTATTCAGATGCTACTCAAGTGAGTCACATGGTAAACTTTTACTCAACCATTTGCACCATTGATAACGAAAAACTCCAACCAACGGCCAGTCGTCACGTTGATGGAAGTTCCCCGGGGTTTCCTGTCCCTTTGATTATGGAACCAGGGTTCGTGGCATAAATACACGGTTGGGAGGAGTTGGAAGCAGTGCGTTCTAGGGTTACACCGGGAGCCAGGGATCCGTTGTTGGGGCGGCGACTTTTCGTCTGTTGCGAAACTTAAAACCCCGGGATGTTTGATGTTCTAACTCTCGTGTTCTCTCCGATTCCCGCACACCCAGGCACACAGTATACCGCCGCAACAGTCCCCGCCGGGATCGGGGTACGGTAGCAGGTGGCTGATACGGCCCGCCACGGACCACCGGAGCACCGGAGGGCTGGATGCGGCCGGGCGACCGGAGCAACGCTTCGCCGCGCCCCGGAAGCTGTCGACGCAGCTCTTCATCCCGGAGGCGACCGCCGGGGTGGTCGACGAGTCGAGCGCCGAGCACGACGGGATCGATCGCAGCTACCGGAAGGTGAAGAAGATCGTGAAACACCACCGACCGGGACCGCGCCGCCTGAAGCCGGGCTGGGGCGCTCCCCGGCGGCGCCGGCCGAACCCGCACCTCTACACGCCCTTCTCCAAGTGGGGCCCGTGCGACTACTACTGTCACCAGAAGCGCGAGCGGTACTGCATCGCCAAGCGGAAGTGTGGCAATCACATCGTGACCGAGGAGCGGATCTGCCCGAAAAGCATGTAAGTCCAGTGCGCGGCGCATCTGCTATCGTCGTTTGCGGGAATTTATGGCCCCAGGCGGATTTTTAATGCGTTATCGCTTTTTTTTTGCGCTTGTCCTCACCCCTCCCCAGTTGTGTCCCGCTGCACATTCCACCGATCCCGACGGTGCACATCGACGAGGAGACCCATCACCACCATTCGCCCGGGATGCTGCCCCTGAACCAGTTCACGATCGTCAACTTTGACAAGCCGCAGGAGAAGCGGAAGAAAAAGAAGAAAATCATCATCCAGGAGGACGACGACTGGGAGGACGCGGACAGCGAGACGGACTACGTGATACTGAAGAGTCCGACCACCGGCAAACCGGGGCCGGCGCCGCCGTTCCACCGGAAGGAGGAACTGCTGATGCTGGGCAGCAAGATCCGCGGCCAGCCACTGCTGATCAATCTGGACGACTTCGACGACAAGCGCATCCTGTCGCCGACCATTTCGCTCGCTCCGCACTACGACAACGGGTACGAGACGGCGGCCCACAAGTTCGTCAAGTACCCGCGGAATCATGCTCCGCGCCGGCAACCGACCCGGTTGAGTGACTTCTTCGAGGACTACTACGATCACCTGTACCGCGACGGTACGGGATTCGCCAACCGGAAGGGCGAAGAGTTCCCGGACGACGATGGCTGGCGACCGATCACGGTGCCGGCCCCGACAGCGAACCACAGCGAGCGGGTACCGGTGGTGGAGTCGCACCGGCTGGACCGGAACTATGGGGCACTGTTCAAGCAAACGACCGAGTCGACCGTCCGGCTGGAGCGCAACGTGTCCCACAGCACGCACTACCAGCAGCTCCTGGAGTCGTTTTCGACGGCGGCCACGGGACTGGAAAGTGCGCGCCAGTCCAAGAGGGACACTGGCGAAGGTGACGCTGGCGATGTGATGTTAAAGTCCGGACCACCGGGGAATCAGCGGCGTGCGCGGGAGAAGGCTGTTTTCGAGATGCCACGCAAGGTGGACAATCCGTACACGAAGTGGAGCAAGTGGACCAAGTGCACGGCCAAGTGTACGACGCGACGGCTGAAGTAGGTTTTCCTTGAGGAGGGTCCTGAAGGGAGATTTAAAACCGACTTTTATCGATCGATCATTTCCAGACGCTGCCGGGTGCCGTCATTCTGCGGCAATGACGTCATCCGAGAGGTCGCCTACTGCTACACCGAGGGTAGCTTCTGCGAGGAGTGGATCGGCACCCAGCTGTACCAGAGTAGCCGGAATGTGGTATTTCCGGCGCCTACGACAACCACGACGACCACGACGACCCCAGCGCCACCGATGATCGCGGTCGGACCTAACAAGCCGAACAAACCGCGCCGGACGCAACCGGGATGGGGCCGGAGTGATACGGTGGCGCTGCCGAGCACTCTGTCGGCGCAGATATTCTCCAGCCGGCGGGGACTCCTGCAGCCGGAGTATCTGCCCCAGCCGCTGACCTGCGGGTTGCCGATGGTGCGCGACAAGCCAAAAAAGAACTACCTGTACAACATGCTGCGTATCATTGGCGGGAAAACGAGCCGCCGGGGGCAGTGGCCCTGGCAGGTGGCCATCTTGAATCGGTTCAAGGTAACGGGTGCAGGTGGATACTCCAGTTGTCCAGCGTGTGTGTTCTCATTCCGTTTCTTCCACCGGCTTTCCACAGGAAGCGTTCTGCGGGGGAACGTTGGTGTCGTCGCGCTGGATTCTGACCGCGGCCCACTGCGTCCGGAAGCGGCTGTTCGTGCGGCTCGGGGAGCACAACCTGCAGCAGTCGGACGGGTCGGAGATCGAGTTTCGCGTGGAGCTCAGCATCAAGCACCCACGGTACGACAAGAAGACGGTGGACAACGATGTGGCGCTGCTGAAGTTGCCGCGCGAAGTCGAACGGTCCGCCTTTATCGGGTACGCCTGTCTCCCGGAACGGTACCAGGCGCTGCCGACCGGCCACACGTGCACCATCATCGGGTGGGGCAAAAAGCGCCACAACGACGACGCGGGGACGGACGTGTTGCACGAGGCGGAAGTGCCGGTCGTACCGAACGAGCGGTGCCGGGCCGTGTACCACGACTACACCATCACGAAGAACATGTTCTGCGCCGGCCACAAGCGTGGTCGGATAGATACGTGCGCCGGGGACTCCGGCGGTCCGCTGCTGTGCCGGGACGCGGCCAAGCAGAACTCCCCGTGGACCATCTACGGTATTACGAGCTTCGGCGATGGCTGCGGCAAGCAGAACAAGTTCGGCATCTACACCAAGGTGCCCAACTACGTCGACTGGATCTGGTCCGTGATCAACTGCGATGGCAATTGCCGGGCGTGATGCACTCTCTGTCCGACGCGACACACATTAACTTATTGACCGGCGTCCTTGCGTCGTGAGCGTAAAGCTGTGGGTCAGGTTGCGCACCCGAAGAAAATGATCTTTTGATAATTATTTATTTGCGAATAAGCGAGAATAATGTGTATAGTTTATTTACTGTTTAAAGAAATAAAGTGATAATTACAAATTTACAAAAGAACCAGGCGCGGTGGCGGTGGCGTTTGACGTAAACTAAGAAATAATAAACGTAAAAGTAGCTTTCGCAGTCTGCAAAGTTCTGTGGCGTTTGTTTTCTCATCGGTTTCGCTTGGTAGTGCATTTGTGGCAATTTAAGTAGCTTCCCAGCCGCAACGTGTACCGAGGAGCGGTTATTTCAAATTTGAGCAAAGTGAGCCAATGTTGTGTGGATCTACAACCCAGGAGCCAACACATTTTGACAGCCCGTGTCTAGTTTCACCACCGGGGCTCAGTTTGCCACAAGTCACAACAAATCTTCAATTGTAACTGCGTTTTACAGAAATCGAATCGTCGTTTAGTGAAAGTCGTTTTAATGTAGCGGTACCGAGTATTTCTCCGATTCAATCATTCCCCGGAACGTTCCACGTTTACTGTGCATTTGTCTAATTCCCTGTGTGCCTAATACTTCGTCGACATGGGTCGGGCGGTGCTTTGCGAGGGCCTGGTCGAGGAGCAGCTGCGATATCTGAGGAAGCATGCTGGACCGTGCGTCGGATTCCTGATCGGACAACCGGTGGCCAATGGCAACTATTATGTTGTGCACGCCAATCGCCTGAAAACGGAGCGAGCGCCGAACGGTGACGCGAAGGAGTTGCTCGACCAAGACGTCCGTCAAATTTCCCAGCACGCCCTGGTGGAAACGCGAATGCTTCCGGGCGGAATGTACGTGCTGGGCATATTTGTTTTCCATGAGAATAATCTGTTCGAAGATCAAGCGCTGCTGCAGCGCGTGAAGCTCATTCTTCTGAACATGAAAGCCTCTTTCGAAGCCAACCCGCTGCTCATGGGTTACTGGGATGAGCAGGACCGGGACGAGAAGCTCGTGTTGTACTATTCGTGTCGCAACAAATCCTATTGCTGCAAAACGGTTTCACTGGATACGGACAGTCCGTCCGTCCGGCCGTGCGATTGGAAGTTTTCGGAGCAACCATCGTCCTGGTATCAGTTCAAGACGTACTTCGAAACGAACGACGTATGCCCGTTGCAACAAAAAATCGAAAAAGGACAGCAATACGACACGGAAGCGAACCTGACCGAGTGCGCAAATATGGTCAACGAGCAGCTGGCGGGGGCAAAGATTTTGTTCGACGGTTTGCTGAGACCGGAATCGGACAGCGTCGAGGGAACGCTTCGCAAGATGGAGCGCACTACGCTGGATGTTCAGGTGTACCTGCCATCGGTGAGTAACGATTCTTCGTTTTAGTATATACACACTAACGGTTAAATTTCCTCCGTCCCTCTTCTTAGCCTACCCATTTCCAAGAAGGTGAAGCAAAGATCGACCAATACAATGGGATGCTCAAGTTCGACGGGATCGTCAGCTCGCAGGTGTACGTCCACTCCCAGTGCACGTTCCGGGAACTGGAGCGCTTCATCAAGGCAGACATCGTGCGGTCGCTTATGTCGCGCATTCAAATCCACTGCGATTCCCTGGTGCAAACGGATGATGGCGTCCAGGACAAGATAACGTTGAACGAACTGCCACGTCGCATCTACTTTCCCATCCAGCAGAAGTATTCCAACTTCCCGGTGCAGTTTAGCGACTACCTGTTCCCGGACGAAGCCAAGGAAAGATTGGTGACGCAAATTGATGACATACTGGCGGTGAATCTTGCGCCGAATCTGTTGAACGCTACGGTTGAGCTCGTGCCAGCCGTAAAGGAGGACGAACGACACAACGCGGAAGAATGCGGGTCCGAAATGGGCCGAATGGGCGAAAATGATGGCGATGGCGATTTGAAGCTAAACATGCCCGTCGTCAGCGCTATTGGGGCCGCTTTTGTGTTGGTGATCGGTCTGCTGGTGTACTATATGTTGAAGTAAAACGGGTATTTTGTGTTTCCAAACAGCGAAAGCAAAGTGAATCGTTTTACTTTAATTGATGACATCCCAAAAGTATAAAACTCCACAGAGTCGAATTTCAGTCGATGTGTGTCTTGGATGAAGCGTAGACACAGTTTTAGTTATACGGTAGAGGTGCAGATGGCAGCACATTTGAATCGAATGTCGACCGTTATTCGACAAAACGCTGTTTTGAATGTTTCAGAGGCTTTGATATTGTGTTTAAATGATATGGCTACTTAGACTATCTGTGGCTCGACAATTGGCATCTTTATGACTCTATTTAGCTGGAATGCACTTCGGCTGGCGTTAAAACATAATCTTAATGAGTAAGTTAGCACGGTTTCAGCCACCACCTGCCACTGTAATCTCCCTTCACTTGCTTTCAATTCGTCATTGAGTGCGTAATCATTCCGCTGCGCCCGTCCCGGGATGGCACGATTCGATCTTGACCTTCGTGCACTATCTACTTAGCCGCGTCACGTCAGCAGGAGATCCGAGCTTATGGCCGTATTTTTGTCGTTGCCCCCTTTGCCTAATGGCGAACCCGCATAACAAGGCTGAATGTGGCGGAAGATCGATCGTGGCCGCCGTGCAATTTCGCACACGCGTATATGGTGTTGAAGGAAATCGTTAGTGCTAAACATTGTCCAGAGGGCCGGAAACGGCATAATGGCGGGTGCGCTTCATCTGGTTTTGATTAAGCATACTTTTGACCCCCGCTTGGGTCATTAGAAATAGGTACGAAACGTAGTGCTTATCAGCATGCACGGGACGCCAGGACTGCAGGAAGAGCACGCAAAATCAGCAGCGAACCGGAATCGACGCACGCGGTCGGTTGGTTGTCGTTGGGGTGCTTATGCTCGACCGTTCGGCTCTTTATCGGGCGAATGTGGGAGGACATTAACCGAAATTGGTTGTTGTTTGTGACATTAACAAATTGGTTTGTTGTTGTGTCCCTCATGGTGGCCCCAGCACTGACTTTGCGTGCCTTCGCGATTGCGTCGGCGTAACGTGCTACAAGTGTCAATGTCATGTGCCGATGACACAGACATCCGCTTCGATGAATAATAATTTATTTAAAGGACTGTCTTTACCGTCTGCCAAAACTTTCGAGAGCACTCGATGTGTTTTTGTTTTGCGCAAACTTTCGCGCGATGGCCGTGATTATATGGACTGGACACGTGGACTAGGCCAAGAGAGAAACAAACCTTTATTTACTTTCTCTAATGGGTACGCTCGAAGCGCGGACCGACAAGATTTCGAGAGCATCTTTCGCCACGCGGTGAAATTGAGGTGATCAACATATTAGCACTATTTTCAGGGTTAAAAGAGAAGCGTCGATCGGTGTTACATAAAGGAGGTACACAGGAACAAACACAGCTGAAACCTGATGGCCGACGTGACGAGAGTCGCGTAATGATATTACCGACGATTGCAGCATTTTGAAGGCCTTCCCTTCTCTGCGGTTTCAGGGCGTTGCCACTCTTTCGAGCGATTTCGATGCGGTTACGAATGGGAAATTCACATCTCACCGGTGACGGACCGAGCCGAAATGAGTTGAGTTAGTTTTGCTTCCTCCAGGAGGGTAAACACTTGTGCCGAAAGTAAACTAATGAGGTGAGCTGCGATTGCGAACACAGATAAAGCCAAACCTTCGCTGAGCATTAAATTCGAGCTCATTTAAACCTTCAATTGGTTCACACCAAATTTGAACGTATAAGTCCATTCAAATTTATGGCTGATGAGATTATTCGCAACCGAAGGCTCAGATTTTTCGTTGACTGTGAAGAAAAACAGTCTAATTAACCACTCGTATCCGGTCACTCGGTCGGTAATCGTCTCGCCAATGGACAGTTCCGCGCTACGATCCTCTCAGGGGCGTCAATGCAAAAAATGCCACCTTTGGCGCATTGTTTCGACCGTCGTCTCACTCCGTTTGTGATGAGTTAATTAATGACCCAGTACCGCATCTTTCACGATGCTTCCCATGCCGCGGAAAAAACGGAAATCCTCCAACATCTCTCGATCAGACGCGACGACAAACTTTGCCTCAAGGCTCGGCCCGAGTGAAAATTGGGTTGTTTTTCAATTCGCCACCGGATGAGCTTCAAGAGCTGCCCGGTAATTCGTCCCCGCGGTGTGTAGGCCACATAGCCGACGAAACAATGCGGCCACCGGCTCGCTGGCTGCCTGTGGTTCAAAGTTAATTGTCGCTGGTCACTGCGCAAACAGTGCTCCACTCCGCGGCCAATCCATGCAAATCGACGACGAACCGGCACCGGCGGAGGTGCATCATGTCCATAGCGTGGCGGATTAATTATCGCGCTATCCTTCGGATGTGTGCCTCTGGCGGTGGAATCGTTAATTGAAATCGCTCACTTAAGTTGCGGCGTCGGTGATGCGGCTATGCAAAAAACGATGAGAAGAAAAATGGCGACGATGCGGTCCATCATCTTCCGGAGCTGGCCGCGTGTGGATGGTGCGCAAGCGGGTGCCTCATCCTCAGTGGGTCACTGGGTAACTCGCGCGCGGTTCCGATGGTGGCATTGGATAAAAAGCACAAACACACACACAGGAATGCGCCCTTAAAGTGCCATTTATGAAAGGGTGCTTCACACTTTAGCAGCCGTTTCCGATGCTCCGATCGCCGCCGCGCTCCTCGGAACCGGACGTAAAGCGTCCGGTTACAAGGAGCGCGGAATGCGTTAAGAAGCCGATTTTGTTCAGGGGGCGGATGATTACATTGTTATTGTTGTTTTTGTTTTGTGGGAGATTTTTCATGCATTTTCTTACGATGGCTTTAATTGCTGTTTCACGGGCTTCGGGGAAGTTCCTTCGGCTTTCCATTGTTTTAATGATCATGATTTCCTTTTCAGCCATTTCTCTCTTCGCTAACGAGGGACTCTTCCGCGGGCTTTAAATTTTTGCTTGTGGCCACGGTGCGTGTGCGGAATGCGTGAGAACAAATTAATTTAATATAAGGTCATACATAAATAGTTTATTAAAATGAAATATAAAGGAAAACAACATTGCAGGACCATTGGAATTATGGTATTGCAAATCCAGCAACGAATAATTATGAAATACTCTTTAAATTAGTAAAATGAGCTTGGTAACTTCGTCTAAAAGACATCAACTGGAGTCAATGGACACTATCGGTTCAAACCCAAAACCAATCAAGCGAGACACTATTTGTCAAAATCTGCCAAAAATGTTTGCTCTCGATCTCCTACAGCTCGGACCACAGCATTTGGTGCGTATCCGATTGGTGGGAGGAAAATGATTAACGAACCGCGACGGATTAACGTGGGCCAGAGTGAAAGGAGGTCTCCAGCAGATCGTGACCGGAAGATATGTATGGGCAAAAGTCGGAAATCGCCCGACTGGAGCGGCCTGTCAAAAATGTTGGTACGAAAAAAAAAATTGTTCAGTAAAAGGCACCGTTTTGGCACACTCCTCCATTATTGAACCGGTTTTATGATCGCCACGCTTCACCGGGCCAGCAGCTGTTGTAGTTCCGTAGGAGACGCACAACACCCCACCATTCGTTGGGGAAGTTCTAATCACCAACCACCGCCATGGGCTATGGAAAGCGTAACCTAAGGACACTATTCTTGCGCCGAGGCACGACTCGATCGATGCACGGTCGCCATAAGTCTCCAAATCGAACCGCGGCAAACTCAAAGACAATCATAAATTGCACTTAAGAACTTCTCGCCACTGCATTGGACGTTAGATAAATTCTTGTCAATTTCACGTGAGCAACGTTGGAACGTCCAATTAAAGTCCAATTGCTGAGCGATTGGCTTTAAGGTTTGAGCGGGAACGTCGAGTGACACGAGTGTGGAGCGTGTTGATCGTGCTGACAGAAAAGGATAATAAATCGATTGGGAAAAAATACGGCTCTGATCGGTTGTCATAAATTGTCCCATCGATTGGCGTGACGGCGGTAACGAATTGGTTTGGCAGAATTTTCCATTTGCCCTTTAAATGAAACCTGAAGGGCAGTCCCAGGATTTCATGAGAGATTCCTTAAACTCGAAAACATACAAAGATTTTCCCATGAGCGTGTCAGGGTTAGATTGAGCGCTTAGCATAAACCTACAGCATCGAATTGACAGCAAGAACCAAGAATCGCCGTGTCCCAGGTTGTCCATTCGACCACTCGGATCGGTTCGGCCCCCGGAGGTAGAACTAATGCTAATAAATAATTTTTCCCACCGCTAGCAGACGCGTTGACCGCAATCCAACGCCAATTGGGACCGAAACAAATCATCCCGATTTCTTGTGCCGGCCCTCGCCGTCCGCGTGCTGGAAAAGAACCTTCCTTAGACCGGTGTCGGTACGGGTGAGGCACGGCTGGGAAAGCGAGTTCACCGGCCGGTGGGTCGGTCGATTGGGTGGGCCCCACCCCTCTCCGGGAGGGGTGTTTTTGATTGGCCACCGTCAACCACTGACGGCCACGATCGAAAGGAAACGATTGATGAACTTGCAACGATGGCAAGGGCGCACAAGAATTGTGAAATCCTTCGCCCGCTGCGCTCTGCGAATTTTATTCTGACACTGCCCGCCGGGCCTTAATGCAGCGACCAACGGTAGGGCCGGCTAGTTAGAAACCAGAGCCTGATGCTTGCAAGCCACCGGAAAGGCCGCACTTTTGCACGGCACTTCATGATGAGCACTTAACCTTGGATGCGTTTATGCTGCATGCATAAAATTAAAGTCAACGGTTAATGTCACACCGAGTCACAACGCTTGAGTTATTGTTCCTTTTAAGCTGTTGTGTTGCAATCGAAAACAGGCTCGGCAGGTCAATAAAAATAACGATTTGTTGAACAAATTTCTATAGCCGGCTTTATGGTGTGCCTAAACATGCTGCTCCCGGCAAGCAAATAGCAATCAGTTTTATGAGCTTAGCCTTCATCCACGGCAAGTACGCGAACCTCACGATAAAATAACAATTATCTCGCGGAGCATTATCATGCCCAACCGAAGGTGACAAAATCTACACAGCAGACAAAGAGAATTACAGCATAGGGCCGGCTGGAAGCCGATGAACTTAGGGCAGTAGCCCAGACCGGAACACCGGAGTGCACGACTGTTCTAACTTACAACCCACGACGGCGCTGGGTACGGTCATGGTTACGCTACTGGATAATGGGAAGCCGATCGAAACCCGACGTCAAGCCCCAGGCACTTAGAAGATCAACAGCGGAGGTGGCCGTAGTAGCCGATTATAGACCCGCCAAGGGCGAAGGGCTCTGCATCAGAAGTTTGCCCCTCTCCGTTTGAAGACTCGAGACTTGCACTAGTGTACCATCGGCATCGACAGATGCCGTGCGGCTTCTGGCAAGCCCCGAGCGGAAATGGCTGCCAACGACGGGACGTGTTCTTTATTCCGCGAATAAAAAAACGGCGAAACAAAACTGGCAGAAGAGCATGAATCGGAACGATCCATGAAGTGAGAAAATTGGCGGCGATTATGATTAATGTGCGCTATTTTGCATTCGCGCGGTTTTGCGATGTTCCTACCAGGCGAACGATTTAATAATAATAATGATGATGAGGATCATCATCGTCGATCATCTCCCGGTGGCATTGGAACTAGTTCTGTCCGACCCCGCAGCGTGAAGCTATCCCCATTAAAGATGTTCGATCGAGGAACTGACTAGTTCCATTATATGACGCAGAACCGATAAGCATAGCCGTTGAATTGGCCGGAAGAAGGTGTGTAATTGCATTAGGTTTTTAAAAGGAAATTGATTAAATTATGATTTAGATAACACCAAAAGTAGGAACCAAATGAAAAACTGAGACAAAATTTTAATAAAAAAACATGCAAAGAATATAACAAAAAAAACCTAAAAAATCAAACCATTCGGTATCGAAAGAAGTAGGAATTGAAAGCCCCTCGAGACCACTAAGTAGCGTCCCTACGGAACGTTGATTAAACGCTGAATTCAATTTATATGCTTGATTACCGGTGACTCATCAGCTGGCGCGTGAGCGAGAACCCTTCTGACGAGTTTAAATCTGAGACACTTAAAAAGGGTGCCCTTACCCGGCCCCGGCTGACGATACGTCGGTCGCCCTTGAAATTGGATCCAATTTCCAGTGCCAGTGCACGGAAAGCGGGCCATCCGCTCCGGGACGGTCCACCTGTGGCTTCCACCAAGGTGTCCTTTAGGCCGCGATTAGGTGTCGCTTCCTGACCTAGAACTTCGCGGTGTAGCAAAGCGAAAAAGAAAAACAAGAAAGGCAAACAAAATGTGACTGGCCCAGTGCCGTGGTGATGGGCGAACAAAGAGACGGTTCAGCGGTGTTCCTCACGAATCCGGTCGCTCGGTATGCATAATTTTCCGACCCGACCTCTACCGCCGTGGCCCGCCGTGGCGACACGGAGGGCGCTAATTAAGTCATTTCAACAAACGCTGTTTTCCCAATGAGCTGGGCTCGCTCGTTTGCCCTGGGTGGCTCGATCCGCTTGATCGAACGGCGCCCGGCGAACTTGAAGGTGAAATGTGTACACAAAGTGACTATTTTCCTACTCCCTGAAACGAATGGCAGATGATTTATCTGCTGCTGCTGCTGCTGCTGCGTGGCGCCAACGAGCATCTTCACGCCTCGGTCCGGGCGGCCGTTCGATTATTGACAAATCAACCTTTTGCCGTGGTGAATTCCCTTCGGTGGTTGGACGTTCATCGATCGTTTTAGTTTCACTCCATGTTTCAGTGCAATTTTCGATCGCATCTTTGCCATCTGGAGGCTTTCGATTGAAGTCATAAGGTTCAATTAATAAACGAAACAAGCGTTCGGCCATAATGAAGCCGATTTGTGGGTGCATTGTGATGAGGAGATAAAAACTAGCCAATAAGTGGAACAACGCGTGCGATGGTTTCGAAAGGTGTGATTTTATCCGGTGCATTATGAATTATGCAACGGAGGCAACTGAATCGGTTCCATTGGAGAAGAGCCGATACAAAATGCCAAAAAAACAAATAATAAATTAATAAGAAGGATTTTAATTAAAAATTGAAATCGTTTGTGTTGATTGTGTTGTGTGTTGGATGAAAGAAGGTGAAACACGTTAAAAAATACTGTACCAATCCCCTAAAATAAATGTATAAACGTCAGGTACAGTAAAAAAAGAAGGTGAAATAAATCCTTTAAGCTACGAACTAATGATCTACTCGTTTCCCGCTGGGAGCCACTCAAAACCGCCCGGGCCGTGCAATTGCAATCAAAATGGTGGTAATCCATAAGTGAGATGATTATGAAACAATCAACTTCCAGGCTTCGGCGTCGTAGTCTTTTCGCCGGCTGGTGGCCGGTGAGTTGCAATGGCCGTCTCGATTAACGGAAAACACTTTCCGAACACCCGATAGCCGATCGATAATGCACCTGCGATCGCTACACGATTCCCAAAGCCGAAAGGATTACCGGGCTCGGTGTGAAGTATCCCATTAAGCGCAAACTGCATATCGAAAGCATGGCGATCCCGGGTCCTCCACCCCGGGGGTTGGTTCGAAATTGCATCCTTCGTATAATTGGCGAAATAAAATCGATTCCGGATGTCAAAAGTCAAGCAGCGCGGGCCGCGCGTATCTCAGTTGGAATCTCGTCGTCGATGCAACAACGAAACGGATTCAGGGTGAGGTTAGATTTTTGCACGATAGCTCCTCAAAGGCAATGCCTTCCGTCGTAGGAATACAATCCTTTTACTAATAACGTTCGTTTTGACTTTCGAAGCTAATATAAAAGCCCCATGGGACAGTCGTAAAGATCGTAGAATTAACGTTCGAATAGCGATGCGGCATGATTTAATAATGTTTAAGCCACTGTTTGGCTAAAGTAACTGCTCGTCACGGCGATGAAAACGAGCATTTATTTATGTGCTGCCATTGAAGTGGTCATCAAGACGTATAAATTAATCGCGCTCGTTGCGGAAACAAATCATTCTGTACAGATCGCGCGCCGGAGGCCCTGACTCCGATGGCACACATTTTTTTTTCATGGCAGATTTTCCATGCCGATACCAGAACACACGCGCGGCGCACACATGAGCCGCCAGTGCGCCACTTATGTGTGCCACTGACCTTTTCCCGGTCCAATGCTTCGCATAAATAACGCTGCCCGTGGCAAGATGGGAAACGGGGTTGTTCTTAGCGCTGGTTCTTAGAGGATGGCATATGGGACGGCTCTCGATGTGCTGCGATGCGATGGGCGGTTCTAGTCGTCGCCCCGAGCGGTTAGATTTGTAAAGCACGGAGCATGGAATTGGACCGGCAGAAAGGTTAGACGCACGATGCTGACCAGTTTCTGGAAGCACATGATCGGAAGGAAGGTAATGATAAAAAATTGGGCAAAGCAAACTCTGTTTGTTTACTGCCCCAATTCGGTGAGGCACCTGAAAACCAATATCGCCTTTAAAGCCGCGCCGCGCCGCGTCCGCCGATCGGCAAACGATAGCAGACTCAAAGCCACAGCACCGGTGCGTTTTGAAGACGTCATAAATCTTCGCCACCAGCGCGGACCGTCGTCGACCTATTTCTTCGACTGACCAGACCCCGGGGGTGGGCTGGCTGGCGGAGAGGGGAAGGACTCGGCAGAGCCGGAGCCGGCCAGAGTGGCAATTAAAATTGTCCTTTCAATTAAAATTCCTCCTCCTGCGCGCCCCGGCGGCGGAGGAGTCGCACGTCGCACGAGGAAGTGGCGCCGGGCACCGAGATCGGGTGTGTGACCGTGGCACGCCGCACACGGTCACGCCAGCGTGGCCACGGCGCAGGCCAGCGGATATGCTTACGGAGCGATCGTTAGGCGGCGAGGCAATGGACGCTGACATTGAACTCGGCGCAAGTTTTGTGGCGCGCACTGACGTCGACGGTCGGAACTGCTGCCGTGATCGATCGGTAATTATGCATGCTCGGAGCGTATCGTAATCCGCCGAACGGCTGGGGGGGGAGGCGGCTGGGTGACGACAAGCTGGCCGATCTGATGGAGGCGGAGGCGCCAACCTAACGCAGCGCTCGGAGGATCGCGAGGCTCTCTGACCATCGCGCCCGCAAATCCGGCCGTCGGACACGATTAGGTTTCGATTAGGCGTGTGCCCGTATGTGTTTGCTTAGAAGCTTAATTGCATTTTTTTATTTGTGACAAGCTTCAGTGGGGCGGTGATTAAAACTTAATTCACCTGCCCAAGTTGACCGCACGCGCGCGCAGATTCTGTCCTGTGAACGATCGAACCACCGCGAGCATCGATCGTGGTCGAGCCGGCGACAATTAACCATCATTAGCGTGGGCGACCCAATGGAAGGCGTTGAAATCAATGAATCCACCGTTCGGCGGATAAAGGCTAGAATTGGCTATGCAAAATAGTGCAATCCTTTTTTTTTGTTCCGATAGGAAACAAAACGCCAGATGCCAGAGGTGGGCACAGAACTCGAATGCAAAGGAGCCTAAGAACGGTTCGCAAGATCACAACTAAGAGTATCGTGGCCCTACATTCCACATCGTGGGTGGCCTTAGCTAAAGGACACCCAACGGTTCGAGTTGCCCTTTGTGCGGCCCTACATTTGCCGTGGCCCGCTGGCCGTGCACCTTCTGGCTGATCATCATCCATTTTCGATAAACATTTCAACACGTCAGCATATTTACATCTATCAATCATTCCGGCGGCTCGCAGGGCTCCCCGACACAGCGGTGCACCGACACCATTTGCTCGTCTGTCCCCTGGCAGGCGAAGGCCAGCATGTAGGTGGAAAAGACTGCCATAAATGCTGTGACTTACAGGCTGTAGCCCTAACGCACTACTGGACGGACATACAGAATGGCTTGATCAGACAGACGGTGAACTATTGGTACCGCAAATCTCAGTTCTATCTCGCCGTGGGCGCAGAAAAATCAGATAAAGATTACGGTAGCTGAAGAAACAAAAACGCGTTATCCATGAATTTTAACAATTAAACCTTCATTTTTTAACACTATGGTAAACGTTGAGCAACTTATTTTTGTCTTTTAAAAAATATGTTTCTGCCAAACGAACCGCAAATTGGTCTGAGAAAGGTCTTGGTCTGTGCCAGTAATTTTTATTCGCCACACGTTCTCCGGGAAACAATGAACTACAACCACAAACCCACCAGTTGGTGGGTAATCACAACTCAGAAGTAACGATAGCTGCACAGAATGGATGGCCATCGGCCGAAGAAATAAGAACCACCTCCCCCAAAACGATCACCCAACCAATACAGCGTTGCACCGTCGGACACACACTAATGCGGCCACTTAACCGATATGGGGACACGAAGACGCGCAGACGGTGGGCCTCGATTCGTGGTGGAAGACTTCGATGCGACGCTCAGCGACGAACCGTTTCGCGAACTGAAGAGTAAAAGCCGAGCGCAGTGGTGGGATTAAGAAAAAAGAAGCAACAACAAGGATGGCCCGTGTGGCGTGGGGTGTATGGTTGAAAATTTTCCGAAAAAGACAGTGGAAAACAAGCTCAATCAGTGACCGCACCGACAGCACGGACCGCACGGGCCGCGCAGACAGTCACTCAGTCGCCAGCAAGCAGGGCGTGTGGGCGCTGACCAACTCCTCGATGGGCGGACAATCGGGGTTTCTTTTTCATTTAATTTTTCTTATTAAACTGGTCGATTTTTGTGCTCTTTGGTTGTGCGTTCAGGTGCCGTGGCGTTTGTTAAATTTAATAGCAGCCGTTTAAAGGCAACCGTTACGTGTGGCAGCGTTCAGCATTTGGTGCAACGTTCAACTTTGATTCTTCGATCGACCACCAATATCGGACGTGTAGTGTGAAATAAGAGTATTCTCCTTTCCGTAGTGTCTTCACGGGCTAACCGGGCTAAGCAGCATGAGAAAACGTTTGCTTTCTCGCTACAGATGATTAATTAATTGTAGTGACTAACTTGATCGTCTAATGATTTGCTCCGGCAGCGCATTCCCCGATTCGAGTGACGTAGATAGTTAGTGCGCGTGTTTGTGTTTGCAGCAACCACAAAAAGAGGCATCGTAAACGCCCACTTCGATCGGTGGTTGATGAGTGTTTTTAACCGTATAATAATAGTGTGCAGTAACTTGGTGGTTTCGTTTCCCTATAATTTTAAAATCATTCCGTGCCGGATGCGTGTGGCGAGCAAAACAAAAAATAAAAGATGCATTAGGGCTACACGTTGTACGGTTCGATTTACGTAGATTGAACGATTGTGGTTCCACCTCCTTAGCGATTGTTTACGCATTGTGAAAATCATCCTTTTTGTGTGTCGCCGTAGAGCAGCCCCCAGCGAAACAGGAGGCCGCTCACGTCGGTGTGATTACGATCGATTTCGATTGGCGCAGCAGTAGAAAATGGCCACGAACGTTAGCAACGATACGATTCCGGAAGAGCCTACGCCGGAGACGGAGCCGCCGTGCGATGAGAATGCGGAAGAAAAGGTAAGCGAAGGATGTTACTGAGCCATGTAAAATATGGATCGCACTCGCAGTATCGTTGGGGTGTGCGACCGCCTTTGGGGTGTGGTTGACTTCTAGGAAAATTGCCCCCGATTAGAAATGGAGATTTCCAAATTTCAAACCATAAAAATGGAATCGAATAGAACAGTGCACCAAAAATCGAATGGCATGGTGGTGAATCAAAGAAACAATCGCTTCGCAAACATATGGTTGTTTGTGGGGGCAAAAGTTTTGACAGCTCGGAAATGGAAACTCGTTTACCGACATGTCACTTTTTGCAGCATGCTGTGATCTAAAAGTTTGGCTCCCTTGGCGCATTGCAGCGAGCGTTCTAAAATTTTGCTGTGCACCTAAATACTGCCAAATGTCACGAAACGCTGCTTTACTATGTTCCAGCGCATTCACGGATATGCTAGTGGCACGCTAGTACGGCCATAAAACGTCGCATTCGGTTGACCGTGTTGAATGTCGAATGCCGAACCAGGCTGCGTTAGATGGAGTTCAATGAATCCCGCGATTCCGGACGCCGAGTTTCGAAAGGCCGTTCCGTCCTGTTCCGATTCTATGCGCAGTCACGTCTCACATGTACGCAATGGCACAGGCTAATGGATGGCCTTATTGAAAATGTTGCGACGATTGCCGGTTTGGCACAGATTTCTCTCGATAAGCCCTGGAAGTGCGACGAGTATTCTCTTTGCTAAATGGGGATTTCTTGGTTCCGTTGCATGTTTGTATTTATGTTTGAATTATTTTGGACGGTTGATTTGATTTTTGAGAGGATGGAAACATAAATAAGCTTTCAAAAGCTAATGATTCCATAGAAAACAACGAAAGGCTACTTTTTGCAGTGTGTGCCGATGGATTTCAAATCGGATTCGATTAATCGAAACGACTGCGATTGCATGACCCGGATTCTACATTTGTTTCCTATTTCAGTCATGTATTGTTCATCGTAAGTGGAATGTGTAAATCACTCAGCGAATGCCGTTAATATTCATCAAAACATAAACGCGAGCTTTAGTCAAGCTGCGGGTCATGGTGTCAGCTTCAACACGAGGGATGATTACTGCGAACGCTATTATAATTTTAATTTCATTTTTATCGTTCTATGCAGTGTTGTTCATTTGAGCGATTAGCACGAACGTGTAACGGGGGAATAGAGCTTCCAACAATTACTTTCAAAGTTCCGGTTCCCTAGATTCTGATTTAATGATTTTAATTATGTAACGGTTGAAATTGGGAAAAGACTGACGATCTTTTCCGAATGATGCACAGAAACACAAAATAGTACCATTAGCAAGGCTTCATTCAAGAAAACTGCCCGCTAACGTATGCTACACTTAGTGTTGATTGTGCGCCAGTTAGCACTTTTCTAATGGACCACAATTCGGCCGGATTGCCGCACACTGCGCCGAACCACAAAGGGCTTTGTCAACCCACAAGAAAGTGCCAGGGTGCACTGAGTGCAACCCTTTTGCTTTATGTAATGGCCAACGCATGCAACTGGTACGCAGGCAGCACGCAACGTTCGGCCGAGTGTAAGTCAGTGCCGAGAAAGCATTTATACGTGCAACCATTAGATAGCTTGTATTAGTGGTCATTTGAGAAATTTTAACGATTCTAGTACTTGCCGCTGCCGACCTAATATCCTAGCAGCTTCTAATGGCCGCAACACTATCCATTACCTTGTTGCAGACGAGCGTTTATGGCGATGAGAGTGATCGCTAGCGAGAGCTGTCTCATTAGCGATGGTTACACCAATTAAGCAGGTAGTGTGTTTTAAGAAGAGAAAGAAAAAACAAGCTACGAACGGTCTTACTCAGACCGTTGAGTCAGGTCGACCTATTGGTAGCTACTGCGCACCGGTTAGCACAGCATGAGATAGGCACGTGCCATATGAAACGAGCCCAACCCAAACGATTAAAATATCTCATACCACAACATTACGGCTATAATTGATTTGTCTTGGACCTTTTCATAATGGCCACTGTAGGGATAAAATTAAATTGAAAACCTAGACACGCGTGCGCCCACAGCATCCAATTCCAAGCAGGTGTTCTCACTAAGATTTATGTTCCTTTCCGAACCATTCTGGAAACCTTCCCGGAACTCGAGCGATATCGTAAAAAGAACGCGGGTTTGACACGTGCCTGTAGAATCGCCTCCTACGTTCCTGCCACGTTCCGGTTGCGATTTTCTAATCGGTCCAGCTCCGGTTCGATCACACATGAGTATCGATCGTGCCTCAAGATGTAGATCGTGATCCTGTCACCTGCACACCATCGTAGCCACCAGTGCCAAATGCATAGTCATGAGCGACTGATTGCTTCCAGTTCAAGCCGCGCGTAATACTGCACGCATTATTCATGGGATTCAGTCAGCATGCACGCGAACGCACCACCAGGATTCCGTTAATGTCCGACAGGTGGCACAATTTCCCACCGTCTGCGAGAATGACGGTCGTCTCACCAACAACGACTTCCACGGGGTAATTTGCTAAAGAAGAAAACAAACCGTTTCGCGCATCACATTAAGCGGTAAATCGAATTAGCTGATTCATGAGCATTTACGACTGAAACTATTTGTAAGCGAACATGACATCATGGCCACCCAGCGCTGGACACTGCCGCGTTGACACGAACGATGTATCTGTAAAGTTAAAAATAGACTGATGCGTCGGTAATTAGGTATGCTACATCTCTATCGGCGTAACGCAGAAGGAAAATGTATGCGCGTGACCGCAACTCTTTCGCTACTAAGCGTTTGATTTTGTGGCCAACAAATTTTAAATTGCAAGTGATTTTTGCAAGTGATACTTGGAACAAGGCTCACATTTCATTTCTTGTACCCTGATCGACCATGTCATAAATGCTGTTATTTAATACTGCCATGTGTTCCACGGCTGCTCTCACCATCGCCGATTGGCTGGAAGAGCATTTTATTGGGAACCGTTTCACACTCATCAAACCGGCAGCACCGGGACCCCGAAGCTGCTCCGCTTTAATGGTCGATAAAAATTTCATTACTCCTTCACCACATCATGATCCATTTTGTTCGTTTCCTCCGTTCACTGTGCCGCGGTGAACGCGGGATGTCGGGTCACGAGTGATGGGTCATTTTTTGCTACTAAAACTCAACGCTCGCTAGAACGCTCGCATTAGTTCTGGCCGTAGCGTAATTCTAAAACCAACTCAACCACTATCGATTAAAAGACGTGGACGCGATAAAAAAAACGGAACCAACTCCACTTTGCTTCCTTTCACTTTTATTCGGTTCTTGACGGGTTCTTGGTGGCCGGTCGAGGCCGTTGGCAACAGTTTTATTCTTTCCAAAAACTGGGCACCCAGCGGCTGACGCGTTTAGGGCGCTATAATAATTATGTGCCGGATCGCGGTGGTAAGCCGGATCGCGTGTGATTACGAAATCGTTGGCTGGCATCGATGGGTCGAAGCATGAACCGAGTAAGAACACGGTGAGGCTGATGACCTGTGATATAATGTTGACCTTGAGGATGTGGTATTATTCGTTAGGCTCCCTATGGACCCCTCATGGCGCTGGTGCAGTAGCTATCATTCCAAGGAGACTTAAGGTCTGATGGAAAAACTGCAATCTGTCGATTTTGACACCTGCATGGTAAGTGAGGATGAGTGTTCCCAAGCTGTCTGCTGCTGATTATGGTGCGGAAGCCTTTGAGTGGTCGGCACGTTCTCATGAATTGTTCCATACTACATCCATATGGCGTCAGAGGACTCAAAGCTTGTTATATAACCCGGATTCGGGTCAGTTTTAGTTTCCACATCTTTCAAAAATTGCCGTAAATATATTCAGTGGCCATTTTTTCTGTTAAAATTATATTTGTCCAATGGCTCGATCTTATTAGAAAAAGACAGTGAAAACATAATTTCTATCGTTAACACTACATCATTTAATCGAGCTGAGCATTTCTCTCCATAATGCCGGCAACGTAAGAAGAATATTTACGAGCTACCAATAACGGGCCACAATTAGTCTTCGGCGTGTCAAAGTCGCCTTACAACAATAGTTCCATCACCGCTACAATAGGTCCTTCATTGCAACAATAGTGCTCTGGCAGCTGACGAGCCCAAAGCCGCCGGCCGGGTCTAAACTCTTTTGACGTCATAGCGCAACGAGCAGAATTTTCGCAGCCCAAAGCTGAACACCCTCGAGAAAAGTTGGAGAAAGAACAAAATCAATTAATGGAAAACCATGGTCCCGGGTGTGTCAAGCGGACATTCCGACCCCCGCAAACCGGCGATCCGTGAGCGGGAATAACGCTGGAGGTTCATCAATTATGTTGCCCTCTGCTGTCAGGCCGCCGTGATGAGGTGCCGAGATGTTTGCCAAAAGCGGGTATCAATTAGCCGCCGAGAAGTCCGTAAACGTCGTTTCATCAGCCTTCGCTCGCGGGGGCTTTATTCTGGGTACCCCGGGAACCCATCACGTTACCGAGGGCCCCTCATCGTCAACCGGAACGATCGTGAGCCTGATAAAATCAGGAAAACAGCAAGGCAGCTGTGACGGGACGTAGAGCTCTTTCGGTTCGTTGCGCCCACTGGCCAAACCTACACTCCAGGATGTGATCCCAATCGGCGAGGCTATCGCTGACCCCACGATCGCGGTGTACACTTGGCTGCCCCGCGCAACGACCGTGGACACTTGTAAACTTCTCCGATTTACGCAGATCGACAAGATTTCGATCACGTTCGGAGGTAGCCTTACGTATCCACCCCGACCACCGTGACCACCCATTGCGGTCGCGATGTAAAACGATCGCAGCTGTTCGATATGTTTAATGATGGATACTCTTGTTACAGATCCGACTGTCGATCACGTCGATGCGTGATGCGTAAAATCGAGCAGGAAATTGATTAGTTGCGAGCAATTTACACCACACCACGCATGGTCGGTGAATCATTTTTCATTCGAAGCTACTATACGATGTTTTTTTTGTTGTGTTGCTTCTATTCTAATTTGCGATCTAAACACATCAACACAAACCATCCATCCACTCGACAACTCTCGTGAGAATGCCACCGAAGGACGTTTGGGTTTGATGGATAGCAAAAAAAGCAGTAAAATCCGTCGGCTAAGTGTTGTCGGCCCCCCAAAGAGGGTCTCTTTGGGGCCAGTGGAGAATCGAAAGAGATCACACATCTGCACGCGTCGGTTATGTAAATAATTCATCAAACTTTGACGCTCATGTTGGTCGTGCCGCTCGGCGGCGGTCGGGCGCTAAATGGCCGCTTGCAATGGCGGTAACGAACATTAAAAGCTAATCTGGCGTAAAATTAAGCTTCGTTTGATGACGCGTGCCTTCTGTGGTTCCGGTTACTTTTGTTCCATGCTGGAGGCATCCAAAGGAGGCATATAAACTGTTACAATTCTTAAAAATTTATGCAAAATGTTTCCAAAAAAGGTTTTTAAAGGAAGCATTAGGTTAGAATGTAATCCCATTCATTCCCGGCAGGACGGAAGTTAATTTCGTACAGCAAAATTCCAATTCTAAAATAAAGGAACCCATTCCTTGCAACGGTGGCCGCTCAAGCGCCCCCTAATCTTTCCCAGCAAATGCGAGCTCCTTTTATTGCCCAAATAAAAGCTCTCAGACAAACTCATTGTTAACTGAATCTGGGTCCAGCATCTAAATCCATGTCCATGTTCAACGGAGCATTAAAACACTTCAGAATCACCGTTCTACTCGATGCACAGGGTAATCACGGCCAGTTTTGCGTATCTTTTTCCCCCAAAAACGGCTGGGGCACCAAGAACAAAAAAAAAACCTCATCGGTAATCGGTTTATTTGGCTGGCTGGCAGCCATTTAATGTCACTGGCTCCAGAGTCCAAACAAGGAAATGTTTGCCCTCTAACCACCCGAGAGAACGGTTGGAACGACATAAAACACCGATCTCTCCCAGTCAGTTCGCGGGGGACCCTAATGAGCCCATGGTATTGCGTTCGGTTGTCCTGCTGTCTGCAGGTCTGCGCCACCGGCGCCGGAATGCAGGAAGTTTACATTGACGGGTAGCTGATGAAAAACCGCTCGTTTGCCCCCAAAATCGGTTCAGTTTGCGGTGGGTAAACATTGGAACGCCTTCTGGGTCTGGGTGCCTTCCTTTGCTCAGGAACATTTAATGAGCGCGGCATGGCTGACCAAGTGCTAACGAAAAAAATTGGACTTCACCCTAATGCTCAAGTCAAGTGTCCGCGCGCAAGATGATCTCGGCGCGCGACTTTGCACGTTCCGTTTGCGATTTGCGTATGACCTTCACATTCTCTTCGCGCCCCATCGGAACCGGTAGCTTTGCTAAAACATTTCACGATTCATAAAAAAACAGAAAAAAACAAGACGTCCCCAGAACGGCCGTCGTGTTTGCGGACGGTCAATATTTGAGAGGTACGGGAACTTTTCTAACCGTTGTTTCCAGCGATTTGTTTGCGGTAAATAGCAATTAATCGACGACGGAACCGTTGTGTTTTGGTCACGGAACCGTACTCTGTGCGCCCGCTGGCTGGCCTGAAATATTGCGCCCATCGTGCCCGGGATTCGTTTGCGGAAGTGACGACGATAATGGTCGCTGCTAAGCCGACACCACCTTCGATGCTGGTTTGGAAAGCTTCTTTTCAGAGATTTACTGAACAGCCTCCTCCGGTGGCTAAATGGTAAGAATAGTGACAAACAGGGGCAAATGTTGATCGAGTAACCTGTCAACGTTATGACACCCCACGCTGGGCGTTGCATAAAGCGGTTTCGAAGCGATTTGCAAGCGTCAGGCGCAAAAAAGACCAGACGCGCTAACCGGGTTACGTCACAAGTTCGTCGTGACACGCGGTCTGTTCGAACCGAAACGCATAAATGCACTCCGCGTGTCGACAGATGTTTCTTTCAGCTCCGTGCTCCAGTTACTGGTAGGGTACCCTTGAACTTGACACGGTAGCAGCGCTGTGTAAATTAGATTATGACACAGTGAGGCCCCTTCATCTCGTAGCTCCTGTAGGCTTAGATAACGGCGGTGCCTGTGCGAACGGTGTCCAACAACCCCCACCGGGTAACCGGTTTTATGCTGCATCGGGCAATCCGGATTGTGCGTAGCCCCGCGATTAGTTCGACCAACGAAATCGGCCCATCGGCTGACGATGAGTAAGTCTGTGTCGGCGAAAACTCAAATAGCTCAACGGCAGTACATCATCTCGAATGCTGCATTTCAATCAATCGCGCGCAAATCACTTCATCCGCTTCGGCCCTCTCGCGTGGCCCATGCTGAGCGCTCGTGCAACACGTGTTTCTAATCGCCGTGTATTGATTCCGAATGCGGGCTCGCAACTATCGGGGCGATCGGAACAGCGACAGCGATTGACTCGCAGAGACGTGCAGAGCTGTGCAATTAGCTGTGATGCGACAGTTCTGTTTCCTTCGCCTCGAACGAGCGAATGAGGAAGTCGAGGAGTGATTAATTCACAGCTCACAACACGTGGTTGTGCGTACCGTTTTAAGTGGGATCGGCTACTCCCGGGAGGGCGACCGCATTCCACGCGATCCTCAGTGCATTTGCTGGCAGAACAGCAGCAGCGCACGGGAAATGAGAAAACATATTTTCTGGACCACTCTGACAGCCCAAGACAGATTAGTGTGCCCTTTTGAAAAAACAGCTTCGTAGGCAAATGTGCCCATCAAAAGTCCGCAGTTTTGCCGTTCGAATACATTACGAAAGGAAGCGGATCGAATAAATCTCCAGTGTTCAGCCGTCCACAATCATTAGCCAGTTTAGCTTCTTGATGAGCACTTGATTCTTCACACCCAAGATCCGTTATCTCCTCCAGCGGCACTACGGCACTCGACGCGCCAACAAAAGGCTAATGATGCTTGGGGCCGTGTGTACTTTTTATGCTACCGTCCGTAGGACTCGACCCCAAAAGCGTACGGCGCAGCAACTTCAGGCCGCAGACGCATCTTCAAGGTTATCACGGTGAACGCTTGGCGAAGCTTCGGAAGGGCTACCGGAACATCTGACGGGTGGTAGACCTGTGGTGGGTCGCCCTCCCAGGCGGGTTCGAAGCTTTGAAACGCCACACCGCACTTCGGGTGCTGAAAACCGGCTCACGAGATGATGTCGATGTCAATCAAGAGATGACACGACTTGTGGTTTCCCGTTTCAATTTTTTTTCGCCACTTCTTGCCAACCCAGCCTGACAAGGTTGACAAGGTCGATGGGGTTCTGCCACTGACACTTCCAAAACCGGAACAAATAAACAAACAAAGAAACTAAGGCACAATCACGCCATTCGATCGCTATCGTGGGCATAAAGAGGGGCGCATTCTAGGGCCAGAGTAAATCAATTTCTTGAGATGATCGCGTCACGGAAACCGGACATCAAAATCCTGCGTGACCTGCGAGAGTGACCGGTCGGTCGGATTTAGACCAATGATCTCATTGCTGTGCCCAGGATCTTTGTGGTCAACGTTTTGCAACCATGCTGGTGGTACTCTGGTGGCCTTTAAAACAAAAAATCCTTCAATGAGCACACTCAACTCCCGGATGCGAAACGACGAACAGTTCATCGAACGTAGATCCACGGTCGTGATGATCCGGATGAGCAGCGAGCCGAATGGTGTTCCAGGAACAACCTAGGGGGCTCGTCTCCGTGGCTGGGACAGTCTAATCCCCCCACACTTCATGTACAAAAGCAATAGAAACAAATTCTGGTGATGGTTAATCATAGGGAGAGGCTCAAAAAGGATCAGCCAAATTTAATGGAGTAGTGTTGATCAAGCCGTTAACATTGTTTTTCTCTTCCAATATCATTCTGGCGTGGCCATTAGACTGCACGGCACGTTAACCATAATTACATAATAAATTTTCTTCCACGCCTAATAATGGCAGCATGACGTCGGCGATCGTGTCCGTTTTCCGAGGGGCCTGTGAACCGTTTAAGCGACCTGTAGATGGCCTGTAAAGGTCGTGTCGATAATCAGACGGATAGGAATTTCTAATTTTAGCCCCGCGGATGCCCGTCTGGGGCTGGGGTCGAAGGCATTCCTCCGCTTCGCTGTGGTCGGTGAACTTCGGAACGTTGGCCATTCTTATGAGGCCAATATGGAAGGATCTTTGCAAGATAATCTTGGAACCGCAAAAAACCGCGTGGAGTTATTGAAAAAAAAATGCCTTGTCACGTGCCGATCCGCATGGGTCCAGGATGCGTGAGATACGAGCATGACTCGTCGAATCTTCATAGGCCACAATCAAGTGCTAACGCTGCTCAGGTTTATTTGCCTATAATTATTGTACTTCCAGTTGAAAGTTAGTTTTGGAAAATAAGTTCGAACGCGTTCGAATTGATTGGCAAGAAAGTATTTTCCATCAGCTCGCAACCGATCTCATGTTTTAATGCTAAGCATTGGGAATCGTGACAAACAGTACGAAAAAACAATTAAAAATAAACCATTATTAGTCGAAGTTCGATCGACCCGTTTAACAGCAGCACTCAAGCGTGAACCAGACGTGAGATGAGAAAGAACGGTGAGCCAGGTGAGCCACCCTGCCACAAGGAGAACGTGCGCGCGCTCTTCCGGATCCGGACGAACAAACAGCTGACCGGCTTAGGCCGATCTTGTTGTTGTGTGACGTCACCGGTGGCTGGCTCTCTGCGCAGAATGATCGTGCTCTCTTACGTTTCCCGACGGTCTCTCACGGTTCGCTCACAGCATCCCCATCATCTCGACTCGATCTTGGCTCTCGAAGATCATCGACAGCATCGGGAGCGAACGGAGCATAAAACTGAGCTGGCAGAGTGTTCTCTCTCTCTCTCTCTCTCTCTGTGCAAATTTATATAATTCCCATATAACGCCGCCACCAGCATCGACGGGCCAGTCAGTTTGTGCACAGCCTTTGCGGAGTGTGCGACGGATTTTGAGGGCGCGTATTTCGAAACCGGGCGTCTTCTCGCGGACCGATTCGTCGTCGTGAGTGATCCCCGTTTTTTCCGGCTGCTTGTTTTCTGCTCTGCGCTCGCAGACGCGCGTGCCACCGTGTTTACGCAAACTGGGACATTACAGACGCCTTGCGTTGCGCAAGCCGATCTGCCGATCGACCGGCGGCAGTGCACGGGAAGGATCACAGCAAGTCGTCGATATCGTCAGGCATAGCGCCAACAAACTCCGATCGATCGATGAGTGCATCTGGCTCGGGCAAATTGAAAGTGCAACACACCGGCAGGAAGGTCTTCAGGTCTTCCGGCGTCCCCGGCGAGAAGGAAAAGGGACACACGGTCGGAACGGAACCCATTTTGCAAACCCCACGAGGGTGACGCAACACGGCGAACTGGCACCTTCAAGGACCCAGGCAGGCGTTCGAGGCGACCGGCGAAAGTGATGTAATTGGCCCGGCACAGGCTGCAACCGACGAGAATCAATGTCTTGAGCGCGCTTTCTTCGCCCTTCGCCCGGCTCTGCGTGCGTGCGTGCCAGCACCAAGTAATAGTTCCGCCACCCGTGGTTATTTCCCCGATCGGCCTCGCCAATCGCCGTACCATGGATGCTGTGTTCGCGCAGTAAATGTCAATCAAACACCCGGCGGCCCGGTTAAGTAAGCGGTTTTGCACTAATCTGCGAGAGGTGTGATCGACGCCGGAGAACAATAGGCCCCTCTATGTTCGGTGTGGCCCACCACGAGGATAACACGCGAGGTGCCTTATCGTGCAGCAGTGTGTTTTATGCGAGGCTCGCCTTCAGCGCACAAGCAACACAGGCCACAGGGCGTAAGGCGCGCCTAAGTGAGAAAGTGCATTTACGGTGCTTGGACCTACAATCTACTGCCACATACTACTGCTGAAGTGTGCACATGTTTGAACATCACATAAAATTAACAGTTTAGCACTCGAAAGCCTCCAACGCAGCCACCAACGGACAGGGAAGACACCGGCACCTCTCGCCGTCTGTGTGGAGTGTAATTTAAGTGTATGTGCCCGTGAAGCCCGCCCAGAGGACCCCGCCGTCAGCAGAAACATGAGCTTTAACACCTTCCTGCAGGTAAATAGCGGCGCCAATTCGGCGTGATGTAAGCCTTCGATTAAGATATTATTCCGCTCCAGACCGGAGCGATCGAGCTATTAAGTTGGTTACCCGATGTTTCGGTAATGGTTTCCTGTCTCCACGGGCGTCACCGACGCCTGTGACCTTTCCTGTGTTGTGCCGCATTAAATGTGTGCGCAACAATGGCTATCATTATCATTAGGCGAATCGCTGTGGTCGAGACCGTAGGGCGATTGTTTCGATTTAGCCGAAATGAGGATCGATCATTCCAGTGCCGATTGGATGTCGGTCACAGTCACAGAGTTCCGTTAAGACGATCGGCGGGCAAGCTATGGACGCTGGCTCTTGGAGGGGCTCTAATGCCACCGAGGCATTGATGCATCGGCACGCTTTATCGGCCAGAGTTGGCGGCCTTTTTGAATGCAAACATCGCCGCTGGCGAAACCGAAGATGATGAAGGAGGGTCAAAAAGCAATACGCGTAAATTTGCATACGCGAATAGCATCACGTACGCGCCTTGCGCTACGCAAGCTGAGGCCCCTGTTGGACCATCTTATCGGGCGGAGAGCTACAAAGAGGGCATAGAAGATTACTTTGCGGGTTCGAGCCACCGAAGATGATGCCAACGGGCTGCCCCTAGCTGAACAGAAAAGGAGAGAGAGCTGAGCGCCACCGAAATAGGTGTTAATGTTGCAAAGCTGAACTGCACAAAAACCGTTGTGTTGCGTGGTGATGAAAATGATGCCTATGAACCACGGCGCTCCTGACCCCGATTGGTGGTCGATTTTGTGTAACGAATGTTTAGTTTGCGGAAATTTTACCGTACGGGAAGCTGATCGCCGATCGGTCCCCTAAAATTGAAACCCGGAGAAGATCTCACATAGCAATCAGTCATTCAGTCGGATGGATTTGGGACGAAGTAAAATAGCGCGGAAATAAAAGTACCCGTATTGCGTTTCGGTATGTTCTAGTCAGAAAATCGGCGGCCCACACGGGCACCCACTGTGTCGGCCGAATGTTTGATGCTTCAAAGGCCACTGTCACCCATCTGAATGGGGCTGAGATATTTCCACCGCAATACCGAGTGTAGTATGCAAATGCTTTCGGTGTAAAAATAGGTAACCTTCTTACGGCCACACTCGGCCCGGCTAAGGTCAACCGTTTTTCCAGTAAACGCTCCAATTTTGCTGCTGCCACCGCTGTGGACCGTGAGCGCACCCTCCACATCGCTTAACATTTAAATCAGCTGTTCACGGTGGCGCTGCTGCTGCTGCTGCTGCTGTAGGTGATGGAACACGTTGATCGGCCTTTTGCCTTCGGATGATCGATCATTACAGTTGCATCGTTTGACTCGGCGCAATTTGCATGCCGCACACTCGGCGTCGGTTCAATGTTGACCACCTCCACCACCGTTTTGGCCGCCGTCGATTGCACCAGTCCAACGCTCCCTTCCATGGCAAGAACTAGAACTCAAATGGCAAAAACTAAATATTCCACCTGAAAGAAGTTTACGTTTCATCTCCGACCAGACTGTGACACAAATACAATGGGCCAGCTGGCTGCTGAGAATGAACGATGGCATCCACTGTGACCTATGGCATCGTTGGTGAGTTGGCCAGGGGATTGGTTTTCGCTAAATATAATTAAAGGAATGATCGTCCGGCACGCGACCGAGGAATGTTTGATCGCTATCGATTGGCTTGACGGGCAATTTCCATCCACATTCCTCATTCGCGGGACTGAAGCCAATTAACTGTTTAATTATGTAACCACCAGTCAATCATACTCAAACTCGAACGTATTCTTGTTTCTTCCTTTTATTGAAATGGGAGGCTGAAAAATCGCATAATGTTCAACGTTCCCTTGGGAGTCGAAAAATCGAAAGACTCAAAGCGACGAACCTCACATTTCTAGGGCACGGCTTGCACCGCCGATAAAAGATAGCGAAAAATCACACGGAATGCTGCATTTGCCCTTAAAACACTTTAATTAAACCCACCCCGGCAAACCGGTGGCGGCACCCTGACCAGTGCCCGACCCATTGCAAAACTCCCTCGCCGGTCGGGTCGATGCGTATCTTGCTTCATCGAGGTTCCCCATCGGTGATGGGCCTGGCGGGTAGCTGGGTGACGGACACATATCGGTGCAATCATTCACTGGGGCCACGCGCGAGGGGTGGGTAGCAATTCCCACCAAGAAGCTTGGCCAAAGCCCGGCGGTATTAGCCAACCAGGTTCTGCCGCTTACCCGCCCGGGCTATGTTGGGCACCGGAGAGCCCTGCAACGTCGTCGTGCTTATCTCGGATGGTTTCCAACCCCCGTTGGGCCGCTGGGTTTGCTGGCCACGAAAGGTGCGTGCGTGCGTGAGGCGACACCATTCTATGCTCGAGTTCACTTTTCGTTGCCGGCCATTTGCACCAGGTTTGTAGGTCAAACGCGGGATACCGTTTGACGAAATAAGCTTAAAGTCCTGGCCCCGGGTGCACGATAACAGAAACCCTTCGCTGTTTAATCTGCTTATGTTATGACTTCTGAGTCACCTGATTTATGCACAACTCGTAGAAATTGTGCCCTGCTCCACGGTGTGCCCCGGGGAAAGTGATCGTGATTTAGATCTTAGCTGGATCGGGACAACGCCACCGTTGAGATTGGTTGATTGATATAAAAAATGAATGACATTCTCCAGGCTGGCGGGCCTCTGGCGCACTTTCGGGCGCCTTTAGATGACAGTTGTTGATACATAAAGTTATGTTTGTCCTTTCGTCGGCTGATTGCACCCCGCGCCGTGCCTGTTATGCAATGCGGTCCGGGGCGACACACGGTACACAGGTACTCCCTCCTGGTGCATTATGCGATCGTGTACTGCGTTTTTACACGAAACCAACCGTATAATCAATCATGAGAGGTATAAAACAGATTATGCGCCATTTTTCACTTCAGGCATGATGTCTGGGCACGGTGGTTAGTAAGGTACGAACGTCGTCGCCAGAGACTATTACTATTATATCTATTATGGTTAGCCATTTCGTGTCAAGTCGAGTCTAGCAACATGCCATTAGCATGAAACGATGTTTGCGGAGTGACGCATGACGTATCAACTCATCAAACGGCAATGTTTAAAATCTGGATTAACCCATAAATTCTGGTGATGCCAAACACACTTCCCGAAGCTGCCAACAGAAGTGACCTAACGGTCCTATCGTAGTTCCCCATCGTAACGGGACTCACACGAAAATCTTTGTCATTCGCCTGTCGGGCTGGTGGTGAAACCCGTCAAACAACAACACCCCACAGCAGCCAGCAGCCGGGAGTACGTGACCTCTTCAAGCGCCGTGCCCACGTCACTACCTGCTGGCGCTTGCTGTGCTGCTGACTCAATCACGAAACAACCGCAAGATCCGGCACCTTTTGAGGCGACCGTAACAACGACCGCAGAACGTAGGCTTCCTCGTCAGACATTCTGAAAATAGCTCCCCGGTTGCAATTCGTTACGGCTCTGGCCGCGGTAGCAGCAAATGGCTAAAACAAATCCGCTTCCATCTAAAAATATCTCGCGGATCGCGCGGGTTTTATGATCGCTGGATCGCCTCACGTGTCGGACCAGAAGTGTTCTGGCGTCTGACCGCCCTGGCCGTCGGCTACTCATGCGCAATCTGCATCCGGATCTGCCAAGCGGTTCGAATTGAGCTACTAACTTTCTAGGCAAGCATTAGCATCGGCCCGAGCCTTCTTTCGGTGGCTGAACCCGGAGCCGAACCCGGATCCCACCCGGCTTCACATTCTGACTGCTGTGACGCATTGAGTCATCGGTTGGTAAATTTCCTACGCAAAGCGGCGGACGAAATGACACCCAGTGTGAGCAGCCACCGAGTGATCGTACACGGTGACAATGCCTTGCACCGGTGGCTGGTGACCGGAGTAGCATTAATTGCTATTGCCAAAGCCATGTAGCACACAATGGCGACAGAGAAAAACTATCGGCCCGATAAATCTTAATCATCGCAATGATGATGTGAAATGCCAGAGCCAGAGCTACCGAACAAAAGCGCAGCTCAATTCACTCGTCGCAAGATGTACTAGTGTGTTCAATAAGTTCTTTTCTTCGATAACAAAAGGGCGTGCTACGAGCCTAATGTTTTATGCTATATTGTTACACTCTTCATATGAACGTATGAGAATTTTCATTCCAATCGGTCACTTAATTCTTATTTGACACGCCATTTAGTATCGGCATGTATTCGTTACAATGGACAAAAATCAAGTATCGTGCAGTGATTTTTTTTGCAAAGTTTAAAAGTAAAGGAAAATTATGAACGAATGTTGAAAGTGTATAAGGACTCTTCGCCTTCAATTAGGGGGTTAAAAGAGGGGTGCCTGAATATAAACGTGGTCGTAAGAGCCTTCCAGAAGATCCACGGTAAAAACGACAAAAAAAAGACACAACGCCTGAAATCTTGGAAAAAAATACAAGATATGCTATTGAAAACACTTAAAGAGATTTAGTATAAGGCCTAGCCATCTCATTGAGCAGTATAACCAATATTTTGACTGAAGTTTTGAGTTCCTAAAAACTGTTTGCAAAAGGTCACCAAGAGCAATTAGAAAATGGCAAAAATCCATGAATTAAAGTTCGGATTGTTGCAGTATCCACCGTATTCACCAGATTTGAACCCTAGCGACTTCCATCTGGTTTTAGACCCAAATAAATCGTGCGTGCACAACGTTTTTCATCAAATAATGACGTCATAGCACCTGTAGAAGCGTATTTTGAAGCCTTCCCAGTTTTTCATTTCAGGGATGGTATTCTTTAATTGGAATCTCGTAGGATCAAGTACATCGATGTTCAGGGAGGCCATACTGAAACAACGTGAATTTCAAACCATAAAAATGTATTTTTATTATCGAAGCAAAGAACTTATTCAACAGCCTAGTATGTTCCGATGGCAAGATGGTCCGGTGAAATCGGTAGCATAATCTGTTGTCACTTTTTATTCAATCAACCATGCCCCATACGGACGGCCGGGCAGATGGAAAGGTCTTCCCCGCTGGGCAGAGAAGCGCTTCGAGAGGGCAAGGAAAAAGTGGAAGCACTGTGCAAAGATGCGCCCACATGATAAAAACAATGTTCCATTGCGACAACGAGCGCCCGCGCGCAAGAACGTGTACACTCTCTTGTTTTACGAGCCACCCAGGGCTGGTGGGAACAGAGGCAGCTCTGCAGCTCACAATGTAGTGCAGTTGTTGCAAAGCGAATCGGCTAGAGGCCGCGCGCGTACCGGGATTGCCTCCTTGGAACTGCGGTTGTGGCAACATTTGTTGGCTGCAAACATTCTAACAAACGACACGTTACATGGTTGTAGCTGCTTTTATCAGCGCACAATGCTGTGGAGAAGGTTTTTTGCGCCCCTTCTGTCACTACCCAGTTGCCCAGGCCGGTGGTGATTGCGTGGACTAGGGCGATTAGTTCTTCAAATCGGCTACCATCAGTTTTTATGTTGAGTTAATTAATTGTACGCATTGTTGTAACGTCATGCATAAGAAAGCTCCGCCTTAAATGGCTTGCATCAAATCGTGCATTTTGAAGCCCTTTCAGCAGCTTGGTTCAAAATAGCAACCAATTCTTCGGGGGCCCACAATCGGATATACTACCGTCGAGTCAAGAGCACTTGTCTGGTTGGCTGCATACTCAAAAATCGACGGAACCCGTGGATCTACAAGCGGTGATCGTGATGTGAATGCCGGGTGCCGTAGTCCCCACGTTGTCGTAGGTCACAGCACCGCACAGCTCCAGCCGGCGGCGACGACGACGACGTCGTAAACGTTTGCGTCGTAAGACAGGAATTTTTATCCGCCATCGGCCGCCCGTTCAGTGCCAACGAAACTTCCTCGAAAACATTCGTTCACCGCGCCAACGGCATGCGTCACGTCGTCGTCGAGCCGGATATCGAGTCGGTTCCTAGGGTCATAAATCAGATATTAGAATAAGGTCAACGGCGCAAAACGACTTGAGTCGTGCTACAGAGACAGACGTCCCCGCAAGTGCCTACGGTTGGACTGCAGTTACAATAAAAACCGGTCAAATTTTATGATCAAATTTCATAAGGCCCCGCCACGGGATGCATTCGCAAACTATTCATCACACCGATTTGCACGCACGAGGTTGCGAATTCATAAATTTTACTTACAACATCCGCGCCGAGGTGATGATGCTTGGCCACCCTCCAGAGAGAGGCGTATAATTTTCCCCCGCGAAGGGCTGAACCACAGCGCCACAAACACTACGCCACCCCGGCTCGATCGCCTGCGAGGTTCGCGCTGTGGCGCGCGTTGAAGTCGTTCGTTTCTGTGTCAGTGGGTAATGGAGCAAACAACATTTCCTTCTTCGGGCCGGTCAGACGTGCCAGACCCGGTGCGGTGGCCCCCCCTCTGGGGGTGAGATTTCCGACGCGTTCTCGGCTCGTCTGTCGATTGTTTTGTGCCTACCACGTGACGATGAGCGACGGCTTATTGTATGCTAATCGCGTTTCGGACCGGGGCGAAGACGTTTGGACCAGCCGAACCGCGGCGCGACCTTCAATGGTCTCCGAATTAGGAAAATTATTTTTGGACCCACAACAAGCGGCGCGCCACGCCGGGCGAGCCGATAATTATTTAAATATAATGTGGAAGAATTATTCAAAAAAGAGCTTGTCGTAATAATCCGCCACAATAGAGACGCCACAAAATCGCTTTCGTGCAATTTTGAAATGGACTCACTTTGGTAACAAGCCGCAGGTCCGCAGCACTCGTGACGTGTCAAAAGATCACCACCGTCTCGGGATGGATTTCAGCACGGCACATTTCGTGTGTACGTGCATCACGATCCGCAGTGACATCGTCTCGTAACCTTTAACACCGCGCCACAGGCCTGACTGACCCTGTGCGAAGAATTTCTTCGGCTCTAGGCTGGTGACGACCCAATTTGAGACCTCGCGCGTATCCTGCGCATCATTGTCTGTCAGTCAGTGGCACTGGCGCGGAGCTAACAGTGTTGTCGTTGGTTGGTGACCCAAACCAAACGCGAGACCAACCTTAACCGAAATCCCTTAACGACTGGCAAGCAAGTGGAATCAGAGAACGATTATCATAAAACAGAACATGGGTACGAAAGGGCACTACCGAGATGCCACCGACGAGCGGGTGTCGGTTTCAAGCCAGTCCGAGCGCTCCCGGTACAGTATACACCTCGCGTGAACCTCGGTTACATCAGCCGTTTCACCACGTTCAAAAACCACGTTTCGAAAAGCCACGCTCGTAAAGCTTCTCGCGCCGTGCTGCGCAGGACATCCCTGGAGTGCCGTTGCGGTAGAGAGCCTTAATTGACACACCGCGCGGATGCTGGCAAAACCGTTGCATCGGCCGCGGCGCTCGTAAACCTCAAGCACACACATTTTAAAGCCGAATGTCACTTTGTCGCTGTTGAAAAGCTTTCAAAACAGGGGGTTCAAGCAAAGGGTGATTAACAGGTCAAAATGAAACGCCGAGCCCCCTGACATCGCGAGTCTGAGATTTACGCCACGGTATGCAAAAGGACACGCTGCGTTCTGGCCCGAGATCGATCCGTGACGGCTCATTAGAATATTTTCATTCTAATGCGCCTCCTCGAGCGGCCACCTCGAAGGCCAGTCACATTGGAATTTCCCGAAAGCGTGTCTCCGCTAGCGGGGCCAATGAATCGTCGAATCGTATGCCAATCAATCGGTGGCTAGAGCCGGACAGACAACTCCGGATATGGTTCACAAAGGAACGGAAGGAACGGAAGTCTCCGTGGAGGTTCAGCCGGAGCCGCAAAGTAGCTGTCGATTGGGTAGCGACAGCTACTTTGCGGCAATCGGCGCCGGATCGCCGGAGAAGGCCTGGAGGTCGACGACGCGATCGATGCGATTGATCTGTAGATTGATAGATTGCCTTCCGAGTAGAATAGCGGCCGCTTGGTAACCTCACGCTGAGTGGCAGTCAGTTTCATCAAAAACACTTCCAGTTCGCTCGGGATGCCATTGTGAGTCAAACAATGGGCATCTTGGCGGATTGGCGGTTTTAGCACCTCAGCGACACCGCGCTGGGTCGACAGGGCAACCCTCAAATGTTTGTAGAAAATGTTTACAAAAGTTCTTATTTCATGCCAAAAAAATCACCATTTTGTGGTTTGAAATTGTGAAAGCAAAAAGAGGGCACGACGGACCCGTAACTGGATACCTCGATCAGCGACACGGTTCACGTTGGTATCCCCGGGGTTATCGGGCGCGGCTCGAGTGTAACGTTACCCCGAAGCTTAGGCGTGCCTTCCTTCCCACCGGCCGGACCGGGCCGTTTGGATGGAGCAATGACTGACACTCTTGCGCCCATTTGCTTTTAGTACTGCGACGAACAAATTGCCTCCACGGCGGGCCACTATCGCGCCACCGAGGGAGGTGGTGCTGGTTTCTGCTGACCTTGGCATAATTATGCAATCAGCTGTGCACGAGATACCTCCCTCCGTGGCGCCGGCGATAGAGCTGGCCGGGCGGTGAAGTTCATCCCCGGACGGGTGTGCGGCAGCTGCCAACGCTTTAGAAGAATATTATCATACAGTAGCAGCAGCAGCAGCAGCAGTCACTGAGAGGTGCTGGTCCTCGGAGTGGTCATAATGAGGCAGAAAACAGCACGGGCAAGTGGCATCAAGTACTAGCATCCGTCATTGGCAGCCGACCGTCCGTCTGGGTGGACGGGTACGGAATTATCATGTTTTCTCTCAACGGTTCATACTTCAGCACGTAAGCGGCCCTTTCAGTGGATAGAGCATTGGGTACTTGTATAGGGTGTTAATTTCGTATAGTTTAAGTTGAAGACTCACCACCTTGGTAATAAGTTTCAAATATTTCCCAATTTCCTGCAAGCAAATAGCGGCCCATTTCGAAAACGTCAAGGTTTTTACCAAAAATTTTCAATTTCCAGATTGAAGTTTGACATTTTAAAAATCAAGTAAATCCTAGTTTAAAATCCAAGCACTCGATGGATCACCCTATAATGTGAAAATAGCATTGGGAGTGCCGGCGGACCTACAGCACACCGTGCGGCCCCTGCATCAGCCGGCCGCATGTGCATGGATTGATGTATGCAACACTTAATTCGCCAAACAAATCATGGCAGAAAACATTGTCATTTTGCGTAAACCTAATTCACTCGCCGCAGTGGTCTGTAATTAGTTACGCGTGCGCTTTGATCACGCTTTGCTCACAGCAACACCAGCAGCCCAGCATAAATTATGCGTTCTTATTCACTGTTTTCTTGTGTCTCCCTCTCTCTCTCTCACTCACTGTCTCTCTGTTGCAGGTTAGTATTGGCGATGTGGCCGTACGATGGACCGAGTGCCACAGAAAAATCCCCAAGCACGTCTATCCCACTCCGAGCGCGCTGCTCGGAGATCGAACGGGCCAGAAGGCGGGTGGCCTCTTGGCCCAGACGTTCAGCTTCGATTCAATTACATTCAAACTCGTGGCTCCCAGCCCCCGGACTTAGAACGGAGTCCTAGCGGCTAGCCGGGGAATGGGGCTGGCGCTCTGGCACGGCCGTTGATGGATTATCATCCTTCGGTGGCCCGGCTCACGGGCTGGCTGGCTGGCTGGCTGGCCGCCAGCACAGCTCCTCCTGTGTAGCATTGAATAATTATTACTGTTATTAGTGCCGAAGGTTGGTGGGGACCGCCGGAACCGTGCTCCAGACGCTCGGTAGCACTCACGACGCTCGGTCGGTTAGGAATTTACTTGTGTGGTTCCGGCGGCCACGGGCACGTCCTTCAGCGGGCGGATCGTACCGAACCGAACCGTCGTCGTCTAGGTCACCGATAGGGGCGCAGTAGCAGTAGGTTAGTATTATCACGAGCCGCACGACGAATCGTCATCGTCGTGGCCGCCGACCGGATGACACATAAATCGTGCCTAAGCGCATATGCGCGCCCCCACCATGTGGCGGTTGTCATCGTTTTCGCGGTCACGGTCCGATTAAAAGCCACCGGCCGCCTCAAGTCCAACTCGTCGCCGATGTTTCTATCCATTTCTTTATTTATTCCCCCGAACACCGCCACGCTAGCTGGGCACAGCGAGCTGCAACGCATCGGTGATCCGTGGCTTCACGGCCACACATGTGCCGCGGATGCAAATGCACAAACAAGTTCAGCCACATAACAAGCCGCCGCCGCATTAGGTGCATTCTCATTTGCATACGGGTCCCGATCGGGGGGGTCTTCGAGAGTCCGAGGAGTTCCATGCTCATCCTTATCTTGCGATTGGTGCCAACACGTGCTGAACGCGCGCGATGTGATTGTTTTATGATTTTTCATAACTCTTTAACCTTAGTGATGTTCACGTCACCGTTTAGGCCTCCCCACCCGTGCGCTGGTGGCCTTGTTGACCGTAAGCATCGCGGGGGCTCCCAAAATAAAATCGCATTGTTTGCGCTGCTCATGATCGTTCCTCAACACCTTGGGCTTCGTTCCCAGTCCGTAAGGCTACCGCTGGACGGAGGTTATCATCATTCTGCTGGCCGCCGAGGTGTGAACCATTCTTTGGGCGATGTGCAGCGGCGACCTTGGTGCGGTTGCCCAAGTTTACCACAGGGTTTCGCGGGTGTGTTGTCGTAAACGTTCAAAACGCTGGGGAAAACTGAAGCAGAATGCAGAGGGGAAACAATACATGATGGCCGCGGGGAGGCGAGTAATTGGGCTAGAAATCGGCACAAGGTTCGCGTATAAATTGGCCAACCACAACCCGTCCGCTGTCGCGGAGACTGTCTTGAGGTTCTGGCTCTGAGTACACCAAGAACGGCCCAGAACGCCATCCGACGTGCCGACGTGCTGTCAATCCGCCCTCCTGGGTGTCTCGATAAGAGAGGCCCCTCTAGAGTAGTGGCATTGAAGTTTTTGGGGGGAATTCCGAACCACTTCACCGCCGGCGGAGCATCTGTCGAGGTTGTCTTGAGTTCTCGTCGAAAGGTCTTTATTTGCGAGCCGGAGTATGCAAACAGCGACGACGACGACAAGTTGGTTCCCCCCAAAAGGCTACTTCAATGGAATTTAAATGTCAAAGAAAAGCCCCGGATCTGGCAACCCGCTAAGGGGTTCGGGCATCCCATGTGGACTGCAATGGCGAGCTCGCAAAAATTACCGTTCGAAGCCGGTCGCGGGCATTTACCCAAACTCCAATGATTTGAAACGCAAACAAAGTCACCGATCGACGACGGTACATACCCGTGCCGATGATGACTAACCTCCCTCCGTGGTTCTCCACAGAATCATTTGGCAAACTGTTCTTCTACTCGGCCTACCGGTTGCCCTTCCAATCGATGGCCAATCCCGGCCTGGCCCACCACCAATTTGCGGCACGGCCATCTAAAGGCGCATGCAGTGTTTGCACCGGCGGGCGCCACCAGGCTGTTATTGATCTGCAAATATGCTTCTGTTTCCGATACGTGGCCAGATCGGGCGCCATTCTCTTTCCACCACGACACGCTGGGTGAAGCTCACCTATTTACGCCACCCCGTCATGGGTTTGTCTGTTTGGTTAGCACTGATCCATGCGACCAAAATTTGCAACCAAATGTACGAATAGCTTCACATTTCGGCAGCAAGATACATAAACTGTAAGCAGAGAGCTAGAAAAAATTACTAAATCTATGGGCAAATTTCAAACCCAAATCGGTTCCAACAGACCTTCGGTAAATGAAACGCTGACTAAAAATAGACAACCAACGCAGGGCACGTGGCGACCACGAGCGCATCTCGGTGTTAGAAAGTACTTTACGCGATTCAACGGGTGATCAATCGTCTCCCACCTTCACACGTTTGCACAATTAATCTTCGCGCCACCGTCGAACCGCAGCCGCGCACATCCTTTCGCTTGATTTCCGCGCGCATTAGAACGTGAAGCGTGGCATTCGCACCCGGATCACCCGGCGAACAGTACGAGAGCGTAACCGAGAGCATCGCGCGAGTCCAAGTTCAGGGAAGCTCCTTTTGGGAACATTCCACACGTCACGCCACGCGTGTAGCTACGGGTGACGCTCGATACACGGCGGCACGGCTCCAGCACCACCTAGTAGCCTGCGCCACCGGCGATCGTGTAACCTTCACATTCGCGGTCGCGATCACTACCGTTTCGCGGAGTTCGCTCGGGTCGTGGAAGAAATCGAGATCCATACGTTGGTCCGCAGTCAACGCGAACGTCACCTTCCGGGCTCGACTGTATCGGAAAGATTGTATCGAACCGGATCGACACTTTGTTGCGCCAGCTGTGCTAGGGAAATTATCGCGTGTACGATCATCCCACGATGACAGGGCTAATAGTAGCCACAATTAGTTTGTCAGCCAGTTGTCCGTATCCTACTGAGCTAATGTGCACGTGAGAGGACCAAAAATGATTAGTTTAACTTGTAGTCACACGATCCTGCGGTATGTTACGGAGTAAGGATATTGTCATTCTGCAGCCGGTGACTTAATAGAGCCACGCACCCCTGCAGATCACACGGAAACACCGCGCCCGGAGGTGCGCAAATCCGTGACAAAGACATTCCGTTCCGTAGCCTCCCCGTTATGTAACCCCATCGTTACGGCATCGGCTTCGCGTTCGCGAAAGAAGTGCGCCCAACGGGTGGACAATTAGTGGTGAATTGAGAGGCGAAATCAAAACCGTTGTCCACCATTTCACTCGGCCAAATAAATCGGCCGTCGAACGCTCGGTTACGCATCGGCCTATGTTACACCCCCTGTGACTCACAGTGGTAGGGTGCACAGGAGTGACATTGAAAGCTGGTTGTTTGGCGAAGCTGTCCCGGGGGGCCGTGGCCGCTTGGGGGTCGTCTGGTTTGAAGGTGGCACTTTTACTGTCCTACTGCGCCGACGCCCTCGAGTTAGCCGCCGGGCCGGGCCGATGATGTAGTGGCAGGGATCAACTCAAATTTAATTATCTTTTTCCGTTATGCAACCACCCGGCCCGGCTGCAGTCTCGTTGCCGTGGCGTTATGTTTCGTGGACTGTTGTTTCGTTGAGGCATTAACAATAAAAAAAAATCAAGATTCGATGCGATGCGCTGACCGTCGCTAGAGTTGGGCGGGGCAGTTCATCGACCAGTATTTCATCACTGACGATGCTTGTCAACATCGTCATCGTCAAGGGCCTCGAGTCCGAGTGACGATCAAGGTTACGCCCGGTACGGTGTGCGTTGTGGTTGATGCAACGCCCCGAGGAAATCCGCTTTTAAACGATGGATCCATAATTGTTTGTGTTGTTCTTTTTCGATCCTGCATCATATGTTGTAGAAAACTTTTGAACTGCTCGGATCTGATTAATGTTTCAATTGACTGTCGAATTCTCCCGTCTCTTGGATTGACTGAATTCAACTGTCCGACCCGATCGTGCATTCCAAGTTGCTTCGTCAAACATTGCGCGCGTTTATTGACCTCACGCACCATTCTGCGCCGTGCATGCGTCAGGCCATGCGGGTGATTCACTTTCGCGCCAACGTGACGATATATGAGGAAAATCCGGTCAGTTTGCGGAACATCCTACTCCATCGCCGCGGTCAGTCAACTTACACGGCGACAGGATTCTCCGACTTCTGATCAGCATACCAAATACGAAGCGCCGCCGATCGAGAACGAGGATGAGTCAACGGAATGCACAAAACTAGTCCACCCGTGGGTCGCCCTGGTCAGTCAGTGCTTTTCGTGCGGCGCGACAACGGTCTGTTTTCGGGCGAGTTTGGGCGACACTTTTGGGCAACGATCGGTGAGTCCGCGTTGGCGGATCGTCAGAATATTCCGTGAGTGAACAGATAAAACCCCTAAACGGTAATGTAACATCCAATCGGTTCTTTGGGAACGGGTCGTGGGGAATCGTTCAACAACGCTTTTTGCCATCGTCGTATCTTTATCACTCGAAATCCTTCCAACGGGACGGTTAGCTCCAAAGTTACGATAGAAAATAGGCTCAATATATCCGTCAACAGGTTCCAATCGGTAACACGTTTGCGCGTCATTAGGTACACCACTGTCAGCGCCAAATATATGTGCTTGTCTTCCTTGGCTGCGCATTCTGTTTTTGCTATAAAATAAGAAGTAAAAAAATTATGTATCATCGAAGAAGGGGCACATTTTTACGTTCAACCTCGAGACATCCGTGTCGCTTCATGGCGACTACGCAGAAGAAAGAATCCGCAAGAACGGTCACAGATGCCTACAGTTATAGTGACCGCAGCCGGGTCGAGCTGGAAGGTACGAACCTGTTTCCGGGAGTTCGTTTCGGTTGTTTTGGACACCATTGTCATCCGCCTTCTGACTTCTTTTCTTCCCATTTGTAAATCCCCCCGCACATAGGGGATTCCGTTTCGTTTCGCTACGCTACGTCCTTGCCCGCGACGGTGGCCGGCTAAATCGCTGGCCTAGCCGTCAGCTGGAAGTAGGAAGATTCACGTTTGAGGTTTAATGGCTCCGCTACTATCAACAGCAGCGCAGCGCAGAGAGAGAGAGACATAAAAAACCGCAACAAATGTTGTCTTCGCGAGCCTTCGCCTCCAGGGGGCAAGGTCGCGTGTCTCGATCGCTTGGGTGAATGTGCCCCCATCGTCGGTGGGTCCGCTGCAACAGGGAAGAAGATCTCGAGAAACTTGGACTTGGAGCGGTTGCGGCAATTGTGTTTGGATAGTGCCAGTTTTTTCGCTCCCAATCAACAGCTTAAGTGCGAATCCTGGGCAAAAAAATAAGATAAAAGGAAGCGAATGCCACATTACAGCCGTAGCCCATCTGCCCGGTGCATAGGCAAGCAATCGGGTGGATTGGATCGGCCAATTGATGTGGACGATAAATAACCTAGGAAGACATGGTGCTTGCTGCGCCGGTCCATTCTCTAGTTGAAAAACAACTATCGATCCGGCACACCATACGGCAATATTTCTTTATTTTTTATATAAGAACATAAACATATCATTTAAAGAAGCGGTGGCGCATTAAAACCAGCGAGAAGTAAGGTTTCCTCCTCAGATAATGAATAACAATATCCATCACACTGTGACACGCCTGTCTTGGATGCCTCCTGCGCGATACGGGTCCTAGCTTTGGCAAGGCCACTCGCAACTACCACTCAACACGCGACACACAAAAGTGAGCCACTTTTAAAAGTATCTTGACCGGCGGTGTTAACAACACGGAAGCATCGGCTTCATCGAGCGGAACGATAATCGGTGGGCCGCTCAAACTGACGGACAGGTCCCCGGCCGGCGATTGCGATTGCCTGCGACAGCCACCACGAAGATGAACGGGGAAAAAAGTTGAAGCTATGCTAAAAGCATTGTCATTAAGATAGTTCGTTTCAGCTAGTAGACGGCAGTGAACCGTGCCGCCATAGGCACTTCGGAAAATTAATCAACATGTCAAAAGAACCACATCTAACCGAAAAGAACGGAAGACTGCTGGCAATTTAATTATTTGGAATGTAAAAACAGGATTGTTTCTGCCCCTGGTCCTCAGCTTCACCTTTTACATAGATTTTTAAACGAAAACGAGTACCGCCTTGAATGAATCCTCCCTAACAGATTGGATCCATATGCTCATCATATCCTGGTAGTTCTAATTCGAGTCATAAATCAGACTACACACAGAAAGCCCCAAGACATATCCCGTTTCATTCGGATGGGTTGAAAAAAATAAGCGCAGGCTTTTTCCGGGAACGTCAGACACCACCGCCGACAGTGTTGCTAATTGCAACGCAAAGTCAGCCAACGAACCCGGATTCTTAGTGCTGGTCCGTTTTACCTTCGATTCGCCCGCCGGCACCAGGCGATGAGTTCTTTAAGCCGGAACACACTGTCTTCATCAGCGCTATCTGACCATCTTTCGCCGTTCCTGCCGCTCCGGCCGTGACTCCCAGCCTGGACTGGGTGGGCTGTGTCTGTCTGTAACTCATCAGGAGAGGCGGCAAAACGATCGTTGTGGTTGCTTCTTCCGACCACATTTGGTTCACTTTCCCAAGAAATCCTTTGGCTGCTCGTGCGGCACCGAAGGCAGAAACTCCGAAACTCGGTGAACCATCACGACCAAGGTCGTTCAATTAGCGGGCCATCAAATCAAAGTCCAAAAATAAACCAGTAGCGGCCAGCAGAGTCACCACCAGCCCCAGCAAGGTTCGGCTGCGGACACAACATCAATATACGGAGCAAAAGAACAAATAACCCCTCTCTATCGGATGGTGCCCGTGCACATCGCGGCGTTTTTCGAAACGACCCAAAAGGAGCTGCTTGAAAGTGTATGCCACAGCGTAAAGCGGAAACCGCTGAACACCTGTACCACAAGGCTGGTCTGTGGAGTCGTAATAATCGCAGTTCGACCCATGGGATCATTCCCTTTTCTCGATACATCCGTTCACCGCCTCCAGGTCGTCTGGAGTGGAAACATCACCCGCAGCACACACCGCTCGTGAGTGGGTTTCGAGGCGATGCCACGGAAAAAGTCGGCAATATGCATTTTGTCACTCCTTCGCCCTTCGCAGTGCCGAACGGGGAGTGTCACAAACCGGTGACCACTGGTCGGATAACGCAAGCAATGTGACTGCACCGAAGAAGGGATTGCGCAATCCGGGCGTGGAGTGGTGGAACATGCGGAACCAACCAGCACCAGTATGGAGAGCACCCGGTAACCGCGGCAGGCGCAACAGCTCTCGACCGTTGTCCATTTCGACTAGCGAAAAGAGACTGCAGTTCGTGCCGGCTGCTCCACAACTCGACCGGTTGGGAGTGGCGGCAAAGTATGGCTTTATCCCAGTCTCGTTGCTTGGCCCCTCTTTCTGTTATTAATTGTTTAATTTATATTGACCATTGTGAGCGATGGACACGGACACCCATCAGCTGGCGGCACCACGGAATGGTGGTGTCGAATGGTTTATCTTAAACCGGTAACGCTTTCGGTTTGGCTGCACTTTTTCGCCTCAAGGTGCTGTTGAGTGGACTGTGACTCTAAGAACTTAGTTACTTCCCCATTCCTGGAGCGCAATTGTTATAAAACATTCATATGATATGCAATGCCATAACAAGTGGAGATCAAACACAAATTGCTGGACTATGTTCGACCGAATTCCATCCATCCAGAAGCTTTCACTGACGGTCGAGGACAATCGAGGTCGAATCAAGAGGCGGATCTGCGGGTGAATTGTGTACTATTTTCGCAAGCCTCTGCCATGGCCAAATAATTTCCCTTTACTGTACATCGATGCTTTTACTTATTACAAGTTTGATGATCCAAATGAAGTCAACAATTAATGTAAGGCATAACTATGACTAACAACAACCGGAACTAAATCCCTTAATCCCCCTTTTCTACCGATGCTTGCAGATGACCAACAGTTGGGAGGCAGCTCGCGCTTCGCTAGGCTCCATCACTGGGAGCAGTAATTCAGCACAGTCCAACCCGCAACAACAGCAGCCGAAGCACAAGCAGCAGAAACACTTTCCATCACCGGCCGTGCCGTCCGGTGGTGGAGGAAGCTATAATTATTTCGATGGTTCCTTCAATGCCAATGCCACCATCGATCGCACAAGCCGTCGGTTACGACGGGCCAGTTACGCTAATCGGAGCTTCATGTACCACGGTGAATACCACCACGGTGGTGCCGAACGTGTTCTGGTGGCGGACACTTTCGGTGATACCGGCGGAACAGTTGGCCGTTTACCGTACTTTGTCGAACCAACCTACCGCTCGCTAGAGTACGATAGGCGGCAGCGTCGACGGCACAGCGTGCACCAGTTGGCCAGCACAAACCCCTCGAAACTGGACGACCTGCGGCAGCGCTTCGACGAGTACAATTCTTCGGCTGCCATTCCCAGGAGTGCGTACTACGGCTACTACACGCTCGATCGGCACCAGCAGCGATCGCGCCAGGTGGCGAACTCTCCGTCACCCCTTGGCGTCGTCCACTACGGGAAGCCTTTGGTGTACGGGCAGGGCGCACGCTACAGTGGCAGCCGATCGTTGGATCGCTACCTGGCCGAGGAGGAACGCGACCAACCGAAGGGACCGAAAAGAGGCTCCCGTTCCTCGCAAGGCTCAACCGACAGTAACAACAGTTCACACGTAAGTCACGCTGCTCCGACAAATCGGAAAGAGACCGCTACATTTAACTCCGCTTCCTGTTCCCCAGAGTGCATCATCCGGGTCGCTACTGCTGACGGTAGCAAACCTTGAGACCTTTGCCAAAATACATCGCAAATCGGCGGCTGCCGGTTCCTCGAAGCTGGACGGAAGCAGCCGAACCCTGGAGAAGTATCTCGCCTCGACCTTGGACCTCGTCCCGCATCACGGTACGATTGGGCGTCGGTCGCGCTACAACAGCAACATTTTGCTACCGCACAACGATGAAGACGACGAAGTCGACGATGATGCGGCAAGCGGCCATCCTGCCGACCATGCAGCCATCGACTACCGGAAGGATGCGCTTCACCAGCTGGGCACCACGATCGTTCCGATCGACGAGATTTCCATCGACGAAGGCGAGGGTAGTGGAAATGGAAGCGAACAGCAGCTCCAGGTGGCCGGACCGGGAGGGGCAACGACCAGCCTGGTGTCTCCGTTTCGATCGTTAAAAGCCAAGGATCCGGACTCGGTGTCCGTGGCCAGCTCGACACACTTTACCATGGTGAACGGTGTCGGTGGTCCACAACGGGTACCAAAGAGCGGGATCTGTTCCAGTGGCCATCAGATAACGATACTGATTATGACGATGAGCTTCATCTTCATGATCGGTATTTGTGCGGCTGTTTTTCTGCTCGAAAGTAAGTACCGTGAAGCTGATCTTAATGATTGACTGTGCATGATTTTCACCTTGATTTTTCATTCTAGTGCGGGCGAGGGATATGCCAAAGTAAGGGACAACATCTTCCGAGAGAATGCCGAGTTCCGGCGGTTACGTTCTCCCGCATAGCAGTAGTAAACGAAAACTGATAGATTAGCGCTGCCACGCAACACAACGTTGCCATATGATACATTCTATTGCTCTGTAGGTTTATACCGATGTTCACCGTTTAGTTCTATGTTCTTTAAGAGGCGCTGCGTATACGTCCCGCTCATTCCTTCCTCTCGGAACATGATGTAGTAGGATAGTCAGAGACCCGAAAGAGCGCAGCTACAGATCACTCCATTCCAAATGATTTCATTGTCCACCCTTTTGGCTAATGCTGGTAAACGGGATGTGTCGCGGTAACATTATTTTTGACTTGCCGTGCAAAGTTTTTCACGCGGAAACAGTATCTAGTATCGATGACGTATAGCCTTAGTTGATAAGATGCCAAATGTGCCTCTCGTGTAGATATAGATTCCGCCCCTCGAGCGTACGACCAGTTAATGTCGCCGTAGACAACGGTTTTCTGTTTCGCAGCTCTTTACAGGTGTTCATGTAGTTGTCTACCCAGTCTACGGTGGAATTTGGCCAATCTACTTTCCTTTCCTGTTATCTTCGCTTCACTGATTTAGTTCTGTGATATTTATTAAATTATTTATAGGTACGTCAACAAGATAAATGATGAAACTTAAAATGAAACAAACGATTCTGAAAGCTGTTATTCAAGGGAAGCGTTAGATGCCATGGCAAAATGAAAGAAAGGGTATGGGAATAATGAAAATAAATGGATATCACCCTAAACACAAAGCCGTCAAACGGCTTCCTTTCGAATGTTACTTGGTGCACAAAAGACTCTTCAAAGTTTCTTGTTTGGTAATGTTACAATATATATCCAGTAATACTATTAGCAACCGGCCACCTGGACCCCTGCTCAGCAGTTAGAGACGTCTCTTCGTCACACTCGACCACATTCCATTTGCTCGCCGAGATGCAGAACGCTCCTTTATCCGCGATAGCGGTCACTAGACACCAGATACTCATTAAACTCTACGTTGCGAATGCATACAAAGTTTCATGGAACACGGGCCGGTTAATCTGAACACACCGGCAGACTGCCCAATATTTGTACCTTAGTTAAATTTACAATTCGAAAAGTCCATCTCTGGATGTTGCTCCATAAACCTAGAGGTGTGAAGAGACGAAAGGGATTGTAAGAAAAGGCTGGGTAACCAAACTCCGTGCACCATGGTGGACAATTACTTCTTCAATACATCCTGCTTCTTCTGCTCGTCACTCGTCGGTAGACCCAACTCTTTCTGCTTCTGGTCGTACATCATTTTCTCGACCATACTGCGAGTTGACGAGTCCAGGTCGGACAACTTCGACGACTCGGGATTAATCTTCCGGGTGTTGATGGGCGGATCGGTTGCGACCAGCCGATCCCACCAGTTCATCTGGTTGATTTTTTCGAACGTGATTACTACCGTGTTCTTGTCCAAATGCCACAGGGAGTCTTCGATTTTGATCTCACAGTGCAGTTCACCGTCGATCACTGGCGGGTGGCCTTTGAGGCCCACCTTTAGCGACTTTCGTTGCATATTAACCACCACGTCTTTTGCTTTCAGTGTAAACTTTACATCGAATGGCACCTTCAGCTGTAAGTGCAATGCAGGATGTATCAAATGGGGCCTTTCCAGCAGTGATCCCTTCTAAGCCGCGTCCCATTTTGGCTTCCCAAATGACTCCTACCTCTATCTCTTGCAGTGTTTGCGTCCATCCGTACCTATCCAGGTCACATCCGTTTCCTCGGTTTGGTTTTAGCTTACCTTCATCTCCCGGTTCTACGTCTTCATTATCACTGTTCGCGTTCTTTTCACCATCTTTTGTTTCCTTTTTCGCTTCCGATTCCTTCTCTTTGTTCCTACCAAAAGGAATTCTTTGCGTTAGTATCACATCCTTTGTCAAAAATATAACCACCGTTGCCGTGGTAACGGAGGTGACCAATGCAAAACCTACTTTTTGGCGTCCAGTTCTTTTTGCAGCTTCTCAGCCTCCTCGTCGGTCAGTTCGGTAACGCTGGCCGACTTTTTCTGTGCCTCCTCTTCTTCACGCTTTTTGCGCAACACTTCTTGCCGACGCTTCTCCCCAGCCTCGCGTTCCTTTCGCTTCTTATCGGCCACCTCCTGTGCCTTTTTGGCTTCCGCACGGAATATTTTCAGCGTGAGCTTCTCCCAGTCTCCCTCGTTACCGCCGACAAAGAAGTCGGTCTTTCGGTTCAGAAAACTCGCAATCGTGCCCAGCATCTAGGGGGGAAAGGACGAAAATCATCGTGCAGCTTTTTCTAGGTTATGTCGCATTTGCTTTCCTACGACACCGAACTCGGGAACTTACCTCCGGCACGCCTTCGGTGTGTTGGGCGGCCATACCAAACAGGATGCTGTCGAATTTTCCATCTTCTTCGGACATTTTTATTGCTCACTACACTACCGTTTTCTCGATGATAAAAATACCGCACCGCACTTTGTTTCACACAGATGGTCACAGAATGACAACCCAAACAAAGTCGGAGCAAAATGATTTGTTTGGAAAATGCCAGATCTTTCGAGAGGGATAAACGTCACAACAGACCTGTCGGCCAAGTGAGGTTAACGAATGCTATCGAAACATCGCGTGGATGACAATTTGAATTTTCCGTTAGAATCCTTACCGTCTACTTGTCTGCTTAGTACGTGAGTTTTGTGATGAAAAAAGGTAATTAACACAAGTTCTATAAATACTTAGTGCATTTGACTTATGGGTTTCATACTCGATGATTTGGGAACAATTATCACTTTATCACTTTCTTACCAAAAGTGTCGTGGTGTCGCGCAATGTGTTGCAGTATCAATAAAGCACATTTATCTTATCTGCACACATGTTTTATTAACTACCCATGGTTAGCACGTATTAGCGCCGCAGCACCCGCGCAACGATTGAAATCCTCTTTTGCTTGTTCAACCCTTTGCTACACACCTGAGGGAATCGCAAGCTAGGGCAAGTGTTGTTGGCTCCCCACGTGGTACGCTAATAACCAGAGATCAGGTTTACGACGCGAACGATGACGGATCGATTTCCCAACCGGAAGGGTACGCAAACAAGGGACGGAACAATATTTACCCATCGGTAATGTTTGCCTCCGCATACAGCTTCGCGCTACCAATTGGTTTGTTGTAATTGAAAAACTGCATGTGCACTTTTTGTAATTGATTTCTTTCCACAGACATTGTTTTGTTCGTTTCAAAGGTTTTAAAAGCTAGAAAATCTTTGTGAAAATTACAGGTTGACTCGTGTAGAAGGTTAAACCTGGCACAAAGCGCTCGTCCTCGAGAAACATTCGTTAGGCGCAACATATTTCCATGTGCTACAAGAACGCAAGGTTATTGCACATTTGAGAGCAACTGTGCGGAAACGAATAAACAATCAAAGTTCTTACACGAACGATTGATCTGAGTAACAAACAAACAGTTTTCTTCTCTCGGTACTTGCGGAACAATAGGCAATGGAGAAGACTTATGCACGCACGGCCAGGGAAACAATTCGCCCCTCGTACGCATCCACGTTCCGCACGAACCGCAAACCCAAACGGTCCGATGTTGAGATGTTGACACCTAGTCAAGCCTACCGAGCCCCCTACAGCTACAGGCCAAGCTTGCCCGGTGCTGGTCATCCGCGCAACAAGCGGTCCTCATTATCCTCGCAGGTCCTCGCAGGATTCGTAATTATTTCCGTTGTTTTTTCGTTCGTCCCCCGCTCGGGATCCGCGCGGTGCTTGTGTGGTGGTCGCGCCATGCCGTCAAGGACATTCGAAAATCCGTTAACCCGTTTCGATCAGCAGCCACCATCGCGAGTATCGTTATTATGATTGCGTTGAAATTTATGAGTTTTTCCGGCTAGCCACCCTTGCAGCCCGCGGAATTCGTTTGCCTGAGGGAGGAAAACTCTCACCCATCGCGGCTGGCGGCTGACTTGTCATTTATTGGCCCTCGCCTTAGCCCGGGTCTCGCGCACAAAGGCTGTGCCGCCGTGCAATTGTTTCTACATTTTCCCGGCTGCGCCGACTGCACTCCGAGAGGTGGCCTCGAAGTGGGGTGTGGCGTCCGGAAAAACTAACATCATTTTTTTTGCATTACCGATGGCAGCGATGCTGTACGTCGCTGTGCCCGGTTACCGGCTTTGTTGTACTTGAACGATTTTATGGTTCGGCGGCGGGTTCAGCGTTTTTTCTTTATGTCATCATTTTGTTCCTCTAGTTTTTATGTGACCCTCCTTGCTTTGGTGGTAACAACGGAGAGAGAGAGAGAGAGCTAGAAAGGAGGAAGGAAAAGGAACATCAAAGGCAACCAGAACAACGACTCGGACCGGACGGAAAAGGGGTTTGTCGGAAGGGTTTGTGCATTCGGTTTTATTTTTCACAACTTTAAACTAGTTCACCCCGGGTCCCGGTGTAAAAATGGGCCTCGTCGCCCGGGAGTGGGTCGCGCAAAAGGGGTTGCAGTGCGCGCATTGCTGGGTGCGCTTTGCGTTGCATTTGTTTAACTTTTGATAGAGTGGATGGCGCGAGGCCTGGGCACGTGGAACCGGGGCGCTTTAAACTTGGGTGGTCGTCCCAGTCTGGTGTAGGGTGCGGGGTGATCCTTAGCAAGGAGAAAGTCATGCACCAGATTCACCCGCGGTGGGATGGTCCTTCCTGGACACGTGTAGTTGAATGTAACGGACCACCACCGGGTTGTGGTGTCGGTTGGGTTGGAGCATTAGTTATGTGGTCTTGATCCATTTCAAGGCTTCATGGAACACCAAATATGACTTTTTCCTAGAAAGTTGACCGAAACTGACTCATCGCAAAATTAAATTCAGTTCCATCTTTACATCGGCAGAGCGTAGGTTTTGTTTCAATTCCCGAATGAATTTCTCCGACAACCCATAACGATGATTCCCTCGGCCAGACGTTTCTCGCACCCAGGCCCCCGGATCGGGAAGGGTAAAAAAGGGGTTGATAATTTACTCCGCCTTTCGTGCGCTCGAATGTTTGCTTATGCTTCCGTCAATCCTGGCAGGGGCGAGACCAAAGTGGAACATTTATTTTGATACTTTTTGCTTGTAACATCGATCAGGCTGTTTGACGAGACACGGAAGAAGGAAGCAAACATACACACACAAACGCACAACATTGACACCGCACACGTGGCAAAGCGGGGCATTGATCAGGACACTCCGTGCGCGCGCGACACTCCGGAAGCGAAGGATTAGCCGGTGAATGTATTCATTAGCGTGCGAGGTGCAGGTATAAGCAGGAGCACGGGACAGGATTAGGACTTGTAATTAGAATTTTATTTTCAAGTCGCGCGGAAGAGTTGAAAAGTAAAAAAACTGAGTACCCAACAGCAACAATAAAAATCAACGGGCCCCCGATGGCTGACACTGCCAACGTGGCGGAACGGATCTGAAAAACCTGAACACAACAACCACCACCGGGTTGGTCAATTCCCCCCCTGGCCTGACTGTTCGCTGTTTACGGTACAGCTGATGAGCAGTAATCGGGTCAGTTGTTGTTAAACTATGTTATTTTAAAGCATTTATGGGCTTACAATGGAAAGGATTACTGTCACACGCGAGTGCATGATGATGGTGATTTTATTTTGTCGGATTAAATGTTCGCAACCTGCTAGCATACAGTACATAAAAATCCCCTTTCTGCGATCCGGACACGGAATAGAAGGATTTCTACGGAAACATCAAAATAGTTCCTTCATGGTTCCTTCATGGTGGAGAAGGTTCCTTTCTTACGATGAAGTCTTTTGAAGCGCCGTTTTGGGGCGCTGCGTTCCCTGCTAACCTCAACCAATCCGGCTATCATTTTATTTGGAGCTATAAACCATCACAACAAGCACAATAATCGTTATGCTTCGACACCTTCTCTAGAGCCCCTTGCCACCAGAGTTCCAGAGCTATTCCCGATTTCGAGAGACTTCAACGTTTTATTTCCAGCTACGCGGGAAGTGGTGGGTTTTTAATTAAATTTTTTCCCTCATCCTGGCCGGCCGGCGGATGGCCGTTCCACCGGCCGTTTGGTGCGTCGCCGCGCCACGTAAACGAATGCGGAGGGCTAATGAAAAATTACCTCACCAAAGTCAAAAGGTTCATTACCGGAGCGATTGTTATTCAAATTCATCCCTCGTCGCTCGTCAATCCGTCGGAGTGGCGTGGCGAGCTTGAAGGAGGAAAAGATGAAACAATAGTCGCCCTTGCAAAATTGCAGAACAAGCCCGGTGCATCAGTCCTTTGGCGATGATTAGGATTTTTCTTTTCCCTCCACCGAACCGAAGGTCAGGCGTGGAACTCCAGAGCTGCGCTGCCTGCCAACAGTCACTGGAGCAACGGTTTAATCTTGTGAAAAACTCCTCTGGAAAATGGAATCCCATGGACGCTATCATCTTCGGTACAGGGTTGGTAGAAACAGCAGCGTGCCTCCCAAAATCAACGCCACCCAGCGGACACCCGACCCGAAACGCGTGATCGGTCGCGGATGAATCAACACCCGAGGCCCACATTTATGAAACCCGAATCGTTTGCATAAATTAAATTTTTCATGTTTATTTCGGTCTGACACAACAACGCATAATTTATGTGTTAGCCAATGTTTTCTTTCTCACTCGCTCCCTCTCTCTTGCTTTCTGTCCTTCGAATAATGTACGATCTCTCGGGAGCATCGGGCACTAGGGAGCCTCCCGAATTGCAGCGACTAACGGTTGGTGACGGCAACGAAAGGATACCGTAGCCGGTTTTGCAGGCAACGACTGGTAATCGGGCCATCCCCGTTTCGGGCCTCCGAAGACCAGGAAGGTCCTCGGGCCCGGGAACCCCGGAAGGCTGGATAACCGGGAGAGACAAATAAGTATTATGCAAATTAATTTTCATCAACGAGCCCGACCACGTTGGAGGGCACACAATTCGATACACACGAATCATTAGAATTTTAATACGATTTGGTTTTCGGGCCTCTCGGTGGCACCTCGGCTGCCAGAGTCGACTGGCCCATTCGGCGGCGAAAAGGGTAATCTGGAACTAACGATATTAAACAACGTACAAAAAGTGTCAAGTACCGTGGCAAAAGATTCTGTGGCTAACCACTTGGGGCCCATTGCGACACAGGCAAGCCGTGTGTGTTATCCGTCTTTAATGGTGTTGATTGATTTATTAATCAAGTGGGTTCATGATTTATTAAAATTAACGTTAGATATTCTAACTGACGGTGGCGTCCACCAAAGTGTCCGGCGGTAATGTGAAAAATACTGACCCTTCCCCGGTGGCATGAGCGGTCGCAGTCACAACGTATGGGTGTAAAATGTATCATGACACGTGATCGTCCGGCTTGTTTGCACAACTTTATGCTCCTTCCGCCGTGTAAGGTGCAACATAATTCGGACATATGGTCCACTTGTGCACGCTCACTGTTTGCCTGGTTGTCCTGGGGTATTTAGTTAGTTTTTATAACTTTACTCAAAACTGCACAGGTGTTCATAGGTGTGGGTTTTGTGTACCTCTGGTGTATAAGTTATGAACTTTTATCACTCACCAAACTGCGGCTGTCGATTTTTCTGTTGATATCATTCCTCAACGAACCATCGGAGAGCTATTTCCACTGCAAAAATGGGCACAAAAATTTAAGTTTCTTCAAGAAATAATAGCTAAATGAGAGCTTAAAAATTTGAGTCTTTCTACAGTCGTAGTTTTAATCTTTTGTACATTCCAGAGCCCATCGTGAGATTCCAAACACTCACGCTGTAACGTTTGCATAAATATAAATAAACTCCAATTAATATTTTAAAATTAATCTTAAGCTTACCGTCTTGGTGCAATGTGTCGGATATACGCAGGCGCCATTTTACTTTTAATTAGTTGGGCGTTAATAGCGAAATTTGATTTTAAAGTTACTATGTAAATTAGCATACGAATAAATACACTACCACTACCACTGTACGAGTAAATTGATTACTATTATGTCCCACTAGAGGCCAGCTTGAGGTTAGCAGATAAATATGTCACATTCCTAACGAATTATTCCCAAAAATTGACCAAGAATAGACACATCGTAAGTGGATTGGTTGCGGTTCGACGAGATTTGCTTGTAAGTATGGATTTGCCCGCTGATCCTTACGAAAATCCTTTGCCGAAAAGGAGAAAGCAGCTTCTTCGAAAGTGAACGCATTCGATATGCAAATGAGATGCCGGAAGGAGGCGGAAGGATTCTGGATTCCGTTTCCTGAAATTATCATAATAATGGCTGCAAGCCCCTTCCGGACCAGTTCGACTAATACCGACCTACGGTCCTGTCTGGCGTGTTACTCCTTCTCGGGAAGGATAATTGTTTCCTTCCTTCCTTCGTCCCGCTCCTTGTCGAAAACTCCCCTGTCCCAGGCCGCTGCTGTCTCTTTCCTGACGTTGCACTTTCGGCTTCCGCCATTTCGGACCTGGTGCGGTACCAATTGTTGAATCGGCCGCCCGGTCTGCACTCACTTCCTCCTTGTTTTTGGGATACCTTTTGTTATGTTTCGGACACGTGCGAGTGGTTTCGATACCTCTTGCTTCACCGTAAACCCCGTGCAGACCGTTAGGCACAGTTGATTTGTGGAAGCGTAGCCGTTTAGAGGATACAAATATCGTTGGACTTCGCACGTGTCCTCACTTAGTTAGCGACTGCCGGAAGAGTTCCCAGTAATTATATGTTTGTTTACTGGAGTACCGAGTGCATCTCCGTCCACAGCAGCTGAAAGAACTGGAACTGCAAGAAGTTCACGCCTCCCAAAAGGAAACAAACACGGCTGGTCAGTCTATTTGTCACTCTGCTTCGGAGCAATCCACTTCAATCTTTCCATCGAAAAAACAATCGGTTCCCACTTGACCAAAGTCATCACCGACCGAAAGCTTAGTCCTTCCTGGACTCACAGTCCCCAGCTTAGCAAAAGGCTGTGCGAAAGGATAATCCGTGTGACAATCCTTTGCTTTTGTTCGGTGCTCTACGATGGACCTTTCAGCCGGTCGGATTTTGTGCTTGCCAAGCCTTCCGAAGGGATCGTGTGGTCCAAACTCCGACTCCCGACTCTCGGTTACCCCGGTTAGCCGGTGCAACACGAGCCACGGAGTGTGGCAAAAAATCTGCAAGCTGCAACCGGTTGCCGGTGCCGGTTCAGAAGCATCTGCCAGCCTGTATTATCGATTTATCACTCTCAATAATGTGCTATTCTAGTTTTTCCTTTTTCCGGGGAGTGGCAAAAAAGCGACATCAATAAAATCAAATAAAATTTCGACACGCACCCGGGCCGCGGTAATGGGTTAGAATGGCGGCCCGCCACCGACGACGACGACGAGGACGGTGATAGATCGAAGCACAACCCGGTATGCTACGTTTCGCATTCGGCAAAGATGGAAACATTCCGAAACGAATCGATCTATTTTTACACGCGTGGCGAAAGTGCCAAAAAATTATTCCCGAAAAGGGTTCATCCGGGGTTCGCTGCTTGAAGGCGTCGTCGTTGGATTGATTTTTGCCGATTCGTCGCCACGGCCCAGGATACAATATGTCCTGGCCATGGTTTGCTTCCAGTCCCCAAGAACCAGACCGTGTTTTTGGCCTACTTACGGCAATGGCCGTCCACCAGGTTGATGGAGGGATGAGCACGCCGATTGACCTGGAACCGTGAAAAAACGTGAGGGAGCCGAAAGGTGTTGCAAAAATGATGCGGCATAAAATGCATCGGAAACCTCTCCACAGTAGCGGCAGCGCGCCGCAGGATCAAACGAGCTTCATTGATCCGGGTGCCGCCTTTGGGTGACTTTTTCCCATTCTGAAGGGTTGTGATGAATCGGTATCCTTTTTTTTCGTTACCGTCGATTGTACTTGTGCGTTTGATTCATTGCCTTCGGGACTGCCGCTGGTGGTGCTGTGGAGGAAAACGGTTTTTTTTTCGAGCAAAAACATGCAAAACGACGACGCAAAATCATACGCACATTAGCCGATGGTGAATCTGTAATTTTGCACCTCATTTGCGCTTGGCATAAAATGGATGATTGAAATAAATCACATCAGGGCCTTTGTGTGCCGATGAACCCAAAGTATGTAAGTAGAGTATGAGTCTCTTATTTGAAAACGAAACAAAAAAGATCGTTTGTCCAGTGTTAATTTTGAGCATTAAGTTTCTCGCTTTTCTAAAAGATAAATTAACAAATAAGCCCTCAATGTAGGATGGCCATCCTTCCAGATATTGATAATAGATTGAAATTACAAATAAATAATTAAGCGTAGTGATTGAAATTGAAGTGCAATTAGCATCCTAACGACGCAGTTCCGCAGATTAGCTGAACAAATTTTGATAAAAACCATTTCATAATTTTTCCATCCTCAACCGGTCGCTTCGGCGGTGGCTCCTAATCTAGCATCGCCAGCGACGGGTGCCACTCAGTGCCACTTACACGACGGAGGGACGTTGCGAATGGTCTTGCTTCGACAAATTATCTCATTGCTCATCTGGTCGGCGTGGTGCTGGTTGAATATCGGAAAACGGGGACAGTTACATTAATATTCGATAGCCACCGACCGATACTTGCAAGATTCCTGCCCAGAGTTTCAAAGCGACCCGGGAACCCCACACGTTAAATCCGACGCGCCCGGGGAGGGACAGAGCGAGAAAGAGATTAGCAACAGCATTAGCAAACCCATCAACAGTGGCTCCGATAACCCATCATTATTCAAACGTGGGCCAGTGGGACCCTGTAGAGAAGGCGCAAAAAAAGAGGAAACTACACAGGACACACCATCTTCAAACTCTGCCTTCACAGTCGTCGCCTATTTTTCCCGGAGCGGACGAAACCGCCGCGTAGATCGTGATTACCATTAAAGACGCCCCCGGTCTAGGGCTGTAGCGGCTTCGGGAGTACCGGGTGGTTGGGTGGAAGAAAGAGGAACACATCAAAATAACATTTTCCTCACCACCCAATTGGTGGAAATTGGATTGATTGTTCCCGGTTCCCGGTGCAAAGTTTTCGGTGCGGTGGCCAAGTTGAAGGCCAAGGCCCTGCACAGAGTGGTATGTGCTCTTGGTTAGGGATATCAGCGACCTGGTGCTTGGGCTTTTACGCTAATTTGACAATGTTTTTAGGGCATTTTACTAAAAGAAGGTGATCAGTTGGTGCGATGTTAAAGAGAATTGTAACGGACGTGATCATGTTTAAAACCGCTGATTTGACAGTCGGCTCTTCGTTGTTTCGATGTTTTTTTTCGTATTTGTTTACATTGAAATAATTATGTTCAGAAAGTTTTAAAACTTCATTTCGGAGTAATAATTAGCCGCACACACCAATCTGATCTTTTACACAAATTTTACAGTGTTCTTGGAACATTTTATCAAAAGAAGGTGTTCTTTGGTACGATATTAAAGAGAATTGTGCCCTAATCTTCGATATTTTCTCGCATTTGTTTACTTTATAGACTTATCTTCACGAAGTTTCGAAACTTTACCTTAGCGTAAAAATTTGCCCGCCCAGCCGTTATGCCAACCGCCGGATTCTTAGAGCCCGTGCGCCAGGATCGGGATCTCCGGTGGTGGTGCTGACCTGTAGCCGGGCACCCATGTCACCAGCGAAACAATTCGAAACACTCGCCCCGGGGCGAAACAAGTGAACAGGGCCGACCCTTCGACCAACAGGGAACGGGCACGGGCCGCAAAAAGGGGTTGCCAGCCCTACGGTACACCCGCCGCTCGCCGGCCTAACGAGCACACTTCTGTGAATGGAGGAAATCCACCCGGCACCCTTGGCGGCGGCGCGCCGCGAAAGGCCTTCCGGCGCGAGCAGGACAGAGCGATAGAGGTCCTTTTCCCCGAGAATGGCAAAGAGAAAAATCGGACGAAAAACCAGTGAAAGAGAGAGTCCGAACGAACCGGCGACAAGGGAACCGCGGGCCGGACGTGCGAGCAGGATACCCGGGGCATCCTTTTCGGCTTGAAGGGGTGCGTGTTATAAAACTTTTCCTCCCTGCCGTGCGTGCGCTCAGTTGGTGCCCGTAGACAGCGAAGTACGGGTCGTGCGCAGAACATCGCTAGTGAGTACTCCCGCGGACCGACCTCGATCCGCCGCGGCCATGAGACGGTGCTGATCCACGACGGTTCCGCGGTTCCGATCAGTGACCGAATTCCGAATCGACCGTGCCTGTGCGTGCAGAATCACAGATCCTAGCTTGTGTGTTAGTGGTGATCATGTCCTCGTACTGTGGGTTCGACGAGCGATCGTTCGAAGACTTCGACGAGTACACGTCGGAGGACAGTGGGTTCGAGAAGAGTTACGAGTCGTACGGGGCCGATCCGTCGTTCGCCGGGTGCGTGACGCAGGTGCCGCGAAAGCTGAACTTTGAAAATGTGGCCATCGTCCCGCCGCCGACGATAGGACCAACGACGTCGGGCGAAGTGGAGGAACCGGTTGGGGCTGGCCGGCAGTCGCTCAAGGATAGGAGCGGTCCACCGTTCAGCCCGAACCTTGGCCTGCAGACTTCGACCCCGACGAAACCGGACGGAGTGGCCGAAGCGAAGCCTAAGCGCAAATACGCGATGGGCAAGAGCCGTCTGTCGCGCAACCGGAGTCCTACGCAGGTCCAACGCATCAAGCGGGTCCGCCGGCTGAAGGCGAACGATCGCGAGCGGAACCGGATGCACACGCTAAACGAGGCGCTGGAACGGTTGCGGCTAACGTTGCCCACCTTCCCGGAGGACACCAAGTTGACGAAGATCGAAACGCTGCGCTTCGCGTACAACTACATCTTCTCGCTGGTACAGCTTCTGGAGCTCGATGGTACGATCCATTTCGATCTGGAGAAGCTCCAGAGCCTGACGCTAAGCGGCGAGCGCATCAACAAGGAGCTGTTCGACGCAATGTTCATCAACCCTTCGACGGCGATCCACTGGGGTGCGATGGGGTCCGGATTTACGCCCGGTGACTTCTACAGCAGCATGCAGCAGTTCGGAGCAGCGATGAACGGACCGGCGGCTGGTGAAGGATCGTTCACCGGTGGGGCACCCGGAGGAAGTTATTCCAAGCAGAACTACCAACTGTTTCGCGGTGCCTTCGATGTGGCCTACAACTCACCAGCTCCCTCCCAATCGTACGGACCAGGTGCGTACCCAGGACCCCAGCAACACCAGCAGCCACAGGAGAGCCATCATCATCATCATCATCAGCTCCAGCCGCGACAGAGTGTAGCGCAGCAGCCATACGCTCGCGAAACCTACTACCCGGCCGTGTCACCGTGTGCTAGCAACAAAATGGCCGGTTTTGGGCATGGCGATGCGCTGGGTGACACCTCCGCTCGGCAGCGCCAGCAATCACCACCGGGGGCCACGGGGCACACCATGCACTACACCAGCAGCTTCTACAACCAGACGCCTCCGTGGCGCGACGGAACCGGTGACGGAGCGTACACCGGGCTGGAGGCGGGTCTTTTCGAAGACTTCGCCGGCGGCACCACCGTGGCCTGAGTCCGTTGTGGATGGAGCAAACGTTTCTGCACACGGGTGATATCGTTTCGATCGTTCCGACAAGCAATGCTAGCGGTAAAGTATCATGTGGCGGTTAAGGCTCACGTTGTTCCTGGGGACCGTTTTGTGATTGTTTTTTCGTTGGGTGCCATCGCCTTGGTGGAACCACTGGGTTCGTGGCCGCGACAAGACAATCACAACGCCGGTCCCGGTAGTTATCCGATGAACCATGTTTTTACTACATAATTTTTCGCACTGTCGGTAACGCAACAACCATGTCGCAACGAGGGCTCGAGTCGTTTGAGTTTGTTTTGAGTTTTTCTAAATATTTTAATTTTTGTTACTCTTATTACCCGCCGGAAGATGAGTAGTCATGAAGAATTAGTTTAGTGTTTTTATTTGAGATGATGCAATAATTTTATTCCGCTTTTCATGCGTTTTTCATATTCTTCGACCTCCTTGCAATGTGGTTGTGGGCTGGCCGTAGGAAATGTAGAATTAAGGAGTAATGTTTGTGTAGCAGAACAGCTTGCTTCACTTCAAACGCTACGGTACACCTACAGGGTGTCGCGTTGGGAAAAACTGGAGTGAACCGACTTGTTTGCGGCACGACGAACACTTGTAACGATGGTCTGATTTAACTAGTCATGTTCAAACGATATATCAAAGAAACATTGGCAACGAGCTCAGGATTAATACAGCATCACCGCGTTTACACCCGACAGTTAGAGGAAACTAACTCTCGGCTGTAAATCCGGGTCCACCTCGAGGATCGTTCCAATGTACTGCCTTCGCGAGAAATTTACGCACCCTTTTAGCCCTTTTAGCCATACGCCCGCAATGATGTGGGCAATGTAGACAGTAAGTGCTCTTCGATACCGCAACCGCGATACCTAAGTCTTGAGAATTGTCTCCATATACACTAGCGACATAGGCCAGAAAGAGGGAATCTATTTTTGACGCGTTTTTAGCATTAGAAGGACAGTATGTTAGTGGGAAAACCGAACCAACAAAAGAAAACAAATAAAATGTACACCAATCAACGTGAATGGAACGAGTTTTCAATTAACTTAGCACACTTACCGCGCGCGCCACTCGGGGTCACTATTCACGGTTAATCGGCGTTACTAATCCGTGTTCGGTTTGGGTTGAGATCGGTGAGGGGGTTGGGCAAAGTAACCTGTGACAGGCCGTGACAACCCGGTGATTGCCACGCCAACCACGATCGAACCGAACCGAACCAGCCGAGTCCCAACAATCGCATCAGCAATTCATGGCAGCCACGTTGACGTTTGTCGGATTTTTCACCGGCTTTTCACGAAAACATAAACGGGCCCGGTACAGGAAAACAATCCGGCCCCCTTGCCACGTTTGACGGGCTTTGAGATGTGGATGGATGGATGGATGGACCGGGGTCCCTTTAAATCTGCCGAGCAGCCGCACCGAATGGAACACAGTCAACAACAACAACAAGGCCGGCCGACCGACCGGCCGGTGCCGGCAACTCCAATTCATCACAATTACGCGAAGCAAACAAACAGCGGCACGAAACGAGGGTCGTGTGGGCTTTAAAAATCGGCGGCGGCCGCTGGTTCCGGTAGCGGACCGAACGGTGTGGAAGCACGGCCGGACCCCATCGGCCGGAAACCGGCGCAGTCCTTCGTCCTCGTTCGTCGACAACCCGAGGCCCGCCCGAAAGGGATGCAGTCCGATCCCGAGAGGTCCTGTTCCCGCCAGCGCACCCAGCCCGCGTTGCACCGCCCGTTGCGTTCCCGAATTATGCGAATAATCCGCGCGTTCAACACCTCAGGGGGTTCCACGGCGAGTTCCCCGGCCCGGGCAGCATAACGAACCACCACCCGGTGCTCGAGGGCTTGGAATTGAATTTCCACTGCGCACTACTATTATTTTTATAGCCATTGTTCCCCCGGCGCAGGCCCCGGTGGTCTTCCCGGACCTGCCTTCCGGGCCCTGGCGTTCGTTAGAGAGTGCTCATAAATCTCGTGCTCTGCCCTTTCACCTCCCGAGCCGGCGTTACAATGGCTCGCTGGCTGGCTGGCGCTCCTGACAAACTGCTAAATGCGGCTGATTGATGATTTTCTGTTCCTCCACGCAAACGGCACGACTGGACCCGGGTCCAGCCCTCGGCTAGGAGCTTCCATCGCCCGCTAAGCCATCAAAGGATTTCTGGCTCCAGCCTTGGTCTTGGTCCGGGTTGTCAGCCGGCCGTTAGTTTGCACCAAGATAAGAGCGGTCTAATTGGAACGTTTATGATTGTGACAGGCGCTCATCAATCAGACCGCACGATGGACGAGCGGTCACCATTCGAAAGGTGCCCAGCATGCCGCCAGGTTTGGTCCTTTTTGGCGACCAATGAATAATGCAAGCCCGCGCGCCGAATGTCGATGGTGTCCTGTCCATCAAATTTTACTCACCGAAACAGCATTAGTTTGGCAAACACATCCTTTGGCTGGGTAATAAAATCAACTAAATCCGGTACCATTCACCTTCCGCTTGTTTTACGTGTGCCCCTCGGCCGGGAATCCAGCATTAGCATGTGAAATCAGGTCTTACGATGTAACCCCCCGGGAGACAACACAACGACACGGTACCCCTGATTCTCCCGGTTCTTTTTTTCCTTTTAACGAATGCAAAACGCGGGGCTGGCTGTCACTTTAATGGTTCCTGCCATCACCTGCCCGGGCTGGCTGGCTGGGTGTGCCAAGGACGGCACGTCGCCCGCCCGTGGAACCGGGAACAAAAGGGCAGAAAAAGGACGAAATCCATTTGCAAACAATGTGTAAGACTCAAATTTGAGTTTTCGCCAACGGGACACGCTGCGGAGGCCGGCGAGCCCGTCCCCTCCGACAATAGTAGCGCCCCCATACGACGCACGGTGCCTCTCTCGCCGGACGACCGTTATTGCGATTCGATCGCCGGACAAATCAAATATTGGCATAATTTTTATTGCCTTCGACGCCACGCAGCAAGCGGGCGCTAGGCGTGGAGGTCGAGGTCGTAGCCGGCCGGTCGTAAAATCGGTGCCCGTCCGGCCGTAATTGCCCACCGGCTACATTATCCGGCCCGCCGGGCTGCCGGTCAACCGTAATACACCGCAGATTGTGGGTCACTCGCGTCGGCCGGCGATTACAGACCCATTCAACTGGCCACTGTCTTATCATTGATTTTTAAAGTCGTAAAATCGAATTACCGCAAACGGTGCCGGCAGAAACAGTTCACTTTAAGTGCCCAACCGTCACGGTCGAACAGGAACAGGACGAACAGATGCGTCGCAGGGATAATGCTGTCTGGGACCGGTGAGTCCTATAGAGTGGCGCTTTGATTAGCAGGCGCAAACCGTTGCACAAACCTGTGAAAAACTGTGCAACGCGTGCGGTTTTGGGCGAGAATAAACCTATCCCAACCCTTCACGCAACGCAGTGCACGAACGACAAACCCCTTCAGCGGTCGCCAGCGCGAAATGGGGACATGTGAAATAACATCCAACCAGCGGAGGGCTCAGCACAAGTACTACAGGACTATTTATTTTGCCATCGCCGGCTTACCGGTGGAAAGAATGGACGGAATAGATGGAAACCTATTGCCGCACACTGGCAGCTCTGTGGTAAGTGGCCGATAGGTTGGCGAGGACGTGCCACATCACCAGCACCGATAAACGGTTGAGAAGCATTCCTATTGAAAACTAAATCAATTTCGAGAGACAAATCAGATATTTATCGACGTCTTACGAAATGTGCTCCTTGGTGCGTTTCATGTTGAGTTTTATCGTCAGCTCTACAGACGATAAAAAAATGTATCGTATATTATTTATTCTATGTTTATAGAGAAGAAGACCTTTGAAACTGAAATAAATCATAGAAAACTACAAGCTTGTGTGCTAGCATTGGAAACATAATTTGATGGAACTTATATTACTTTCGCCATATGAGTTGCCCACAGCGTATTTTTGAGAGTTGAAAAATTGAGGATTTTTCCAATATTCATGAATTTTTGTTTATTGGAAACATTAGGACTTTGGGTTAATCGCAAAAATTGGCTTAAGACTTATGGTTCTCAGAACGTTACAAACGCAGAACGATGGTCTGATATCTAGGTAACGTTCTTATGTAATAATCGGAAGCCATTAACGTTGCACACAGTGGGCTTAAAAAGGAGGCCCTCGTTGTGCATTAAAAACCATTTTATGAACGACCAACTTCACTAGATCAGACAACATATGCATGTAGATATACTAACTGTCTTTGTTTTATTTCGATTAAAAGTCTTCCGCTCCAAAATAAACATCCTATTGATGCTGGTTTTATTTCTTAAAAATGTCCTAAATTGCGGTTCACACTAACTTTGTCAAACGAATTGAGCGAAAAACCTTCAGCTTTATTGATTTGACAGTTATGTAGGCACCGAAATCACTACTCTTTAAATTTCCAACGAATATTACAGTAGGCGATGGTGACTGCAATACGACTCGAATCTAGCTGATTCGACAGCTCAATTAAGACGGTTCCATGTTGTGTTTTTGGCAATCAATGATCACTTTCAAGATCAAACCAAACAATCCATCAGCGGCAGCGTTTTAAGTGGAATTACACTTTAAATTCCATAGTTTGTGGTGGTGTTAAAAAAACAACAAGCAAACAAACAAAACCCACCGAAACTCGCGGTAAGTATTTTTTAATGTGATTCGTTTCCTCGCGAGCCAAGAAATTAGCCACACTCTGGCCGGTCGGGCTGTCTAAATGTGATTTCGTGTCCCTCGCAGACCGGCCAAGCTTACCGAGGCCCCGGAGCAAACCGAACCGAGCAAACCTCTAATCCCATCATCAAACACCGTGCACAACCAGCCAGAGCCGGAGCCCGGTACAACCCGTGGCCCGTTCGTGATTAGCGCGAGCATAAGGATGGCAGCAGCCAATTTGGTGCCGTTTGGTTTTCCCGAGCGCCGTGGAAATCATGATTGACATTAGGTAAATATGTAATGAACGCATTTGCAGCGCAACGAATCAACCGGCAGCCCCTGGCCCTACTACCGGGCACAACGGTTCCGATTTTATTAGCTTTTAATAGCCCCGGGCGTTTTAGAGCAAACGCGATTCCTCCATCGCGAGTAGGGTTCCGGGGCCACGAAGCCATCCGCAAAACGGCGCACAGGACGAAGGAAGAAAAGTCGCGCAGTAAAAAAAAACCTACCCACAAACATTTCCATTTCCTCCCGATGAGCCCGGGAGCGAAAATTCAATTTCCCACCCAGATGCATCGGAACCCGCCCATAATTAACCGTGCCCGTGAGCGTAACCGGGAGCCGGCGCACCGGAAGCCAACAATGTGTCACGTATCCGTGGCCTCCGGCGGCGGCAACTGAAAACTGTCCCCTGAAGGTCCCACCCCGCCTGCGCGTTGGGGGTGTGCTTACATTTCCGCTGCAATTCCCGGACCACTGCCGCCAGATTTGGCATGAAATTGGGCCATTCACGATCACCGCACCGGGATTCGTTGTCGTACGTTTCGCCTACGCATTTGCATCTGTTCTGCCGCGTGGCCTCCAGCGCTTCCTGGTTGTGAATTTTCCAAAGAAAAGGAAAAAATACCAAATCCTGCGCACCGGTTCCGGGGGAACCAAACCGGGAACCGCTCTCATCCACCGTGCAGCGAAACGAATCGCGTCCAATTTTCCAAACGCTCGCCTGCGCGCGGAGTCCCTTTCATCCAAGCCGCGCCACGGCCAGGCTCATGTGACAGTTGTCGGCTTCCTTCGGTTTCGGTGGTCCTTCGTGGGCGCTTTCTTTCACCGACGCTTCCGGCGGCCCAGTCTCGCTGATCGCCGATGGTTCCAATCAAATTAGCCAGCTACCGGGCAGGATTAACACCCGGGGCCCCGGTCAGAAATAGGGGGAAAACGAAGAAAACATCGACGACACAACATTGAGCAAACAGAACGCAACAATCACATAACCCGGGGGCCCCCGAAAGCAAACAACATTTAAATTCATTACATTTTGCCCAGTTCCTCAACTTCTCGGCTGCAATCCGATCCAGGGGCAGGGGTTGTGCGGCGAGTTTGTGCTGCGGTGTGTCCTTTCGACACACCGCACACACATCCTCGTCCGTGTCACGGCGATCGGTCGGTCGGTCGGGTGGTTTGACAGGCGAAGCGAATGCATAATTTCACGCCCTTTAAACAACTCAATCCACTCCGGTTCCCGGGCCAGGACTCCTGCAAACGGCCGCGGCCAAATAAATCCGTGCCACCGTCATATCCATAAAAGCCAATTATCTAATAAAGTGCGAGCGGGTTAAGGCACACGTGGCCCGTATTATCATATTTGAGGCCCATTTACCGGCCACCGGTTCCGTGGCCCTCCGTCGGTTCACCTTCTGACCACCGTCTCATCGTCTCAAGTATGGCGCGTGGCCACACTTTCGGGGTGGTGAAAGAACAAACAATCACCAGTCCGGTGGGTTTAAAAATGGCACACCGCGTGGGTGCCACGTGGCAACCACTTGTTGGCGTGCGCTTCCGCAGACGAGCGCGCCGGAAGAACAGCCCGGAAGTTGGCGGGTTCCGCGGGAGGCAATCGTTTAGCGTATGGGAGGAGCGTCGTAGCACTGTACGCTCGAACGCCTCCGGAGGAGTATGCGCAATTGGGCCGCGTGGCCCAATCGAATCATGGCGAGGGAAATGGCGCCCAGTGGCCGCCACGTGTCGCTGTGGGAAACTGTGGCCAAGGCGTATGAAGCGCTGTGCTAAAAAAGAAAGCAAACCACAGCTGGTTGAGATCGAGGTGTTTTATTTTGTGGGTATAGTTTTTTAAGTGTCAATTTAACGTGCAATGGAGCCGTGCTAATAGTTTTCTAATAACACTCAGCGCGGCACGTGTCGAAATGTGTCAACCTATTCCCACGGGACGAGCAGCTCTAAGTGGTCTCTTTATTTCACATCATTTTATTGTGGCCACATGTGTTGTCAGAAATTAGAATTTATTACCACATTGGTCCGTTTCAGAAAAAAAAATTTGTTCCACGGAACATCATTCGTTAATAAATCCATAAAAAAAGGCCCCAAACCCGGTAAACAATTTTCCGCTGCTATTGAAAGCATCAGATGCTATAGCACCACAAATCCTCTTTCTGACCCGCTGAGCAAATCATACCCTGGCACGAGTCCGTGCCGGTAACCTACTGCGAGCGACACTCCACGGTTCCTTTCTTGCCAATGCCGCTCATGTCCTTCGATGTGTCCCTCTCTAAGCGACGACAATCGGCTACTTTTGGCACCTTTCAACAATCGTCTAAAGTGACAAAGTTTATGGGATTATGGCCGGCCTGAAGCCACCGCAACTAATCCTCGACCAGGATCTCGGCAGGAGGTACCACGAGCGGGGACCCGAAGGACCTGCCTGAGGCCTACCCTCGGTGGCAGCATCTTGCAAGCAGGACATTGGGACATTTTTTTGTTGTGCTGCCCAAGACCCAGCACACGGGACCTCTGTGTCCAGCCGTCCGTCGCGGGAAGGTGTCGGGAGTGAAAAACCGTTGACAGTCGGCTGTGCCGGAACAGGAAAAGTACAGGTTAAAAAAATCAGGTTTCAGGGAGCAAAATCAAAATAGAACGGTTCCACCTCGCTGGCTCGGCGATGCCGTTGTCGGCGCAGGACGCCGTGCACCGGGTGGGACCGGGAACGTTAAACGTTCGCTTCCGGCACGTCGAAAGGTACGTGAAAGGGTGTCGAAAAACTGGCATTCCTCACAATGAAGCCATTAGAGGTCCTTTTTGGTTGGGAGGCCTTCGTCCACGGCGGCGCAACCAAGCGGAACGCGATGGTGACAGCTGCATTTGCATAAATCGCGTCCACCTTAAGGAACGAGCAATTAGGAGCGCGGCGCAAGTTGTGTACGCCGCCAGGCTCGAGCTTCAGAACTCGACGTTGACTTCCTCGACTGGCCGGGGCTGAAGGACCGCCCTGCTCAGACACGCACGCCAAGGCCGGTGGGTGACGGGACGGCGGCCGGGAAAATTAATTACTCTCAACTACCCTCCGATTTCGACCGGGAGCCCACCATGGCTCGATATCCCGATTGCTACAGATTGTAGCTGTCCGGCGGCGTGTTCGGTTTCCTGTGGCACGCGAGCGGAACACCGAGCGGAGCAACGGAACGGAACCAGCCAGCACGACAGATGCGTCGTGTGTCGATCATAATCGGTGGCGATCCAACTTTTTGCGTGATTTTGGGCATTTTTTGATCGATTTTGCTACCTTTTTTGACGTTGCACAATTTTTTTTATATGCACTACTTTTCCCTTTTTGCGAGGTGTTAGGGAGTCACGGCGCGTCGGGGACGGCTGCAAGCTGAGCCGTTTGAGGGTTGTTTTCGGCGTAGCATTTCGAGGGTGAACGCGTTTTGATTGTTTCGCGGGTGTTGCTGGCGATGCTGGCAGGGCCACAATTGTAATTGAATGTAATCTTAATTCAGAGGAGGTTCGGAATGGTCGAAATGTGATGAAATTTGAACGATATTTCGTTTAACGAACAATGGTTTCGTTTAACGATTAAACTGCGGCAAGAAAAACATCAATTGCTTAATTCATTTTGTGCGTGTCCTTGGTTGCAAATTAGCATCTCTTATCTGCGGCACTCCAGGGACCAGTCGCAGGGTACTTCCGGTCGGACATATTTACAAACACGCGTTACCCTCTCGACTTCCAACGATGCGTTTCGATCGTCGCCACTCAACTTCAAGCCCGAAACGCACCGTAACTACTCCAGTGGCCACTTCACAACCTATCGGTCCCGAATCAAACGCTGTGCTCCGAAAAACCGGTCGCAGTCTCCGGTACTGGTGGCCCCAGATTATGACACCCTAATGACTGTAATGCTTCGAACTTCGCATTTTGAAGGGATCCCAATGCCCAAAAAATTCCTTTCTACAGTAGCGCCAGGAACGGGACCTTTTTCGACCGACCAGTTCGATTCGCCCAGCGTAAAACGATACTTTGCTGCTGTTCGCTGCCGGCAGTCTGCCAAAGCTGCCCTCGGTGGCGTTTTCGGTATCGGGGGCGCGTGATTGATCCTTCAAATGTACAATCGCAACAGATAGAAAACCATCGATAAGGCGGTGGATTAGTGAAAACGGGCCGAAGGACCCGTGCCACAGCTCGCGAACAGGGACCTCCGCGAAACCGAACACCAGCTCGAGCGGCTTGTGGTTAGTTTGGCCGTGTTTAGTTTCAGGCATGTTCCCGTTGCTTCTGAAATTCTAAGGAATGTTTTGCGCACTCCCGCAAACCTACAAATGAAATCTACAATGAATTATCCAACCCGATTGCGACCTACAATGAATTATCCGACAGGAATAAAGAAGCTGATTGCATGAAGAATACATTAAGTCGTATTTCGACAACTTTAATAACTTGCTTAATATTTATTATTCAAGTAAAATGCTTTTGTAAGAAAAGGTTATACAAATAAAATGATTTATAATTGCTTCTTAAAACAAGCGAGGAATTTCTATAGTATTAAAGAACTCAAGTGTGTAATACTTTGTTCATGTAGTAAAAATGAAACGATCCCATAGACAGAATAATTTACTTACAGTTACGATGGACTAATGCTTTCACCAGCACCCAAAGAATTTATGATTTTCATACTGTTGCTATTGAAGGGTGGTGCCTGATAGCAAAACCAGCAAGCTTCTGTAACTCCTACTATTGTCCCATTGCAAACGAAAAGGTGGAACGAGATGCGCAGCCTAACGGAACCCTGGCACCCTCTAGCGAATCGCTCGGCTTTGAGGGGGCAACCAAGTAATTTAATATTTTTTATTGAATGTAAAATTGTATGATACATCAACCCAGGGGGCTGTTTGCCGGCCACGGTTGGCGTAACGGAACTCCAATTGAGTTTCGCGCAGCCCGCTCGGAAAAGAACGTGCAGTGCTCTGATGGTTATCATCTGCGGCCATAGAGAGTTGCGGAGCAGTACCTAATTTGTGTGTGCATTGCCATTGTTTTCTTGTTGAGTACGGTAAAGAACTGAGGGTGGACTGAAGGTTGGGTTGGGTTGGCTTCTTAGAATAATCTGATCCGGATCTCGGCGTGATCTGCTCAAATTAGGTAGTTCTAAAATGGTTCAAGGGCATTCCATCATCGAAGGATAGAGTTTTGTTTCCCTTCTTTCTGCATGCTACAATGCTTTCGAAACAGTGATTGTGAACAAACAGAATGAAGAAATTCAGCAACGAGAAAAGGACCTCATAAACGTGCAGTGAACAGAATGGTTCCTATTAGCAAAGAGTTTGCGTTTAGAGCACCATTTAAAATTATTTGCTGTTAGAAAGTATTAAACAGGTGATAAAAGACACCCAAAAATTGATGTCAGTAGCATATTATGCTTAGATACAAAAATAAACATTTAATCCTTTTCAATTTAATTTATATTTGTTTTTTTTTCTTTTTCTTCTCTGGTTTCATTTGGCCGTTATTTGAATTCAAATATGTTAAAGTGGTGAAAAGCTTGCTTAGCGAGCTTTCAAACTTCAATGTGGTGAATACGCCGATCAAACTAAACTTCAGTGTGGTGAATCAGTCAACAAGCAGACGTCAAATGAATGAATGAGAATGAGAATAATGAGATCATAACATTTCGCAAGTAAATAGAAAAAATGTAATTGTGCAAATAAGAGCAACAGAAACCAAACAAATTGATAAGGGAATTGAAAGGAATTCTGTGCGAAACTGACCGGTGTGTTGGTTTTGTGTATGAAAGCATTGTCTATGTTATCTTATCTCGGCTGCTGATAGCAAATTATCCGACCAGCACCAAGCAAATTAGCAGTATGTTGTTAGTAGTAAACGGAAGGCCCTCGGAAACGGAAGCGCAATAGCGAACGAAACACAGGTCTGCGACAACCATGGCCACCAATTCCAGGGTTCTCTCTATTCAAAGTCACGTTGTACACGGATACGTCGGGAATAAGAGTGCCGTATTTCCTTTGCAGGTGAGGACGTTAAACAAAATGTATTAGTTCCGTTGTATTAATTAAACCTCTCGTTATTAAGGTGCTGGGGTTCGAGGTCGATCAAGTGAATTCTGTACAGTTTTCGAATCATACTGGCTACAAGAATGGATTTAAGGGGCAGGTGTTGAACGAAAAAGAATTGGCCGACGTGTTTTCCGGTTTGGTAGACAATGATTTGCATAAACTCTACACCCATCTGCTCACTGGATACGTGGGCAATCCGACATTCCTGCGCGAAATAGCAAACATACTTAAATCACTGCGAGCCGTCAACGCAAAACTTGTCTACGGTACGTAAAGTACATGTTGCGATGTACTATTTTTAGCGCTTGCAATTGGCCCTCACAACATTGCTGCACTTCCTGTTCTGAGACGCTGAGAGGTGATTTACATTGGCATTATTATTCACAGTATGCGATCCAGTCATGGGCGATGAGGGTGTAATGTACGTGCCGAAGGAGTTGCTTCCAATTTATCGAGACGAAATTGTCCCCTTGGCTGATATCATCACACCGAACCAGTACGAGGTGGAACTGCTGACCGGAAAGCAGATAAAAACGGAAGACGATGTCTGGGAAGCTGTAAAGTGGTTCCACGACAAAGGCGTCCGCACAGTGGCCATTTCTTCATCCGAGCTTGGCTCCAAGGATACGCTGATGGCTTTTGTGAGCCATTGCGCCGCTGCCGGAATTGAGCGGTACCGCTTGGCCATCCCGAAACAAGGAAATAACATTATTCGTTTCACCGGCACCGGTGATCTTTTCGCTTCACTTTTCTTGGCCCACGCCACACTGACCAAATTTGACATGGGCACCACTCTAGAAAGGGCTATCGCCACATTGCAAGCGGTCATTACGAAGACGTTAAGCTACATTCCGGATCAGGTAATGGAGGGGAAGGTTCCAGTAACGTCTCAGCAACGAGAACTTAAAATAATCCAAAGCAAGTCCGATATCGAACAACCAAAGATTAAGCTGCGAAGCGAAAAAGTTTAACAACTCAGGCCATTGAATAATTTTATCGATGTAACGAGACGCAACAAAAAAAATATTGTTTTTATGTTGTAAATGATGTTATTTTAAAGTCGGTGAAACTATGTTGAGAAATGAATTCAATAGAATTGCATAACTGTATCATAAGTACTTTGGAATTTTTTTCAACTTTTCCGATGACATAATTCAAACTAAAGTAAATATGTGCTACAGAATGCAATAGCTCATTGCGAAGATAAGGGAATCTCGAAATGCAACATTGTAGCAGCTGATAAGGATGGAGCCGTAGCAATCGTTAGGACAGTTAATTTACGATTACTCATTTCAATCAAGCGCCACATACGGTTGCTCTTTTTTGGATTTAAATGGTTTCTGTTCCAGATATACATTGGATGTAGTGCAAAAGGCAGTGCATGAACTTTAATGACTGCAAGAACTCTAAACACAAATGCATCTCGTTCGATTGTGTTTACACGAACATATTTACGAACATAAAAATAATCAGTAGAAATTCACGAAAACAAATTATACCAAACTAGAACGGCGGAGCAAAACGTGCACATAAAATAAAGCACAGCACTGTACTGCAGGCGAAAAAGTTGACAGTCGTAATTCGCCTTCGCCTGCCATTCATGGAAGAAAAAGAGAACAAGAACAGCGAAGAAAACGACAACGCGTTGTTGAAACAAAAAGACAAACGAAAAATAGCCAAAAGTTCTCGTGAAAGCGGTTCTCTGTTCGTAATACCCAACAACGGCGCATTATTGTTTCGTCCACGGCGCATTATTGTTTGTGTTGTTAACCCATTTTTGTTCCTCGTATCGTGCGGTTCATATTCGGCCGTAAAATGAGCAGCTCCGTAATGTTGTTCGCCTGCTCCAAATGCTTCTCACGGCATCCGTTCGAAGAACTGTCCCCGGGACAGCAGCTTTGCAAGGTAAATATACAAATCCTCTGATATTGTACCATACGGCTGAAAAGTGCAAACATTAGGCTCGATTAGGTCGATTCCCGTCCTTTGAAAGGGTTGCCGTGCGGAAGCGTGTATGACGCCACGGAGTTGCGAGAAAATGGCATCCTGCGTTGTGTAAATGTTAGGAAGTGATTCATAAAGTGAATGCTTCATCACGTCGTGCTTTGACGGTCAAACGCAGGACATTTGGTTCGGAGTGAACATATTTCGGAGTATTCGTGCCAAAATGCCAGCTGGCTTGTGGCCGTGAAGTGTAGTGACCTAGTAACGAACGCTACGTATTGGCGCCGATTTATTCGTGACCTTGAATGTTGCGATTGATGAAACTAATGATACCCTCTTTTCTTTTCGTTTTTTGTACTTCCGTGGCCGTCGTCAGGATTGTCGCGGTTCGTTTCCCGTCGTCAAGTGTACATACTGCCGCTCGGAGTTCCAGCAAACGTCCAAAGGCAGCACTTCAGCGATCTGCCGAAAGTGTGAAGCGAACGTGAAGCAGTATGGCAAACCGTCCGCCTGCGAGCTGTGCAACATCATCGCAGCCTTCATCGGGTCCAAATGCCAAAGGTTTGTGTACATTTTTCTCGACCACGGTTCAAGCATTTTCTGTTGTCTTGAGTCTTGACCTCCCGTCCCTTATCCTCCACATAGTTTTACGTCTTCTGAAAGGAAATGAGCGCACTTTAAACTTCCTTCACAGCATCTGATTTCGAAGCACTTGCATATTATACTAACAGAAAAAAATTATTGCGAATAAAATTCACACCAGTTGTCAAGTTTGGCAACAACTTTCTGCGTTTTAGCGTAAATTAGTTACAAATTGTGAGCCGATCTACAAGCCAAAGCTTAAGATTTGCACTTTGTACGCAATGTTTGCACGTTGTACATTAACTTTGACGAGCTCGTGTAGTAATTCATTAATATACTTTCTAACCTGTCTTAAAGTACTTTCGGTTTCTTTAGCCAAAAGGTAAAAAAGTTAAGTTTGTCCTTTTAAAAAAATCTAAAAATTGCTTTACGATCACTGCTGTTGACTGGATTCATCTGATTTTGTGAACGAAGAGCATTTCCTTTGGGAAGAAATTAAACACACGAATTCCAACTCCTTTCCTTGGCGTTATCCAGCCACTTTTCCCTTTGGTGTCCTTTCTTTACCACATCAACCAAACGAAATCGACCGCAAAACCTATCAATACTACAAAAAATCGAAATCCTATAAATCGTTTGATTATGACGCAAACATATTTATACCATCCCCCGATTAGGTGTACAAACTCCGAGTTAAAATATGGACCAGCAGTAACGTGCGATCAGTGTAAACAGCGGTGTGCCTTTAATAGGCCTGATTATAAGGTTAGCATTGCAACCCGTGTGGCGTTCGGTAATTGAAGCACGCGCCAATGCTTGCTAGCTCGCTGTGAGAAAAGCGCGTCCTTCAGAGTGGATGTCGTGGCCAAGCACCACTGCAAGCACATGCACACACCCACAATCACTGTCCAATCAAACCAGTGCAAAAATCTCGCCGCCCTACACAAGATCGATCGGACAAGAAGCGATCGTGGCTCTGAGCCGCGTATGGTCGGAAGGCTGTATGGCGAAGCGCCTTTGCGCAGCATACAGAAGGACCCATGAGGCAGTGTGGGCCACCGCCGTGCTCATCTCGACGCCAAACGAAACAACAGTACCTTCAACGCCTCTCTGGCGCAGCATTCAGCGTATAAGACACTTACGTGGAAGTGACGCACACATAACAGTCAGCAAACGAAACAAACAAAAATTGAATAAGTTGGGAAATACTCTATATCCTGTACAGGTGTATGTCAGGTTAAAAGCCAACGTTTTTCATCTCGGACGAGGTTGTTTGAGATAAAACGTTGAAGATAGATTTCGAAGTATTCGGTTATATGTCGGATAGTGTGTTGATAAAGCTAGAGAGTGAAAGTTGTTGGACACTCAAGACACGTTAAAGAAAAGGCGCACTAATGGTTTAGCCAAAATAAAACAGCAGAACAGATAAACAGGATCAATCGTTTACAAAGTAAGAAAATGCATATATGAGTACAAAGAATCAGTAGTACAAAGAATGAGTAGGAGAAATCTTCATCGTTATATTGTCCATTTTCACTTGTTTATAGTTACTATTCATTTAACAATCTTACAAACTAAGCGCTTTTCAATTAAGTATACAGTATGAAGTAATGTGCCTTGGTTTTAATGCGAAGAAAACACTGAATGAAAGGTTTATCGGAAATGTATTTATTTCTTCTATAAGTAGCGTATCATTGGTCTGCAGCGAGGTTCATGTTTGTATACAATGTTAATGAAGCCCGAAGGGATTTAAACAAAGTACGATTTCGAAGCGAAAAATGAAACCAATTTTATCCTTGATTGTTGAAAGTGCTACAAAGCACTTTTTTTGTATTTTCTATGTAATGTTGTATGTATCTAGTATTTTTAAGTGATCATTAATTTGAAGGACAGGCACGATTTACGCATACATGGTATACTCATTATTAGTTTCTTAGCGTAAGAGATATCAGATAAACACCTTAAGACGGTGTAATTATTAACGTCGTTTGCACATGTTATTGCAATTTGCATTATTTGGTCAAATAATGTACACACTGACATGTTGTATTGTCATGTTACCCCTTATGTATGTGCGTATGATCGAACGATTGTTAATTGAAATGAAAGTATAAGGAATAATTACCAGCAGTCAGAAACCATCGAGTTAGGGAAATGAAATGTTTGGAAGCGTTGTAGCTGACAATAGTACCACGTTAGTAAAAAATATGGCAATTCAGTCAATTTCAGTATAGGTTCTGTATTAAACGAAGGTGTGCGATGTTTCGTTTGGTGTGGTATAACCCTTTTCCCGTTCCTTACCATCACGATTCGCGATATTTATCTCTGTTTGTCGAGCGTTCATTCTATTTAGCATTAACGGCGTTTCATTTCTAATTTTCAGGTTGATGGCAAACTGCTGTGCTGGTTATGTACGTTGTCCTATAAACGGGCTCTCACCAAAGCCCGTCAGGTAGAGAATGAGCGTCGCCGTGCAAAGAAGCGCGCGGCTGAAGGATCCTTTCCTCCACCACTTGGTAGTGGTGTGAACAGTCAATCCACCGGAAGCGGCGGTGATCGCCGTGATCGAATGCATGATCGTGAAAAAGGATTAGGGGGTGGTCCCACTGGTGGCAGCGGAATGGGTGCCCCGATGGGTATGTCCAGTTTGCCTCCACTGGGCGAGTTAAATATGAGTCTTGCACCAATGGGAGGCCCGACCGGGCTACCTACTGGCCCTGGAGGTGGGGCTAGTGTCGGCGGTGGCGTCGATCGTATAGACGGTGGACCCAGTGGGACAGGAGGAGGCGGCGGAGGTGGCAGGGCAGATAATGGACGGCACGCATCTAACAAAAAGGCACGTACCGACACGGGTAAAATGATACCGGAAATGATGCCGGAGAAACTGATAAAAAGCGCCAACAGCGGTGGTTACGTCGATCCGCACAGCTCCGATCACGTGATTGCGATGACTCAACTGAAAGAAACGATCGCCACACTACAGCGTAAGCTTAAGCAAAAGGACGGCGTCATACTGGAGAAGGAGAAAGAAGTAAGCGCCTGGAAGGGAAAACACTTTCACCTTGAGCAGGAATTAATGAAAAAGTACAAGGATATGGAGAAAAACTTCGAGTTCAAGCTGGATGTGCTCAATAAGAAAATTAAGTCCCAACTGCTAGAAATAGCGGTTCTTTCGAAAGCGGCCAAGGAACGCGACGAAAGTAAGAAGAAGAAACCCGTTGGTGGCTTTTTGGCCACTACCAAACTCAGCAAACTTCGGGCGGCAGAAGCGAAAGACGTGGAGCGAGAAAAAGTGTCCTCTATTGGGCGAACCGGCCGCAATCGTGTGCTGGACGATGAAGATGAGGATGAAGACGACAGCAAAGATGGCAAGGAAAACGATAGCGAAAAGGGATCGGACAAAGGTGGCTCGGGGCGTAATACACCGCGCGATAGTGGAAAAGATAGTCCCCGAGACGTTGATTCGGGCAAGGAAAGTCCACGCGACTCGGATAAGGATGATGAAGAAGACAAAAAGCGGCAACGATCGGAGGAACAGAACACAGAACCAACGATGCTGATGGGTAGCAACAGTGGCAGCAGTGGTAACGCAATGCAGCAACAACCAAAGGCTAACAGTAACGGATCTTCGACTAAGGATGAAGATGACGACTCGGACCGGGACGAAGACACACCGGAAAAGGACCGTCGTAGCTCAGAGCGTGGTTCGGATGATGGTGGTTCTGATCAAGGTTCCGAGCCGGGTTCCGATCGTGGCTCGGACCGTGGCTCGGACCGTAGCGACAACGAATCGGACAAGGAAAGCGATCGAGACGATAACTCTGACAAGGGTGGGAGCGACAAGGAGAGTGATCGAGATGGATCGAACAGTGGTTCGGACAGTGACCGAGATTCCGATTAGGGTCTGCTATGGGAGGTCTGGCGTGGCACCCGTTTCATTTAAACTATTTAATACTAGAACAAATCGTACCATTCTGTACATATGGATGCCGCTGATGAGCACATTTTTCTACTTCCCCGCTCTTACGCCCCGATCCATAATCTTTCGCCTGACTCATGGAATTAAAATTAAACGAACAAATCAGGACCGCGGCTGATGTTTGCCGGGATCAAAATCGATTTTATCATAAGATTATATACCTCTACCGCGCAAACAGGTCACTCACAACGAGTACGTCACGAATGTATACTTCCAGAACACGGTGTTCGTTGTGCACGGATTTTGAAGTTAGCTTTTCAAACTGCGCAGCGCAGCGGTAATGTGGAACAAGCTGATTTCCCCGTGCCAATGGGGATTTGTTGCTTCAATGATCGCTTTGAGTGTCTGGAGAATGTGCCGCGATAGTATGAAACTATTGAATAAAAATAAAGATACTGAAACAAGGAACTCACTTGCAGTGAAGTATTATTAGTGTAAGTAATATTAGGTGTATGCGTTGAAATTTATCGTTTACATATAGGGGGCGCTACTGTTGGATAGAAGGCACAAATGTCATCAAATAACTGTCAAATGTCAAGCTTAGGCATCTGTCAACAAATCTTCATCATCACATTTGTCAATTTTTCCATTGTGAGATTGTTATTAACACGAAACCATGTGCGAATTCGAGCCAACAAAGCGTCATTTGCGGGAAGTGTTGTTGTATCACTTCCATCTGAAGAAAACTGCAGCCGAAGCATGCCGGTTGCTTAGGGAGGCTTATGGCGATGCTGTTATATGCGAAGCCACTTGTCGTAATTGGTTTCGGCGCTTCAAAAGTGGTGATTTTTGCACTGAGGACAAGGAGCTCCCGGGACCAGCGAAGACGTTCGCAGATGAAGAGTTGGAAGCATTGCTGGAAGATGACCCGTGCCAAACACAAAAACAGCTTGCAGATGCATGTGGAGTGGACCAAGGAACAATTTCCAGACGTTTGAAAGCGTTGGGGAAAAAAAGTAGCAAAAAGTAGTGGCTAGCGACGGACACTACTTCGATTGACTAGTTTGTTAAGAGTTTTGAACAATAAACGATTCAATTTGGTAAAAAAACGATAAATTTCTACGCATACTCCTAATATTTATTATGTCTTTTCACTACATCCGATGATAAACGTTTCACCAGGCCCTTACTTTACTTTGCGTGGCATCGGTTAATATCCAGGTGTTACGATCGTGTTTCTTCATGGACATTTGCTTATGGCGCGGATGGGTTTTGCATATCACGTAGAGCCGCTCTTGGCGCATAACGAAGTAGCAATCCTTACACCGGCGCTTAAGCCGGCCCTTGACTTTGAAGCCACATGCAAGGGAAAGCAGCGGTACCGGTGTTGGCTGAAGCAGATGTTGTACGGTAATCGCCTCTCGAGAGCATTGATTACCGAGTGGGGAGGGTCTGGAGCTACAGCCGGTCAGCGAATGAAACGATGAAGCTGACGTCCGTAGTCCGAGCGCTTCGGAAGAGTTTCTCACTACCGGTATGGCGGCGCACCGGAACAGCGACCGTAATGCCCACATACTGTTTTGTAAAGCTGGTGCAAAATAGAAAAAACCGTTCGAGAATTTGCTAATAAATGATATGTTGAATATTACCAGTAGTGTGAAGAAGTTTCGCTTCGAACCAATGGTAAACAAATGTTCCCAGTAAACCGCTTTCGAACTTCTTACGTCACAACAAGCAATAGAGTGCAATGATATCCCATTTGGTAAACTTGTATACAAACTTCGGGCCAAAATAAATTAAATTCTGATTTCCTCTACGTTAATCTACGTGAATCTGAAATTTTCACGGCAATGTACCAAGTTAGATAAAGCAACACAACACGCGAGAATGGGAAACAAATGCCCAATCAGGATTTTTCGGAGAATTTTCATACATCTGAAGCATGCCCATGAAAAATCGCGTGGATGACTAAATACGTTGCCAATGAAACCAGCAACGAAACAGTAGTTTCTGGTAAACAATAATTATTTTTTTTTTAATTTGGTAGAAATAATAAATATCGTTGGTTTTCTGTAAAGCAGGCGAAAATTGCTGATTCCACACATTCTCTCTCTTCGATATCGCTTGCTTTGCAAGAAAAATCCGATGCTGTCAAAATGTCCGATCGCAAGACGCTCTGTCAAAACTGATTCAAACAATAAGACTGTTTGCTGTGGAATTCCAGACTCTGGTGTTTTGTTACGCTTTCGTTTCAATTGCTTCAATCGCTTTACGTTTTCGTTTTCCGCCGATATTCCTACCAAATTTACAATGTCCAACAGGTAAGAACACATTAATTGCAGTCCCTTTACGCAGTCCAATACGTGTGCCTTTTTTGCAGCAACAGCATTAATAATGAGGCGGGTTGGTTTTTCCGGCGGCTACACCAATCCCAATTCAAGACTATTGATATCCCATTGGAGGGATCCATCCAATTTATGCGCGACAGTCCAATGTCGTGTATACAATTGAATTCCGTCGATTACCGGCATGTTTCCCGGACACACTGTACCGTGGAGTGTGTAAATGGTCAGCTGGTGTTAACGGACGTCTCGGTACGTAAAGAACCCTTTAGACGACGAATAGTTTTATATTATTTTTAAATCTAATTTGCAGTCGTCGACAGGCACCTACGTTAATAACCGGATGTTCAGCCGAAACGCACCTGGTAGTGTGTCGCTGGAGGAGGGCGACGTGATTGGGATTGGCTGCCCCACCATGGGCGAAGATTCATACTATCAGATCCAAACTCATGCCCTGCTTTTTCGCGTTTGCCGAAAACGAGAACGAATCCCAACAGTAAAAACGGAGGATAATGTAATAGAAATCAGCGATGACGAAAGTGTGGGCGAATCATTCAAACCGTCATCGGCTGCACCGACCACACTGGAGCAGGAAGTAGAGGAGTGTGAGCAACCGGATGAACCCTCTCTTCCACCACTCTTACATACTAAGGACGAAACAGGTTCAAGGTCTCCGATCAAAGCTGAACTCCCGTATCAGAGCGACACTGAAATGAACGGTGTACCATTGCCACCGTTGCAAAAAAAGCCGGATACGCCTACGTCTGAAAACAGCGACGACTCTGTCGTTATCGTGTTGGATGACGAGTACACTGACCAGCACTATTCGCAGATGGTGTTGGAGAATATCAAAACGGAAAGCGTAGATGTACCAGACGAAGGACAAGATGCTAATGATTGTGATGATGTTTTGCGTACGTCGGGAGAGTGGTTCTCCAAACTCAACAACACAGTTGAATGGCCGTTTGGGCGACCAGATCGTCAAACGATCTTGTGCGATCCGAAACCTATGCGGAAGCGTAGGTGCTCGGTTATTGATAATGCAATTGAACCGAGCGGAACGACCGCGGGGGTTAGTCGACAACCCTTTCCGAGCGAGAGCCCGTGCAAGCCTGTTCCCAAGCGCCGATTTTCGGTTGTCGAAGCGGAGAAGATAGTGAAGCAAAAGATGAAACGCCGCGCTAGTGGTGAGTATTGCTTTAATATTGTGTGCCCATTCCATAGACATCCCTTTCATTAATGTAACTGTTCCTGCATTTTTAGTGTCGGACAGAAGTATGGGTTCGAAAAAGAAGGAGTACCAAAGGCAGATTGCGAAAAAGTTGCAAGAGGTGGCGGCAAAGGAATCAGCCCAAAAGTCCCTGGAAGCTAGACAGCTCATCGGTGCACAGCAAAAGACGGGTGTCACATTGCCGAGGGTTAAATCCACCCCTAATCGGGGAGACTTTCTTATGGACCCCATCGCAACGTGCTCAAAAAAAGCGCCCGCGAAAGACACGGTGTCGCGTCCTTCCTACGAAGATGGTATTGTTTGCACACAATCTACGACGCTGGAGGAGCTTCCTTGTTTGGATGAAGTTGTTGAGAACCGAAGCGACAGTTGGATTCCGGGCGTACGTTATCCAAAAAAGTTAACATTCCAAAGTGTGGAGCAACTAAAAACAGGTAGCTTTAAAATACCAAAATTAACCCCGACCAATGCACCCAAGACGCTTCCAACAAACGTTTCACTCACTGCTACCGGATGCGCAAAAAATGCTTCAGTCAGAACTACCAGATCGATCCAAACGTCGATCGCTACTGCTACCGTAAGCGGTAAAAGAGTTGTCAAATCTGCGCTCAGTGATGTGACGAATCGAGCTGGTCGTATCAAGAAAAACGTTTCGTTTAATGAAAAATTGAACGTTACCCACACCGTTGGGCGGTGGATAGGGGCGGTCCAGTCAGAACGATTACCGCACCATGCATACCAATACCGCACGGCACGCTCTTGTACCGAGGACAAAGAGATTGGCTGCATATTGCGGTGGGACATAGACTGGCTCGAGGCATCGGATGCGTCGACCTGCCAACCTGCCACATGCGTGGGCCAGCTGCAGGAAAAATACTCCGAATTAAGCGAATTGTACGGTGTAATGTATCCTCTTATGCAGCTTGAGCTGAGACAAGACATGTGTAACCAATATAAGATGAGTTCACGGTTATGGTACGTTCAGCTCGTTGATGTGAAGGTTGGGGAACATTCCTTCAAAGAAGTCCATTGCGAAGGTGAGTGTTTATGTTTTATTGTAGTTTTTCTTTTTGCTGTCCCTCATGTGTGCTTTGGTTTTGGACTTATTTCTTTTCTTTTTTATTCTTCTAGTGCATAATAAAGGGCGGAATGATATGCCACTGTCAACGGTGGGCGTGATTGGGATTCTCGATTACCCCACGCGTGATGGCCAGCGAATCCGTTGTTTCGGTTACATTATCAGAAATATCAAACCATGTTTCAACGGTTCTAATAACAACTCGGCTGGAACATCTTTCCAGCGCTACACGTGCCAAATGAAAGTATTCTCTGATCAGCTGGCAATGGAAGTGGATCATGACAACAGTATCACCTTCCGACCGATAACAACAATCAGTCCACACATACGGCAGGTCCTTGGACTGTGCATGCTGCAACACTCTCGCATACTTCCCATTATTCTTGATCCGGAACAAAACCGTGAGCAGGTGGTTGTGCCTGGAAATGGGTTTAAGAAGCACATCAAAGTTAGGAAGGAAATCTTGGCAAGAATCCCTCCGAATGCCCTGAACGAAGGGCAGATGAATGTTATGCTGTCCGTACTCGAGGAGTGCTGCCTGGGGGAGTCACCTAGCGTTTCACTGATCCAAGGACCGCCGGGTACGGGCAAATCACGAGTCATAAGCCAACTTGCGCTAGAAATATGGCGTTTTCGTCGTCCTGGGATGAAGGTGATGATCTGTGCCCAGTCAAATACAGCGGTTGATGTGATTGCTCTCAAGCTGTTCAACCTACGAAATGATTTGGGTAAGTACTGAGAAGTTTATTAGATAAGTATGGGGCGCAAAAGACATCTATAGGAGTGGAGAAAACTAGACCTTATGGTGTCTTTTTACTGTCATATCTTTTGTAGCCGAGGGACACCGTTTCAATTTGGTCCGGATCGGCACGTGGGACAAGATCGATCCGTCATGCCGTTCAATTTTTCTCGAGCAACTTGCATACCAGAAAATGCAAGACAAACGTGTAAGTTGATTATTTCCATCTGACAATATCAGTCTAACAATACAGACAAACACATTTCAAGTTAAAGCTTAAGGTCAGTTAACGTAACAGTCTTGTTTTTATCAATTTTAAAATCTTAAAACACTTTCGAAATATTAACATCTAGTTGTGTGGAGTTGTGAACACAAATACTGTTTCAAATAACACTTAGTTTAACAATGGTTGTCAGTGTATGGCCAAACTGTTCGTGAGAGTACTTAAGAAAATTTGAAACGTTAAGAAAACGGTAGAAGTATATAGGGCACGTTTTATTTTGCAGTTGCTGCCGAATGATGGGCACATTAAACTGGAAGAGCTACAGCGACGTTTGGGTAGCCTCAAATGCGATGCCCGTCGAGAATTTGAATCCACCAAGCGTGATATTATCGAGAAGGCGGATATTGTCTGTTCCACGCTCGGTAGCTGCCACGCCGTTGGAACGCTATGCGAGGCGATTATCTTTGACGTGTGTATCATAGATGAAGCGACACAGTGTACGGAACCGTGTTCGTTGGTACCGTTGCAGTACGATATGACGAAGCTGGTTCTGGTGGGTGACATCAAACAGCTACGGGCCACCGTGTTAGCAAACAAATCGATGCAGGCCGGGCTTTGTGACTCTCTCTTCAGTCGAATGTACAATTGGTTTCACAAAGCGAACCTCTCCGCCGGTATCAAGACGCTCAACGTACAGTATCGTATGCATCCGGAGATTTGTAGCTGGCCGAATAACTTCTTCTACGAAGGCCGATTGATTAGCCACTCGACGGCAGCAGCTGGTGGTAAGCTGCCGTTGCTTCCGTATGTCGTGCTGAGTTTGGGCTACGATCAGGAGCTGACCCAGATTCAGCATCAAATCTACAATCGGGATGAACTGGTATTTGTCGTGAAGCTGTTGAAGCAGGTGCTGAAATACTGTAGGAAAGATACATCCGTTGCCATCATAACACCGTACCAGAGGCACAAATCCGAAATGGTGTATGAATTGAAGCGTAATCAGTTACAGCAGATCGCAGTCCATTCGATCGATTCGGTACAGGGCAAGGAGTTCGACGTTGTCTTCGTGTCGTTGGCCCGTTCCATTGGCACTGGATTCCTCAACTCTGGGGAACGGATCAACGTCGCACTGACCCGTGCCCGGCATAGTCTTATACTTTGTGGCAACTTTGGCAGTTTGGTGGTAAGCATCCTTATAGAGTCGGAACAGATTGAATTTTCTCTAAATGTGCCTTTTCTCTGAAACTTGTTTTTGTTCTTCAACACCAGACAACACCGGTATGGTCGGCCCTGCTCAAAGATGCAGAAGAGCGCAAAGTGCTGCACGAATTGGAGGGTAGTTGTGCTGACACTGATGTGAACAGTATTGTGAAGAAGCTGCGAATTCTTCCGAATATTTGAAAGGATTCGAGCGAGTGATCCAAAGTTTGGTTTGGTAAAACGTTGAAGTGCCTTAGTGTTATGCTCTGTTACGAACGCCAGTGTAACATCGTTAGTTACCATGCTCTTAGTGTTAAGACAAAAGATGTGTTGTCGTTATACTTAAAACATAATAATACGTTACGATACGATAATTTACGAATTTTACTCTTACAGCAATATCTGTGCCGGTTATATATGGCGTAGCAATACTTAACCGAAGCAAGCATGCTTTTGTTGTTCACTTTAAGATAGTTTTTTGATTTATTAGTGATGATTGCGATTTTACGCTTGTTTCAAGAAACGATAGTATTCGTTGGGCCAACAAATACTTATGAACTTTTTCTGAGATTTTCAATTCGGTTGTGATTGCCCATTAATAATTTTTTCGGATAGAACCGAGCGCGGAACTGAAAAAACACGTTATCTTATACTCAATGAATTTCGTAAGATTAAACACGTTTTCAACATTCGGTAACAGATAGCTTATTATGTAATAATAATAGGAAATTACTCTGTTGCGATTTTTGATTCATTTCATTACGCTATATCAAAGCCGCGCCTTCTATGCGTTTACCATGACTAGCATCAACCAATCCAGATTCTCGATGACGCGATCACATTCATTGCGCCGCAATACATAAATGAATCTATGAGGCCACTTGTTATCGAATATGGATGATCCGGAAACGGTACACTGTCAAGCCATTCCACCAAAGAAGCGTCGGTTAAATAACTGAGTAATGTATACTAAGATGACAAAAACGTATCCCTTACAAATTATTAACAATTATCTTTTGTCTAACCTTTTTTCTTGTTTGACTGTTAATACTCATCTGCATTTTTTTTAATCTTTCATGTCATTTATGGTAGAATTAATAAGACCTCATTCGCTAAACTCTGCATGCAGAAATGTTCACAATAAAAGATTGACTGAAATGTTGATTGAAATACTGCTGGAATTGAAATATTTCTTTTGTTGCTTTACGCATTCTAACGAACGATGCCAATCATTCGTTTCATTCGATTCAATTCATTCGAATACTTTTTCATGCTTATTTGGCGTAGCGTTCTGAATTTTTCGAGGAAACCCTGAGAAACTGGTTAATTTGGTGGTGTACCAATAAAAATGAAGAAAAAAAAAATAAGCTTAAGCCGCTATATGTTCTGGCAGTTTTTCGGCATTTTAGACAAACGGAAAAGGGGAGCTTGCTAGACAAATTGTTTGGATTGGAAAGAACCTGATAGACAGCAGCCAGAAACATCGAAACGAATTAATCAGTAATGAACAATAACTGCCAACAGATGCGATGTTTTTCTGCTCTTCACGAGCTGAGCTGAGGAATAACTTTTGATCGGAAAACACCTGCAACCAGAAAGGCTTATCATTCGCTCTCGATTGCAGCACGCGAGAGAGACCCAGAGAGCGCCCTATACAGTGCGAGCAGCATGAGCGATTGCCACCAGCAGCCAGGCCGAGCAAGAGAGCTTGCTGAACCGGAAAAGTGTCTTACAGAGGCCCCCACTCTGAGACAGCATGTGGTCGTGGCACATGTTTTCCACAGTTTTCTCACTGCTAGCGGCCCGTGAGAAGGCGCACATGAAACGGCGACAGGACCTCGATCGGGAGTATGAATATGATTCATCGTGGGTTTGGCGAAAATGAGAAAATGCTTCCACTGGGCCCATTGAGAGTGTGAGCGAGCTGCAGATTTCAGACAAGAGAGAAAGTAACAAAGAGAGAGAAAGAGAGGATCCGAGGATATCCATTGTGCATTCGACTGGTGTTGATGGCGGTGAGCCGTTGCACAAGAGCGGCCATCGTTCAGTCGAGAATTGTCGTTCGTGACGGAAAGATCAGTGAGTGACACGGGATCACTAGTCGGGGTCTAGTTTTTTTCTTCGACTCATTCTCAAACCCATCTGTGAACGGTTTGAGCTAACATAGCAAAACTATTGAAGCATTTCAAACGCCAAACTATTCGCTGAAGACCACTCTCGTTCGTATGTTACGCACCATGACCTGGGCGAGCGAGTGGCAGAGCAATTTTTCCAAGTGATTCGGTGAAAAGTGATAGGATTTAGCGTAACTTATACGCTAGCACCGTAAAAAGAGTTGCAATTCGTGGTGCCCGTTTTTTCTTTGCTCCGCTAGCGGATGAGAACCGCGAAGCCTGCTGCAGTGAACGCATAAAGGCGTAGCCGTTTTTAACCTCCCTTGCCTGACTCGCCTTATGCCGATGGATACAGTGGATACATGAGGAGCGCTTACAAGGGCCGTGAGTGAGCAGTGAAGTGAGCTTTTTTGTTCTACGCACAATCATGGAAAATATTGTACTTTTTCGTCGAAAAGGCCACTTTTTCTGCGTCCACGTAGGCCACTAGCCAGCCGGTCAATACCAGTGGACGCATTCAGGCGACAGCGTGAGCCTCGTTTTATGTAGCACACCAAGTCCGACGAGAAGGAAAAACGTGTTCATCGAACAAGGAGCAATCGCACTCCATCCTTTCCGTAGGCTGGGACTCAGCCAGGATGTTTCACGCGTGCGGGCCGCGACTGGAGAGTCGCGAAATTCTGGGACTGTAAGTGTGTTTGCCGTTTGTGGGCCTTTTTATCTTGTAAATTATTAATACCGAGTACCGAGCCGTATGGATGGAACGGTGTGCTACCGAGCCACAATGTTCCGGGCGATAATGCGTACATGATCATGTGTGGAATAATGTACAATGGTTCGCATGACACCAGAACAGCAGTTCGCTGTGAAAAGTTCCCACTGGTTCGTGCTTGGGTTTAGGCGTAGTTCAGCACGATAAAGACATTTGCGCTTTTAAGCCTCTTTTAATTCCTAACGAGTTAGCGAGATAGTAAAATAAAAAAAATCGAAACGACTCGATTGCAAAAGATTTTTTGCGTTAATACCTTATACTGACAAAAACACTCGTTTCAGAGCCGTCCGTAATTCTAAACGAACATGGAGCGATTATCACTGTCTACAGCCGGCCCGATACTGAGAAAAAACGAAGCAAATTCAAAACCAATCAAGTGAATCCGATTGGTCTTCTTAGTGGTGATCGCGACCGCGATGGGTGATTATAAATTATAGCCACACGAGCAACAATATGTGAGTGAGCTAAATTGAACATGAAAACTTTCGATAAATAATGCCGTTAAATTAGGTAACGTTCGAGTAACGAGTTCGTGTGCGAGTTACCTGATGGTTAAAGGAGCCCCACGGGTTTCACGGTTGCTTTTCCCGGTGCAATGTAGCGGAAACCTCGCATGAAAGCTCGCTGCTCGAGCGCTTCCGGGTTACCTTCCGGGTGGTGTTAAAATTTATCTCCAAATCATCCATCTTCACGCTGGTGATTAATATTTGGTCCGCACCCGGGCAGCTAGCGGTAGTGTTGTTGCAACATGGTGCAGCAACACCGAACCTTTCCGAGGCGCCACGACTTACCTCCGGGGCCTGGAGTACATCTTGGGTCCGCCGTTGTCCACCGGCTTAAGTGGATCTGCTAACGAGTGTAATCATAAATTTTCGCCCGCCAACTGGCCGCAGGGTGGGCGTCTGAGATAAGGGGCGAGCGTAGGTTGTCAACAGACGCGCACTGCTTCCGATGGGAACGGATCTCGCTGCCGGAGCGTTCAACGATCACAGGATATCTTGCCGGTGCTGTAGATTCACGGCTTAATTAATTTTGGAATGAAAATTGGAAAATAGTGCGCTGTTCAGTCTCCTCATCGTTCAGTTTCTTAATGATTCCATTGTGCGGTGTATATAAGTCTCCTTTTTTCCAAAGAAACCCAAAACCGTTGGTTTTTCAACGAGCAGCACAAGACTCAGCCGTGAGTCATGTGGAACCTGCTCTTGGGGCCCGCTTGGAAAGCCTTGCCCATTCAGCGCTGACGGATTGTCTCTCAACCGTAAGCTCTCTGCCCTGCTCGGGTTAATCGAAAATTCACCGAAGCGGGCGCATAATGCGGTGCCGTTTGCGTAGAGCGGCCACTTTTCAATCCCATTTTCCATCAATGACGTCAAACGCAGCGGGTTGCTCAACGGGGCTGCCCAGCGGGGCGCAAATTCGCCAACCGGCAGCCGTCATGGCCACAAGGAGCAAAAAAGGCCCGTTACGGTATGAAAGGAGTGCTACGGGGCTGGTGACCGTCGTTCACTTCCGGTAACGGTCACCATGGGGACCCGTGCTGGGTTGGGTCCGTTGTAAGGATGTGGTGTGTCAGCCGGGATACGGCACCTTTCCGAGTACCTCGACTTCTCGTGCGGATGCTGCAATCAAACGGCATCGCCCGATGCTTGATGCGTTCGGGTTTTGTTATGTTTTTTACTTCTCCTTCGAACCCAAGAAAAAAGTGTTGGCAATTGTTGGCCAAAGCCGAAGTGGCAAGTGGTCGACGAAATGGCACTCGTTTTGCAAGCTTCATCGAGGGGTACACAGGGCTGTTTTTTCGATCCCCTATTTCATCGGCCAACGTTTGGCCGGCCGATGGTGCCAAAACAAAAATTAAAACAATCAACTACACGACACGACTGCCCCGGCGGCTGAAGACACGGCCATGCAAATATTCCCGCTGGCCAGGGCTGGGCCACTCTATGGCACTTTGGCCGAAGGACGAGCGACGGCCTCTCGCCAAGCGTTAAAAGTTTCGCACGATGCTGCAAAGTTCAACTGTTTCTTTGCTTCTGCGGCTCCACCGGGTTGTTTTGGGCCACCAGCGGCACCAGCAGCACCAGCAGTTTACCGATCTTCCTGGCGACCTACTTTGCATATCGGGCCGAACCGGCGCCCCGAAAGATGTTCCCGGTTCCCGGTTTCTGGGGTTTTCTCGGCGGTTGGGGCGCCAAGCAGCGCCGTGGAGATGCTGCTACCGAACCGTGGGAATAGCAGTGGAAAATGGAAACAATAATTTACATATTGCCACACTTGCGGTGCAACTCCAGCGGCGGACCGCCTTCCAGTTGGCACCGGAGTTGATTGGAAAGAGGTTCCATTCGGTTGTTTTATGAATTTTATGGAGCGCTGTGCTGCTTTTATTGTGGTCGGGCCCGGGCCCATGTTGGCCGCTTACATTTATGCATGGGAGGGTTCTGGTGGTTGCTGGGGTCGCTCGAAAAACCGTTCATCCTGCTGAATGTAAGATTAGATGCACGCTTCTTTTCACCCCTCGAGTATCTGGAACGACTGCATATCGAATGCAATTTGGATTTTTATCTGGGTAAATCAATGCACCAGCTACATGCGTCCAAGCATTTTAATGACCTGATTAGTTTTCTGCTTTTAGGGTTTCGTTGCAATCCAGACATCCACTTAACTACTAGTTTTACGAAATGTCCTTTCCAACAACTCGCTGTGCCGAATTCAGACCATAGCCATCCCAACGATAACTCAGACGGTGCTCTCGAGTTTATTGTAGCCGTTGTCTCTGGTTGCGTTCCACTATCGACCATCATAAAGCAATGATTGATACTTGAACGTTTGGAGCAGGCTTAGTGGCGCTGCTGGACGCTTTCAAGGCCATTTTCGGCCGGAAAGGGGAGTACAGCGGAAGTTTTTTATGATAACTTTTTCGTACCGCCGGGTTTTGTGTCCAAAAAATCATCCCGACATGCTTACACAAAACTACACCCTTGGGCATTGCTGGGCCCGGAACACGATTTTATGGCAGTAATCCGGATGGTTTATTGATTGTGGTTTATTGGGGAGGCATGTTTGTACCGTTCTACTGGTATGCAAATGCGACACGGAGCCAGTCGTTGGCCATCATAATTATATTCACCGTGTGTGTTAGCGATGTACTTTGCTCAAAAATCGAACATCAGTTTCTCAGTGTCGGAGTGACACCACCTTCCGGTTCCGCGTCGCAAACGAGAAAATATTAATAAAGTGTCCCACCTAGTCGTGCGATTGATTGATGGTTATTTCGGTGCAGAAACGTTGCATCCAATTTCAAAATCCAATATTGCACGACACGTGTCACGGGCGCGTGGACACTTTGCTCGCTCGGCCTCCTTCTTCGCCGATCGTTCTTGGCGCTCAAAATTCGACTATGATAACGTGAAGGACTCGCAAACGTGGTGCAACCATGTTTCGTACGCGGCAATAAAAGTCGTGGATGTAAAATGTGTAGAATAGAACGACAAAGGAACCCGGCCAGCGGTAAGTCGTACGAATGGCCGACGGAACACCCTCCGACGCCCTTGACAGGGACACTCAGCAGGTTATTTAAACACTCCCGAACTGTTCGTTCGATGTTTCGTGTTTTCCCACCCAGCGGCCATTATCGCGGGGTCGATGATTGAACAACAAGGGTCCGTCAATTATTCCCGGTTGTCCCTGAAATATTAAATGAACCCGCTTCGCCAACGATTATTGTGAGACAGAGACGAAGCACAAGAGAGGCGTTAGTGGTGGTGATGATTAGATGTGAATCCGTCGGGATGTCCTTCGGTGGGCTGGATCGAAGCGGGAACCTTTAACAAGCACGCTCGATACCTTACCAATGTGATCCTCATTTAAAGCCGGGTTGTGTGCACGTTTTCCACCACAACGCAGAACGCCCCTTCAGGTTAGTTCCCCGTACTCTTCGGCCCTTAGAAACTCGGCCAAGGAGGCGAACTGGCGCACGCACCACAAACCGAAGTGAGTCGGAAAACGGAACTTTCTGGTGCGGTGCGTGTTCGGGACACCATCCGAACCACCGCGACGAGAAGCACTTTGTTGCCCGCACGTGAGCCCCGCCGATCAATCGAGCCACGAACGAGGTTGTTTGGAATTGGTTTATTTATTGGTTATCCTTCCCCATTCTGTTCGCTTCAATTTTCACAAATGGATAGTTTTACAAATGAACTTTCGTCGAGAAGCGAAAACACCAGAACCATCCTTCGGGTGTTCGGGCCACCCAAAGCCCACAACACAAACTCCCTGGTGAGACACTACGGTATCAACGGTTCCATTTTGGTGATTAAACCCATCGCGGTTGGGACGGGCACGGCACATCACGCATCACGAGTGGGGTTTTCAGTTGGCAAGTTCAGTGACCGGAAAATCGATTAGGTTATGTTGGTGTACGCCGCGGTGGATGATCATGTTGCGGACAGCTGTACGCCTCACGGTTACCATCGAAAGGCTCATAATTCAAGGCACAGTCGTCTATGGTGGATGAAAGTTGTGCCATCGTTTGTCAAATAATCGTTTGTCGTTTCGATGCCACGATTCAAGTGGAGCGACCGTGGGAAGCTTTAAGTGTCATAAATATTGTTAATACACACTCATTAGCTATCGTCGAGTTGATTAATGAAGCCACCGAGTGAGATCAGATAAAAACGTAAACCGGAGCTGATGCGCATGTGGCGAGATCGAATCGAACCGTTCGATGAGCTATCGTTTGTCAAGATACTTTCCGGTAAATGTTCCCGCTTTGTTACTTCAATTTGAATTTGTTCGCTACGGGATTTCCGTCATCAATTTTTCGGAACGGTTCTCATTATTTCAGTGAGTCAGTCTTCTGAGTGCGACAGCAACAGCATTGGATTAGTTGCGCACAGTTTGCGAAATTATACGAAAGGGTTCGGTCACTTTCAGGACACTCCTCAGGGCGGCAGTAGTCCGTTTGCCGTGATGACCGGAAAAGGGTGTCAAACATGCGGTTCGACGGCACTCTTTTTCACGCACTCGTGATGATAAGCCGCGTTCTGACACCGTCCGTGCAGGCGGGTCCTGCAAGTAATCTGCTTTGCAAATGTAAACCGATACCCCGGGTACACGGGGACCGGCACTAGTTACGTGTGAGGGTGCCCAGACGGGTGCCCGAAGCCTTAGATTGGTGAATGGCATGCCGGCACGAAGGCAGACTGACGCCAGCAGTTCCGATTGCGCTCGCTGTGGACGAAGCTCGGAGTCGGAGCCTTACTTTATGTCTTCTTGAGCGTTGGGCCCAGGAACTCATCCGGGAGGGTTGTTGGTCGGGCAGGCAAGCCGGGGAAGAAATTGTAATTTCACGCTCGAACAATTAGCATTCCAACCCGGGTGGGAAGGCGGTGGCACTGACTGGTTGGACATAACCTCAAAGTGGTTCCCGAAGCCACCGCCACCGAATCGATACACGGTGCACGGGGTTCCGGTCGGTTCATCCGGCCACTCGGTTGTGGCGGATTCGGTTACGTTTAATGGGCGATTTAGGCCATGGTAGGTGGTTTGTAGGCTGTAGGCCCCGCTGCAGCTTACAGGTAGGCCAATTGCCGTAGCTGATAAATTGAAGCGCTTAAGAAGCGCGTTCTCCTTTCGAGGTGTGCTTTGAGCTGAGGGAGAATTGAGGGCATTGGGCCTTGTGGATCGGGTGAAAACATTGAAATGTCGATCACAGCTGAATAATATTTCCACGAGCCCAGAAGTCCTGTCTCACATAAATGGGGCGTAAATGAACAAAGCCCATCATCTGCCGCCGAAACGCGGAGCGTGAAATCGCTCTAATTTGCATTTCGAATTACTCATTTAACGGCGGACCTAGGTGCGGCCTAGGCACAGCAGGGTATGCCTTATCAATATGCTGCTGCAGTGCCTGGCACTGGCCTGCCGATGAAACCGTGCCGAAAGGTTCTAAGTGGCGTCACATTATTCATTAGATACATTCATTCCGATGCAATCATCAAGTCACAATCGGATCTTGCGAATAGCTTCGCACCATCGCATCGCTCATACACTAACAGCTTTTCGTCCTTTTATGCTCACCCACACAGGACACAGGCTCGTTGCGCCATGAACTAATCGGAAGGCCTGCGCTGCGATTCCTTCGGCATCTCGGCAAGTGACTGATGCTGATGGGCTGCCTGGCCTCCAACAGCAGTATGATGGCCCCAAAGGCAGACTGGAAGCCGGAAACTGCCTTCCGGAAGTGACCCGCCGAAGCCTGGATAGTGTGGCTGGAAATAAGCAAGAGTGACAGCACTATCAACCGACTGTGCGCTATTTTGAGCCTATTTTCCGTCGCGTGATTTGGATGACAGTCGATACCGAAATTAACCCATCATAAAGCATTAGCGCGCCCGGCCGATATCCTGCGGGGAACACACTCTGTGCGTGCAGCTGGGAGTGGCCAAGTTGAGCTCACCTGCGCCAGGACACAGTGGCCCCGGTCGACGACTGTCCGGGGAATTTGCAAACCCGCAGACAGCTGCACCCTTTCGGCTGGCACGAGTTTTCCACGGTGGCCCGGGTTTGACGATAAACAGTGACAGTGTGCGTTCTCATTAGCCCGCTCTATATCGAGTGGCACTAATGGCGGAGAAGATTGAATCGGGAAGTAGAAGAAAAAAAATGTGGTGAATGATGTTGCTCCACTGAAGCGTTCGGCAGTGTTTCGGCTGTTTTACGTTCTGGCGTGTAGAAAAATTAATCGAAGAAGGCTTCCCCTTTTTTTTGTTTCACCTCCTTTGCGCAGTGTAATCGGTCGTAGCAGTCGGGTTCGATACGACGACGACAACGACGTCCGACAAGGTTGGCGTTTGCGGGCTCGATGGGGCTCGCGATTGATTGAATTGGTGGGTGCGTTAGCATAATATTTCCCGAGTTATCGATCCCGCAGCGTCCAGAGTGCGCGCAGAAGGTGACCCAATCCAGGAGGCAGGAAAGGCCGGCCCCAGTCGCCCGCCGATAAGTGTTGGTCCAGTGTTTCCCGCGTCGTGGTTTTCAGGTGAAGCGTGCCCGACTGTGTATGTATTTGTGAGTGAGGTAAAGGTAAAGGGAAAGGTGAATGATACAATGTGATTCGCCACGCGGTGCGCGTGTGTTTGAGTGAGTGAAGAAAGAAGACGTCTTGTCACTCGTCGTGATGCTGCCCGGCGACGGTTGCTGTGAAGCTGAGATGAATAATGTAAGTGATTGCTGGTCAGGCACCAATAAATAGGTAGCATCGAATTGTATTGTAAAAACCCAGCGTCCTGCTGTATACTGGGAATTTTGACGTAAATGAGAGACATTTCGCTATAGGTCACCATGCGTCTCCATCGGGATGATGCAATTTACGGAGAACAATCCTGTACAATAGTTTTAATTTTCATTAATTTATTATTCATCCCATTGTCCTCGTGCTGGGGATACAGTCGCGTGTGATTGTGTTGAACATCATGTTCCCAGTGGCCAACCGATGAGCGGCGTAATGTTGTTGCGGTTTCAACTCTGATTGCGTTAAGTAGTCCGAGCCGGCAACAGATTGCGATAAATGTTTGATTAATATGAACGCGAAAACGGATTGGCTGTGTTGGAGCTGTGAAACTTTAAATGCACTTGTAGAACGTTTGAACAGTGGCACATCAACATTTTAAATTGTTTCTACTCAATTCTCTCCGCGATGTCCCTGCGAAACATCCGCACATTACGCGACGTTCCACAAGCGCCACAACGTTTCTCTCGGTTCGGTTCATTAAAATGCAAACCACACCTTTGTGCACGGACTATTGTGATAAACTTTTGGCCACTGTTCGCTCATCGCTATTCCCCTGGCGGTGGAGTTTTATGTGCAGCACGGTGCGGAGCGGTGCGCTTTGTGAGTGAAGTTTTTACTACCCGTAATGGTTACACCACTATTACGGCAATTACTTTGTATTATAGCAACTGCCGAAGGGCAGAGGGAGCCCATTGGCCAGCGGGCTTTAATGTAGTTTTCTGTTATTAGTTAATTAAATTCAGAACATAAACACTCATTAACTCGTGGTTCTCTACACTTTCCAAATGAGAGCACAGAGAGCTGGTTTCTTTTCCACTACTTTTTCTCTCTCTCTCTCTCTCTCACGTACACTGGCAACTAATCGTACCAGTTTCTGCTAGTTTCTGCTGAACCGTAAAAAAAAATCCGCAACTCCAGTGACTAGGTCACCACCGAACGGCCCCTTTGGGAGCAAACGTGATGATGGAGAAGTCCGTAAGACGACGTAAGAAGTGAACGGCCGCCCGTGCTGTGTGGGGTGGCTCGTAATTTTTATTGGGTATGCAGAGCCCAACTATGCAGCGAACGAAACCGGAGTGACGGAGAAACTTCCGAACCGAAAATCTTTCTTCCAGCAACAGAAGTTTCGATGTTCTGGTCGTTGCTTTTTTATAACGCAGCGAGTTTGGGTCGAGCCACAATGGAGTGGAATGTGAATGAAACGGAGGCCCTGAGAGAGGGAAAGAGAGAGAGAGAGAGAGAGAAAGGGCTCCAGGCTTTGCACCTAGCGACCGAACGTTGCCGTGTTGTAAACTGCTTGACGTGGCAGCCGGGGCCGAGGCGTTGCCAAGACGGTTCCCAAGATGCTACGCTCGGGGCCACCGACCAGCACATCCTTCGGGGTGGCTAGAGCCAGATCTACGACATCCGCATTTATTTTGGAACTTTACTGCCATCCGCCGGCGGCTTCATGGCCACCGCGCGTCAACCGTCCGGTGCAAGGATAGGCCCCGGCTGCCTAGGCAAGATGTAACCGCGTGGCCGTGCCGAAGGTGAGGCTGACGGATGGACGGACGGAGGATTAAATGGGCTTCTCTGCTCGGTGCCATTGGATGGTTTTTTGCAGCTCCCAAGAAAGTGAACCTGGGTGCCTGGCGGTTGGTTGCGGGACCGACAGTTCATTCGTTCCGACGGCTGCCTGCATTCGGGATGCAGATACGGCTGTGGAAGGTATAAAATGAGTCACGCCAGAGTGCGCGCCCGAGTGGAAGGTATCTGGCACACCCGGAAACCCGGCGGCACTTTCTTGGCACTTGTGCGACACACGGCACAGCACGGCCCGGCTCCCGTCATAATACTTTCCCAGGGTTGCCATATTGCGTACGAATTGTTCCGCAGAAACAATTCCTGTTTCGACAGGGCCAACTGCTGTCGGTTGGCGATAGTAAATTTAGTGACTGCTTCTCAGAGTGCACTTTGTGTGGCTCGTTTTTCACCCGGTCGGTCGACGGCGCCGGCCAGATGGAGTCAGTTCAGTTTGGCGTCTGGCCTTAACTAGCAAACTACTGGGTTGTTCAATAAGTTTTGAGGCTTCGATAAAATATACACAATTTTATGGTGTGAAATACACTGATGCTTTCAATGAGATTCCAATTTTTCAATTGCATCTCTGAATTTAAAATCTGTTACCTCATCATTCGATTTAAAAAGCTTTCCAAGCATGACTTTTTTCAGGCCTCGAAACAGATGGAAGTCGTTAGGGGCCAAATCTAGTGGATGCTTCGAAAATTCTAAATAATTCATGAATTTTTCCCAAAATGCTTTTGTGACACGGTGCATTGTCCTATTGAAAAAGGATTTTTATCTCAACGAAATTTTCTATGCCTTATACTAAATCTCTTTAAATGATTCGACGATTTTCCAATACGATTTCCAATATTTTTTCTACGATATCGGGTGTCGTTACTGTTTTTGGGCGTCCTTGCCTTCAACGCTTGTACGATCACCTTTAAATTCAGCAACCCCTCTTTCTGCTGTACTAATTGAAGGCGAAGAGTCCTTATTTACTTTCGACATTGGTTCACAAATATCCTTTGCTTTTAAGCTTTCCAAAAATAAAAATTCAATCACTGCGCGCTGACTTGATTTCTTCCATCTCCAAAAAAAATACTACAACACGTCAATACTAAATGGCTTGTTAACAAAGAATGAAAAGTGTATCTATAGAACGAAAAAAAAGGTTAGCTTAACTTATTGAACAACCTGGGACATAATAGTACATATTGGTACCAAACGCAGACTCCATTGAACTTTGTTTTTCATCATCTTTTTTGTGGTAACCAACTGAATTGCAGAATTAGTGTGCCAAAACTAAATCAACGAACAGAGTTCATAGTTTGCCATTTTTGTTATTTTTCTTTCGCCAAATCATGGCGTTGCTGAACGTGCGGAAAAGTGGCCGACTCTGCTTGAATCGTCCTTTGTCGCAACAATGTCTCTTGTTCGTGATTGTTTCCCCGCTGTGGGATTAGTAGCTTGAGTTATGGAAAGAAAAGGCCAGACTTTCTTTCTTCACTCAACACTCATCCTGCTACACACGTACACAATACATCTTTCGACAGGGTAGAAAGCGGTAATCCTCGTTGTGCGTTGACGCGACGAAACGGCACACCAGGCTTCTTCCGAATGGGGAACCGCCAGTACTGCCACCACGTCCACGGCTGTGCCAGGAAAGCGACCGGTAAATGAAGAGTGAGCATCACCTAATTACCCAACTTCAATGCCTCAAAAGAAGGATTCACCGGCTGCGAATCTCCGGCATGCCCTTTCCCACCGATTGCACTAAAGTAAGATAAAGTACGTTTTTGCGGGATGGCGATACAGACAATTTTGGAGCCGTCACAGGACGCTCCCGAGTCGGAACTTTCTTTCCGTGGTTCGCGGCGCCCGTAGTGGAGGAGCACTAGTGTGTCCAACTGTCAACTGTCGCGCACACGGAAGGGCGTGCGAAAAGCGCAAGAAGGATAATTATGTTCCATCCAGCCGAGGCGTGGTGCTCTTCCGCTTCGGGAAGCACCACGCGCTCACGCCAGCAGCCGTATCATTGCGGCGATGGCGTAAATTTTCACTTTCATGCCCACCGTGCTGTCGGGCGCTTTTCCGAGCCACACTCTGAAGCACGAACCAGCAGCAGTCGTAATTTAAGACATAATCTCTTGATGCTGGATGCCGGTTCCGGTAGCGTTCCGGCACTCCGGCTCGGTTCTCGAGAGCTTTGATGAATTCGTCCGACACCGGCCGCATTCTTTCTGGCCAAGCGGGCAGGCATGCTTTTTATTTCTCACTCGCTCACTCGCCCCTTGACTGAACGATGCTTCCTGTTCCACCGCGGCGGTGGTGGCAACTTTTTCCGCTTACGTAAGTTTCGTGCGGTGCGGCACTTCCCACTTTCCAGGCCGGTGTCGGCGACCGGAAACGTTAGACCACTGCCGGAATGGGAATGGCCGGGCTGGGCCGGGCCGGGTGCGATTCAAGTCCCCGGGAACGCCGCGGGCGCTGTTGCTACCATCCGTTTCGATGATGATCCTTTTTCCGTGCATCGTACCAGTTTCACTCCGGTTCTCATTTGGTTGCCGCTTTCGGGAAGGACGACGAAATGGGTTTTTCATCACCGGCCACGGAAGTGTGCGGACCGAAAGATTTGGACTTTGGAGTTGTGAAGGATTGGTTGTCGGGTTTCTCGGCAATTTGGTCGCCGGAAAGCTTGCAGCACTCAGCGCTGTCCACACAATCGACAGTGTGTGTGCGTCCCCCGGTGGACCAGAGAGCGCAGGATTCGGGAACAATTAGGTGAACCGTCGGTGGCCAGGACTCTATCGTCCCCGGCATGGTTTATACGCTTCCATAAGCCGACTTTATCGTCCGACGCAATTAAAGTTATGGCCGAGTGGACTCTCGCGGCCGGGTCCGTGATTTATGAGTATTGTCCACCGAAAGTTGTCCATTATTTGTATCGCTCCGTGCCCAACGGGGGAAGGAGACAGTGAGACACAAGATGGCGCGTGATGCGCGCTCGCTTCCGGTGGTTTCGGTTCTTTTTTTGCCCCCATTTTATGTTGATGCTTCTGGGGAAGGATTACCTTCGGCCAAGTTGGTTGGCACTTTGGGCTTCCGTTCGACCACCATCCAAGAGGCGGGTGCATTGGCAGCCCCTAGGATCCAGGAACTCTCGCCGGCTGTCTGTCGGTCCGTCGGCGATAGGCGCCACCGGGAGAGGTGTGTAATAAATTTGCCGAGATTGCAATCGATAGATTCATTTCTCCAACCGCACACGCTGAGTATGGAACGGGTTTATTAATATCCAGAAACCCCCGCGATTGGTAAGGTGCCCCTCGACTGGGGCCGCTTGGGGCACAAAAACGTTGGCTGGAGGGTTAAAAGAGGGCGCTACTAAAAATAAACCGGAATCTTTATTTCATGGCTTCATAGTTTATTTCCGCACAACGGCACAACAATTGGCGAAAATTGGACGCACCTTGGGAAGGCTGAGGGCTGGACTCTTATGCCGTTTGTAAGAGTGTTAATGAGACGATTCTTTAGTATGTATTAACGATGGAAAGGTTCGTTTGGTTCATTTGCTTAGTTTCTTGTTTCGCTCACACCATTTTAGTTTTGATTTTCCATCTTAATTCATTTGGATTTCTGATATTACTTACTGATATTTTGTGATATTTTACTCGTCTTTCGTTTTCCTATATTTATGTTTGAGCTATATTTTAGTTTCTTTATAATAGATTTATTAGTTCGATTTTCTTTCTCCATTTTTTTCGTTTTATTTTGTTATTTCAACCATACACAATTTTGCTTATATTTTTTGTGTTTCCTCCAAAATTTTATTTGCTTTTCACTCATTTGCTTTTAATCGCTTTGGTCAGGTCAATATTCTGTTTTCCTCATTCATGATTTGTTTCTCTTCCAAATTAAGCAAAAATGTAGCAAATACATAAGCTTTCCCATATTCGACCCTTTGGGCGCGTTCCTAGATGTTGAAGGTTCGCTCGGTGCAAACTAAATCGTGCCGCTTTCCACGGTTCGGCTCCACAACCTTCAACTTCAACGGCCACCTGGTCGTACATCAAAGAAAAGGGCACCGGAGCGGTCCGGTAAGATCCTCAAAATAGCCTCGAAACTATACTGGCCCATTCCGCCATTGGCCTGCCAGTGGCGCTCCACAAAGAGTGATTTACGCTCCCCCTGGAACCTGGACGGGGACTGGAGAGTCCTTAGCCCGCGGCCAGGTGTACATCCGTGTAACTAACTAGTGGCCGATCCTGTCCGATTGATCGCGTGATACAACTCGTCGGCATGGACTTCTAGCGAAGCGTTCAACCAACGTTCCGCAAGCGACTTAAATCCGAAACCATAACCTAGAATACGAATACGCTACGCAGCAACCTGTGCGTAGAGACACAGACACACAGAGAGAGAGAGAGAGCGAGAGAGAGACCTTTGGCGGTGTTCCGTCGGCGGTGAACGATCGTTTGTTCGGCTCGGTACCCTTCGACCTTCCGATCCACCCGTGTGATGGGGCGGCGATATTTTAAGACATCTAGCTGACGGTCTCTTTCGCACGCTCCTTCCAAAAATACCCTCAATCAAATGATTCGACGGTCGCGGTGCCGGTGGCAGTGTGGCCATGCCTTCTCGAGGTTGCTGCGTAGCCGGGGTTGAGGTTGTTGTTGCTGGGGCCGCAGCCCGGATCAAACGGTCGCATCACTTGCAACGTTCCGTTCCGGCTTGGGCGACTTCAGCAAACAGTGTAATTTATTAAAAACGAAAAGCGAATCTCACTTTTCTCGCCCCGGAATGTGACACAATTTATTCGACGCTATCTGTCATCGTTAGCCGCGAGAAGGATTACTTCCACCAGGATATGAACGTGTCATGCAAATGCATTTCCGTCGGTCGGTCGGAGTGTGATAAACGGTGGCGCGCTACTTCTGCGCTATCCATTTTCGCGTGAGCGATGAGAAGCGATCAGTGGGGGCCCCAAAACGGGACGAGCAAACAAGAGGAAGAAGCAGCAGTAAAAAAACGGAACCGAAACATCCGAAACACTAATGCCACGGGTGGCTATGCTACCCGCCCGGTCGGAACTCTCGTATCCGGCGTTTATTATTTCCCACCGTGCTCGCCTGTCACCGGGCGCCGTGGTGGATCATATTTAATGCTGCCGGGTGGCGTTACCCGACACCGCCGGGCCGCCCTTCGGTGCGTTGAGTGTATACAAAACCAAAACAAACAAAAAAGAAAAAGAAGAACGGGAGAAGAAACCGAAGAATCTTTGCGCCCGCTTCATATTTATTGTGCCGTTCTGCGTGCGTCTGTTTATTTCCGAGGCAACCCGAGCTAGCTGCGTAATTATTATTTACCAGCCGAACCAGTTCGGAGTTTTCGAATCTTGGATCTCGACTCACGATTTAAATACTCGCTCCCTAGTGGCGCCCCACCAAGGTGAATGTCTCCACTCCACGGGCACCGCCTGTAAACAAGGTACTCGCGTCCCGCGCTTGTGGCGCACTTTCAGATGCGCTATAGAAGGTTTAATTGGCCATCGAAAAGTAGACATAAACTATCGACATAACACCCCGGGACCGCCGGGGGGTAATGCCGAATGGCTGTAAGCTGAATGTTGTTGCGGAATGGGCTTTATTATATTAATAATGTTACCCAAATTTATCGACTGTAACGGAGCGGCGTATGTTGAGCTAAATATTTTGAAACCAATTTCCACTCCTAATTTCCACTCCTCCAATCCTAGCTCCTATACGGGCCCGAGTTGGCTAGTGAATAGTACTATTCAAACATTTTCATTTCCCTTGGCGTTTTTGGGCCAATAAATTTGATGATGCAGAGGTTAGGCTTTCCACCGTAGCCTTTCCAATTCCAAGGGCCCCGTTCTGTGACACAACATTTTATGCAAATAAAACCAACGGGACCTTTGTTTTGTGCTATTGTGTGGTTATTTTAACCGAAACCACCACCATGCAGCGTGCGAAGGTTTTTAAGAAAATACGTTGCATAAAAGCTTCAAATTCGCAGCACCACCGTCGGCAAAAAACAAAAAAAAAAACCGTTGGCGAAATATTATTTTTATTTCTTCCGTTGTGCAGCCTTTTCCATGCACACGGTGTGCAAGTGGAGCGTTTTATGAAGAGTTGCTCCGTTGCGCCGCTTCCGGGGACTGACACCGAGCCACCGGCCGGAGCTAAATGTTGATATTTATGCATCGGGGCATTATGGTCCATTTTTAATATTGTTTTTTGCACCCCCTGTGCCAGTGCAGTCCGTTGGGGCCTCCGAGTCGGGTGTCGGAGCAAACGACAGTTCACCATTTTTGCAGGATCTCCCGCACCGTCGAGTCGCCGAGTGGTGGTTTTACGGTGCATGCGATTTAACGGTCGTTTGGTGCGCCCGCACCGTTGGTTGCACAATTCGGGAAGATTATTGAGTCTCTTGCGCACGGTTAAGCACGTTGCACCATCACCAGTGGGTTGGTTTCACTAAAAAAATGGGTCGCAAAATTTTTGCATGAAAAGTATGCTGTTAGAAACCTGCAGAAAGCTCATTAAACGATTCTTTAATATTTTCGAAGCCGTATGATGTGTTTAGTACTCTAACGAGATATGTGTGACAACGAAACATGGGCTCTAATGCAGCACACCAAAGTGCACGGTGCCATACCATCCGTTCGATTTGCTGTGCACCGATTTTATGAGCCGCCTTCAATGCCGGCAATTGCGACTCGGCACCCATTATGTGTTGGTTCGGCGCCGAAAGCACCCAGCCTAGCCCAGCCTGGCGACCGTTATGTGCATAAACATGGAAACTGCATTGAACCGCTTTTCCGCTAAGTGCACTTGCTTGCCACGGACCGGCAGGGCCGACGGCAGTCCACCTAAATGGGGCCAATAATGAGACGAACCGGGGGGGAAAAAACGTGGTCGAAACCGCAGCCGGAAATGAAGAAAACTGGTGACACTCGATTAGGGCGCCGCGGAAGGTTCGTAAGGAAACCGCACAAAGGACCCCGGTGCCAGCGTAATAAAGGCGCTCGAATGAAGGCGTAGCACACCGTAACGAGCCTTGGCTCCGGCAGACAGGCTCCATGTGCCCTTTTACATGCGCGTCCCTACCGGTGACCTGAACGTGAGACCAGCGATGCCGTTTTGTTCAAACGACCACTACCCAACCGTACCAACCGTAGCTTCAACGAGAGAGAAGGAGAGAGTGCGACGGCCTTTCTACGACTATGTTTATGCATTTATGCAGTTGTGCCACCAAATCGGGCAATGCTTGCCTTCGGCGGAGAAGGACACCTCTGTCCACGGGCCAGGCCAGCAGAATCGTTCCACGGGCACGAACCGTGACCGAAACATTTGGTTCGCATTCACAGTCACAGTCGTTGAAAAGGTTTATTCACGGGGCCGTGAATGCCCGTGCGCCGCTCAGCGTACGATTGCCACGTCAATACCACAGAGAACTGTGCAATTTTTGTATCGTTTCCACATGGGAATTTTGGCGCTCCGGCGATGGAGGCGCATGGTGGCCGGTAGATTGGGAGCTAATTAAAATTTGTTCTTTACGACGCTGGGGCTGGGCGACTTTCACGGGAAGTTGCATTTCAATTACGAAAGTTACGTTTTGAAACATTAGCTCTCGAAAATGATTACGACAGGCAGTGGGCGAGCGGGGACTGGAAATGAAATTTAACGAGCATTTCGAAGCAAGGACCCCAACGGAGAGAGTAGGTAATTAAAAGTGTGACAAATGTCATGACGCATCGCCTGGTGGAATGTCGTCACCCGGTTTTCGGCTAAAGGCACCCTTTGCTAGGGCAGACAACACCAATCGGGTTTTGTTTCGGTTTTTTCGAATGTACTGTTAGTGTTGTTAGCTAGTTCCTACAATAATTCTTCGCTTTTTCGACCGGCTCGACCACATATCGTTCCAAGGGATAATGTTTTACGTTCGGCAATAAATATCATGGCGTGCGTTTGGCCACGGCACGGTCCGTACCGTCGGCCGGGAGGTTGATGTACGGCTTGGGATCGAATGAGGAATGGAACGGAATTTTTCAAGATTAGTGCTCACGAAATGCCGCTGCCGCGAGGCTTAAGTGAAATGTACCGATGCCACACGCGACGACGGATCAGATGGAACCGGGGGTTCGTTTGTCACGAACTCAGTGAGAGTTGTTGCCTCACGGGGATAAAATTTATTCGTCTTAGTTCCGTTTGAAGGACTTGAAAATTTTGTAACTGACATTAACATTAACTGTTTGTGTATTTATTATTCCCAAAAACAGTCAACGGGCATCGAAGTCTAATTGACGATTGACAACTCAACTTAGTATTTAAAACTAACACCAATCACAACTGACGAAACTCAATCCAACGGACGGACGGATCGAAGAGAGAGCGATGCATAGCTTACAGACAATGTTATGTTATTTCGAAATGTGCGTTAAGCTTAAGCGTCTCGTCCAAGGTCGCACCTTAAGGAACATTGTATTACAGGCACACCAATCGCTTTGCCCATAAAACAATGTTTGATCGTCGTCTGCTTAAAGCAAATGATGCTCAGAAGGAAACCGAAGAGCTAGATCATTAACGAAAACCACAAACAAGAGCTGACCCAAGTTGCTACCTCCGGGGACGCCTTGAACATTCAAGCGCACAGAGGACAAGGCCTGATTAACTCTGAACATGAATGACACAGTGTGTCATTCGGTCTAGAAGAAGGAGAACGGTTTAAAATCGGTACGAAATGAAGCAACGTTTGTTTGGTGTCCTTTTGCCGGCATCCGATTCGTGTCCGCTGACCGAACAGTGGTTTGCCGATCGATGGAACGGATACAAAAACCCGTGCACACTTTCGCAGATGGTGTGCCAAAATATAAAGTAGAGAGAAGGTTGAAAAAAAAAACGTCGGCTGCCAGATATTGTTCCTTGCGCCTTCCGGGCCGAGCCGGGCCGGGTGGCGCAAATGGTGCAAACAAGCAAATCAATTTCATGTCCTGCATATATGTGAGAGCTTTTGTTGGCGTTGGCGTTGGAGCGGGGGAAAAAATCGGTTCGCTTCGGGCGGGGAATATGTGTTTTTCCAGTTCGAGAGTTGCCGCTGGTTATGACTTTTTTGCGCGTTGCGAGTGTTGCTTCGCTTCCATCTTGATTTCCCCGCCGCTGAGCAGAAGTGGGAGTGTGTGTTGGAAAGCAGTGTCCCTGCCGAAACCGATCGTGCCCGACGACTGTCTTCGGGGCGAACCAACAAATCCTTTTCCCGGCAGGGAGCCTCGCTAACTGTGGAGAGCTGTGCAAATGGAACCACTTCCGGGCACTTCCGGGCGTGAAGCGTGGCTCTCATCATCGCAGGCTACCGTATCATCAACATTATCAGCACGTGAACTGTGCGTCACGTTCCGTTCCGAGCATCCCCACGGCCACGGTTGTGTGCGTGCCACACCCTTTCTGCGATGCGCGGAAACATCTTCGAAACGAGCGGTAACCCACTCCGGACTCGAGCACTCGTGGCGATATGAAAATATTTTTAGAACATGAAATCGGGATCATTTGCCCCTTTACCGATCGACGATCTTTCGATCAACGGCACCAGTGGAGTGATTGATGGTTACCTCCCGCCCTGGCCAGCTCCTGGTTGGATTCGACTTTTGATTGTCTGCTCCAATCCCCCCCGTCACACTTCTGCGGAATCGCGCAGTCTCGTTATTCCGGCGGGCGGCTTGTCTCGAAAGGAAGCAATTAAACGTAACGAGCGGGACAAAACCGTTGCACACAAAGCGATGACAAGCGAAAGGGATGAAAGGGCGCGCTTAACCTTTTTGTTCCACGCTTTTATGTTGAACAGTGTTGTGTCTCCAGCTCCATGCTCGTGTGTGCGGCAAGAATGCGGCACCGAGATAAACGGAACGGAAGAATAGAACCCAGACACGCTGGAAGCAACAGAAAAAGGGGACAGCAAAACAAAGTTGGGCGCTGCCGCAAAACCCGCACCCGCCACGAGCGCGTTTGTTTTCCGAATCACTACGGCACGTGCCCGGTGTCCTTTGTTGAAACAAACGGATGGAAAAATCGCACCATTTCTGGTCTTTCTGGAGCAAAAAAAAGACACAACGCCGGGAGCACTGAGGTTGAGCAAGAAAGCATAGCTTTCCGGGTTCCGGGCCGTGCATTCGACTTCTTCGAGTTCCGGTTCCTACTCGTGACAGTTCGAGCCAGTAGTGACTAGTCACCTATTCGTTGTGGCCGAAGAATACGCCGAAAAAGGGCGGAATAATTGCAGTGCGCTAAAAATACACTACAGTGAGAAGCGGAGCCCGAACTATCATTAATCTTGAGCCGGGCTGGGATGCCTGGCATGCATCGCACTTTTTATGAGCCGGCTGTGGCCGCGTTCGGTTGCGGTCGGGTGGACGCAACGCGCTTTTCAAAGTCGCCATTATGAGAGCTTCGATCATCAAAAATACGGCGGCCAGACGGGGACGGGGCGGGCACACAGTTCCCGGGAGGAGAGCCGAACCAACGGGGGCCAACACATCGATGGAGCCGCCTGGTGGCCGCCACCATACATTCGATTCCATTTTCCTTTGATGTTTTTATTGGTGGTTGGTGTTTTTGCATAAATCTCCGGCCCACCGCCCCCGACCCTCTCGCACCAAACCGAGCACCGAGCACTCCGTGTGCTCTCCAGCATGGTTTTCCACCATGGTTTTCCAGCTCGGCGCTCGGCGTTCTGGGAACCCGTGCCCGCCAGACGGCGACGGGGCGGTGGGTTGCCGAAAGTTGGGTAGTTTTTATTAATATTTATGGTAATCAACCCACTTTCGTGCTACGCCCGAGACCAGAGCAACTCTCTCTCTCTCTCTCTCTCTCTTGGTCTCTCTCCGTTCGTGCAGACAACGCCAATCTGGTTCGAACTAGGGCCAGCCGGACTCGGGCCTCCAGCTGGCCCTGGGGCTGTGGGTAATAAGTTTTGGGACCGAGAGAGCACCGCCGGCAGCTTCACTTTGTTCATGGGTTCGTTGTTCGTATTTATGTCAACCCGAATGTACGCGAAACAAGGGAGGAGCCTTTTTCGTGCCGCTGGCGGGAAAGGTTGAGTTCAAGGACCAACATCCAGCAATTCGCCGGGCGAAGGTTTCGTGTGGCTAATAATGAACGCGTTACGCTTCGCAAGGTCAACACAGATTAGGACAACACGCTGTAAGTGTGCTACGCTAGGCTCGTTTGCCGTGGACGGTTTTAAAGATAGAGCTCGAGATTAAAACGTGGAACGTTATCCTATTAAATTGCAATGTTTGGTATTAATTAACATTATTCTATTTTGAGCGTTTAGTTGAGGAAAAAAAGAGTACGCACCAAATTGGAAAGAAACAGTTCCCAAACGCGTTGCGTTGGCATAAAAATACACACTACCGGCAGTTGGAAAAATGAAAGCGGAACCAAGGGAAGGCCGAAGAACCGTTTAGCAAAAATGAGTTTCCGTCGGAAACCGTCTAGAATCAGCGATGCTTATCCCGTTTTTGCGCTCGGGCTGTCGGTCCGTGTTGTTTCCGTTGTGGAGCGAAGGAAGACGTCTTTAAGTGAAAACGCAACGGGCAGTGAGAAATGGTTACAATTTCACACGCCATTAACCATTATGTGCCCATCCGGATGACTGCGTTATTTTATTTGATCTTCATTTCGGAACGGGCTTCACCGTCAGTGGACTTGCTAAATTGGCAAAAAAGGTTTTCGGGCTCGAAAAAGTGCAAGGATTCGTTTCTTTAAAGGGCTAGCTTAAAGCACAAATAATGCGCCGTCTGATAATGAACCCGATCAACTGGAGTGAAGTGTTCAGTGATGGACACTAATGCAACGGAACACCGGCATGTCGGGATGCGCTTAGTCATTTTGTTCAATTAACTCCTAAAGCATCCTTCAATCGTTCCCTCACCAAAGCTCTCTCTCTCTCTCGTGAGCTCTGGAGTGCATAGCTAAATAATTGATAGTGGTGCTGTCAACGATTAGGTCTGCTTTAAGCTGAGCTTAAAGATAATTTAAAGCCCTCATAAATATTAGCCCCTTCCGAGGAGTGTTTTGATGACACTGCAAGAATGAAGCAACATAACTGTGGCGCTGATAAATGCTTGATCAGTGTTGATTGTTATTGCGACCACCATTATCCCAATTACATGCACTACATTTATGTTCGATGCGAATTTTATGGTAATACCCTTACGTTCACGGCACTCTGGCAAATGGCAACACTATGACAAATGCAAGCGCACCTCCCCGAGTGGGGCCCGAGCGCAGTGCGAAAATTACGTTTGCTGATCGAAACAGCATAACGATAAGACCATTACGTGCTTGGTGCTGCTGTTGCCAGTGGTGCTCTGGTTCCATCCCACGCGCATCCAAATTGAGGAAGTCATAAACGAAGACGACGATGGCCCCCGTTTCGGGCTCTGTGGATGCGTTGTGCCATGTAGCCATCAGGCATCCTGCAGCCTGCAGCACACAGTATGATGCAAAAGCATTCCGTTATCTCGCGTATTTCGATGCAACGTGCATTGTTGCATGTGACCGCCTGTGGAATGGAATAACATAGCTGGGGATATTTTGCCCATTATTTTGAAGTAAGAATCGATTAAAATATAGCAAAAACTCTTACAATACTTTCAATAACGTTGGAATAGGACGCTCAAAGAGATTGTTTTGGAATAGAGGAACCTGAAATTAGCAACTTATATTAAAAATCCCACCAAAGGGTTCTAGCAGCAAGTCCGAGCTCTACGAATATGAAAATGGGTCCTCTTTCGGTGTTTCTACAAAACAAAAAAAAACTATTCGCTGTGCACTTGCGTTTGGGCTGAGACTGTGGCTCAAACCTTTTAATTGCAGGTGCACCACCCAAATACCGTTGACACATAGCTGAGTCCTACGCTAGACCACAGCATAGTGCATATGCAGCGTACACTGACACCGCCGCAGCACAATGTGGCCGCATTTCTCTCGTCTCGCTCGATGTACAGAGCGTGGTGCAATAACTTTCTGTCAAAGCTTTGCGCGAAACGGTGCTGCAATTTGTGTCGGTTCCTCTTCCTGCTCCCCGGCGGAACAACAAAGCCCGGGGTACGGGCTTACCCCTTTGCAATCTCATCTCATCGACCGGGTCGACAAGTGGGGTTGATGTTGAAATTCAATTTAATTCCGGGCGATACAAAAGTTCAGTCATGCTGACGCTTTGTACTCAGCAAAATGCGGCTGCTGCTGCCACGCCACGTCGGGATGCTCCGATGAAAGCCCGAGGACGGCTGACTCATTAAAACTCCCGAAAACGCAAAGCGAAAACAAAACACTCACCCAAGAGGCCCCATACACGGCGTGCGGCGTGTCGCCGTGAAGGAACTTTCCGTTTTTAATACGCTATCCCATTTCGGTGAAACTTTTTCAATCAGAACGCGGTTGGTTTATTTTTAGTGCTGCTCTCCCCAGCACCGCACCGATAAGCCGCCCTGATGGGTTGATGATGATGGTCCGTGGCCGCTGACTCCCGATTGCGTGGCTTAATTATGGAACATTCTGTTGCAGCATTATGCTTCCATCAAAGTTTATGGTCACCGAATCCATTACAATTAAACTACGGAGAATGCGCGAAATGCGAGGATGTTAGCCACCTAATTTAACTTCGTCAAATCCTTCCGTGGAGGAAGAACATTGATCCATTGTCCTATTTTGACATGACCGTTGAATAATTGAAGCGAACCCCAGTGGAACGAACTCGCGCGGGTCATCTTCGATTTTCATCAGCAATTCATCGGTTATCGATTCTCGATTATCGATTGCATCACGCTGCTTGGCCTGCTCCACGGTAGAGTCACTTAAGGACTTATGGAGGGACCTTAGTGGTATTGAACGCCCAACCACTGTTCGTACACCAACGCATGATTTTGGATCAGGATCAATTTCCACTCCACAGGTTTTTCCGAATCCGTGGCACTTGTGCGCTCTCCGTGTTAGGACGTCTACTTGAGGTCTCAAGTGTTCTCGCGGAACGACACTGATTGTACAGCAAGAAGAATTTATTCATGGCGATTTCGTCCGCTTCCTTTTAAAAATAGCATGACGAATAGCTCTTTACAGAGGGTTTTGCGGAAAATAGTTAAACGGTAGGATGTGGTAACTGTTGAACCCCGTGCCGGGATAATCCAGTGTTGAATGGTGACCAGACCGAGGCATGGTCCACTGGGGGCACATGTTGGCTCGTTCGTTAATGACAAATTAGTGCATCTAACGCGCGCGCGGAAAGTGTTGATGGAAAAAGTTTTTTTCGTACCCAAAAAATTATAAGGCTCCATAACGAACTAGGACACCGACCGACCGACCGACGCATGCTCGCCAACGACTCGCCGGCATCCGGTGGTGTCATCTTCACACACCCTGCACGTGCACGTGGAGTTTTAGTGCAGTTACGTGATTCACTCACGTTTTATTTCGCCGGTCGCGCCCAGGACATTCGCTGTGTCAGGATAAAAACCGTCGCCCGGGACCGGAACATGACGACGTAAGCTCTCTCGTTTTTATGATCGATAATATTCATTCGCAAGCGACTGTTGATCGGGCAACAGGCGGCGATGGCTGGCGTTCCAAATGGATTCGTCGACCAATAAAATTGAGCTGTGCTGCTGCCACCGTCGAGTCCGTCCATCGCCCCGCCGTGCGATCAGCATGCTTCCGGCCGCTAAAACCGGCTGCAAATAACCATCACGTGCAGTCGGTAGTTAGCTGATTATTTGACCCGCTCCGGTGGTGCTTGAGCCTTCTGGGCATTTCGGTGCACTGTGGGTTTCTTCTCCTTTTTCGATTCCATCTGTGTTTTCTTCCCCGTTTCCCGGGGCCACATTTGCTAAATCGTTTGCCACGGCTGCGCCACGGTTTGTAACAACAACCCGGGTGCCACGTGCCACGGAAACGTGTATGCTCGTGTATGCCTTACTTCGTTGTACATTAGCGAACGGTCCATTGCTCCGCTTAATGTACTCGAATAATGGCACTTTTCGTGGATAATGTACCGGCCGAACGAACCGAAGCCGCAGCAGTTGGAAACGTACGAGTAAATCAAAGCGCGAAGATGAATGATGTGTTCAACATAATATTGAGAGGACTTTTATTGTTATTTTTCTATACGTAGATGAGCCGGTTTTTTGGTTTTGTGTAATGCAGTGACCAGACCGGATTTGTGGAGACACAATTCTCGGTTCAACTTCCTCTTGATGTTTTTTTATCACATTTTCGTGAGTCTTGAAGGGCCGCTCCGTGGACACTATTTACTGTACTTCTATTTTCGTAACTGTTGAGAAAGTAGTCGAAACAAAAAATGTCTTAAAGGATGTTTTAAAAAAGAGCTTTTCGGACCGTTTCAAAAATTGGAACAAATATAGAAATGTATTGAATATAGTAAGGATTATTTAAAAAGTGATCATATCGATTTTGAAGAATAAAGAAAGAGTTTTCGAGTTATAAGCGAATTCCCCATAGATTTTGCCCATAGCAATATTATGGCTATAAAGGATAGAAAGCGCTATAGCAGCATCGTGAAATTTTAATTGGACCGTCACCTTTTCAATTTTCAATTAAACGAATTTAATTTTATTTTCAATTTCCAAATTAATAAAATTTCAAGTGGGCGACACTTTTCCACTTCGCCTCCTTCAAAACAATGGCCGTTAGCCACAAACACACACATAAACTGCCCGTTAACAGCAGCTGCTCGTAAGCCGGCGGTCATATGCAGCAGCAGCGCTAACGGTAAACGGTACGGCCACGGCCACGTAGTAAAGATTTTAATCAACCATTTAAATTTTTGCCCTTGTTACTTGGTTCGCCCACCCCGAAGTGATATGCAAAAGCTCCGGACGAAACTCGCTTCTCGCTCTCCGGTCGACCATATGTGAGGCCAAGGCGTTGGGGGGGAACGCTCTTGAGTGATGTTGTCCTGCACGATGGCCCAGATAGGGCGGCGGTGGCGTAAAAGGTATGCAAATTAAGTGTGGTGCTGAAAAGTTGCCTGCGCCCAAGGTGAAGATCATAATGGAGGGTCAAAGAAAACTAAACAGGTAGAGCGCACCATCGCCTTCGCCTTCACGTCAGGAGCCGCTAGAGCCGCCACTCCTGGTTCCGGAGCATGCAGGGCATTTATTATGATCAAATGGAGAAGATAGAGTGGTGGTCGGTTGTGTCGGTGGCGACTCAGCCGCGTGTCTCATGCCTGGGTTTCGTACGAAAAATGGAGGTTGAAGAGAGCTCCACTGAAGACGACGATGATGACGACGATGATGGGCATCGTCACGTAATTGGAAATTAATTTCCCAACAGCACAGCAGATTCGGGGCCGAAGGCTTTCACGGCCACCCAGCTCCAGCCAGCCAGCCAGTCGGCCCATTACGTCGGCATGGCTGTTGTACCACATTTGGCACCCATCCCATCCGTCCGATCCGCCCGCGATGTCCGAACGCACCTCGTTGGGGGCGCTTGGTGGATGGATTAACGAAGAACAGGCCAACAGGCATTAATTGGGTCGTTTTATTTGGGCGAAACTCACAATCCGCAGAATCCGACAAAAACACTTGACGACGTGACAGACCGATCGGCCTGGTGCGTCAAAGCGGACAGCAGATTGCGTCGTCGTTTGGCTAAAGTTTGGCGATAACATTTGCATTAACATTTTAACGATGTTTGATTTCGCAGCGGCGTAAGTGGCGTGTTAATTAGTGTCAAACACTCCCAGAACCTTCGCTTCACAGGCTACAATTACCGCTGACCCAAATACTTTGAAATGCAATTTTAAATCATGTCTGCGTAACGCATTGTGGTTGGTGATGCTGATCCACTAGAGCACACCGCGAGACCGGCCGTCAAGCGTGACGACAGAGTCGGAAACCTCGAAGCAACACACCACTTGGCCACAGCAGGTTGACGTTCTTGTCATGGATTCCTGGTGGCCTGGGGGCAAAAAAAAATCGAGACCGTCACCACAAGACAGATCATGCACAGGTCCGGCCCCACCGGGGTCCTGTTGCACAATGCACCCGACACATACGCCGCGAGTGGGTTGCGCTTTTTCTGGCCGTTCCGTTTCGTTGACACACCCGACGGCGATGGCCCCGCCGGCCGGGACATGATGTCACAGGCAAATATTTGGCAAAAGTGAACCGAGCGGAGATCAACACAGAAAAAAACAAACATAAATACAACGGCCCCGAGCGAACATAGCAACCGGCGCGCTGCTGCGGTTGACCGATGCTGTCATTTTTGATGCTGTCAGTTGCTGTAACTCTGGCGGCGCACGCACGACTCACGACTTCGTGCGTGTCACTTATGCGGGCCAACCTCCGAGACGAAAACGCCGGTCACGATTGTATGCCGTCGTTCGTTTATTCCACCGCCGATGCTCGGCCCCCCTTTTCTGAAGCGATTTGTAACGCTCCGGTCTTTCGGGCTGTATTTTTCAGTGTCCTGCTTTCGACTCGGTCCGTGTCCGCTGTCGTTATTTATATGATGCATCATGCTCGGGAATGTCCGCGAACTGTCTTGATTACGCTCAATAAAGAGTATTTCTTGCTTCTTCTTGTGCTAAGCAACATCTGATTAGCGAAAGCGAGGGATGTTTTGAGTTTAATTTCGCTCAGCTCGTATGCCTCCCATCAGCTGACCCAACTCGCCCTGTAAGCCTGGGTGACCTGTTGCTCGGCGGTTCTATTTTTACACGCAGTCAGTGCAACATTGATGTCTTTCAAATGACTCGCTGTCCCGCGTCCTTATCATTTTCCGTCTCAATATTTTCAATCTCGCGTCCGCCCTGTCGTACCAAGCCGTGTACACCTTGTTGCCGCGTGGCCCTAACGCTACCGTTGCGGCACTCAAGCAAGTCCGTATCAAGTCCGCACAGTTACTTTGATTCTTCCTCATAAAGGGCTCGGATGTGAACAATGGAAAACGGGGAAGACTCCCTGTGGCCGGAGACTCTTGAAATAATTTTCCCATCAAAACGGTCGTCCCTGTGCCCTTTGCGTAAAAATGCCTCCCTGCGTGAGTCCTTTGTTTGTGCGAATCCCTCGTCGGATCGGATCCCTGTTCCTTTTGTCGGACTCGGAATGTGTGGGATTATGTAAATGCGACTGACTGTTTCCGGGCTAATGCTTCGGGTGGGTACCGCATGAGTCTGTTACTGTCGAGATTGGTTACGTCCGGGGGTCGGAGAAAATCAAACCTCCGATGGAGAACAGGAAATGGCGAAATGGCGAAAGGGCTCTTCAAAGGCAATCGATGGAGCGCCGTTGATGAACTTCACAGTGTACCAGCGTTGATTGGTGGCCATCTACCCATCACGATGATGACAAGCCTGGCATAAAGCTGAGTAGAAATCATGAGAGCTAAATTATGAAAAAATATAGTCTGAAAATTTTGCAGGCGCACCCGAGAGCGCCTTGGGAAAATGGGAGCACCGCGAGACGCCCGACGTTATCGGTCTTTCTCTCGGGTCCGCGCACTCGAGCGAGCAACAATTATCATTGACGTCATCGGCGGCGGGTGCGGCGTGAAAAGAAGAAAACCCAACATCTTGCACACGCATGCCGCCCGAGATCCGGTGTCTCCGTAGCGCCTTCGAGTGGCTCTCGTGGCTCAGAGAATCGTCCATCGTTTTACTGGACCGGATCCATTCATGCAGGCGGGCTCACACCACACCGCCTGTTCGGTGAGATTCTCTCCCTGCGCTCACGCTGTTGCTGACGCTCGTCAATTTCATCCTTTTCCGCACACAGACGCACACACGGCGAAACACACCCTGATCAACCTGACCCACCTCGCCACGAGCGGAACGGCGCCGGAGCCCACGTCACAACGGTGACGTCAGTCGGCGCTCGGGCTTTCGGGGGAGGCCACAGGGGCCGTCGAACTATCATCATCACAGCCGACCCCTCGACGCCTCGTCGTCACCCCCGTCGTCAGCACCGCAGCCCCGGGTGCGTCGGCCGGTTGTTGAGGAAGGGCACCGCGTGGATTCTGCGCACTGCGCACGCCGAGGGCGTTCGTTCCGCATCCCGCAGCCCACCGGTGAGAGGTGGTTGAGCGAGGGGCGGGATACCCGGTCTCGGGTATGTCGGTCGGGAAACTTCCCGACTGCGCTCTTTTGTGTGTTTTGTGTGGGTCTCTAGGGTTGCCAGGTCAAGACCACCTGCTTCCGCCGCCGGCTGACCACCGACTTCGCCGCTGCCGCCGCCGCTAGTGGGTGGCTGCTGCGTGAGGAGCAAACTCATCACGTCCGCCCCAGTGAGCGGAGTCACACATTCCGCTCGCACTCAGACTCTCTTTCTCGTGTGACGTTTGCGAGATGAGAGAGCCCGGGGCCAGCATCGAGACGGTGTTTACGGGTTTTGGATTTATTTTCCTTCCAGATTTCCCTTGCCGCGCCACGTGAACGATGGGAAGATTATTTTTTAAATTTTCAGGTTTTTAAGAAGCTCCAAATCGTCCGCTCACTCACTCACTGAGCTGCTCTGTTGATTCTATTGGCTTGCTGTTACAGTAATGAAAGGTGATGAGACACGATCCATAAGCCGATTCGTTTTTATCACACAATCTCGAGAGCAATCTATGGCTGAAGTAGCCTCTCGGAAAAGATCATTCTTTGTTTTCCTGGTGGCCGACGAACGATTCACTCGTTCGCTCATCGATGAGAATGAGGCTTTGGGCTGCTCACTGCACACTGCTTGCTCTCACTTTTCACTCTCATCTGGTGGCTTCTCACGCCGTTGCCGCTGCTGCTGATGCTGGTGTGCGCGGCATAGCAATGAGGCCCCACCTTAATTTTCCGAATTTTCCGATTTCGGGAAAAACGTGCACCGACGATGGCGGTGGAGATTTTTCGTGTCGGTTAACCACGCGTATCATAACGAGACGGTAAAACTTGTATGTTCCGCGACAGGCTTGAGCAGTAATCCCGCTTGCTAGTATGGCGGACGGTTAGATAAAGATACGGAAGCCTAGCTACGGAACAAGGCGGATAAGGCACTTTAAGGCGATGAGCGAGTTTTTACTTCGAATCTTATTCCGGCTCCCGGCGGGATCAGTGTACGCGCCGATAATCAACGACGCCGGGGCCGAACGTTGATTTTCGAAATCGAATTAGATTTATTGCCGGTGGGTCCTTTCGGGTTTTCACGCATGTACAACGGTGGGACGGGATGTGAGATGATTTTAAAACATTATGGCCATTCTGTGCCCGTAGCAAGAAGCCCGCAGGGAACCGGGAAGAATATTTTTGGCGATCGATGGCAATTTATTTACGGCACAGCTCCATCTAGCGCACGCCCTGGTGGTCCTGTGCGTTATCGTACGGAACAGAAACCGATTCTTTTCGCCACCCATGAACCGTTTGTCAAGCCATTCGGGGAGCTTATACGGAAGCAATTTAATTTGCATGCCACAATTCTGCATCGAGCGATAAAAAAGGTTTCGATGTGTCGCTTGCAACACGCTCTGCCACGCTAGACGATGCACAACGCTCTACCGAGAGCGGTGATAAGAAATGGCACGCGTGGCACACCACCCAAATTTGGAACGATCGGGACCCCGACCAGGCGCGATATAATCCATTAAGGAAATACGTGATGATCCTTCGAGATACAGCAAAAAGCAGGCTGCTCACCCCGAGGCTGGTGTGATGTCGACAGTTTCCGGGCCAGCCAATCGATGTCGCCGGTTTGCCGCAGTCCAATCCGCAGGTCCTTATCTTTATGGGATTATTTTTAACAAGCACAGCCGAACCGATAGCGCTTTAAAGCCTTAAAAGCGAGAGTTTCGGGCCGGTCGAGAGCGCTGAATGGAATAATCATAAATGTGAACTCACCGCCCGGGGGCGGGTGCGGGATACGGATCACTCATAAATGCTGTGAAACGAAGATAAAATAAATTGCCTGCCCGTCGCAAAAGCACGTGTTAATGGCAGCCCGTTGGCAGGCTTCCTGACGGCTTCGATCAAATTTGCGATCATAATTGACTTCCGTTTCTGGCGTGCGCGCGCGTAATGCATGAAGTGAAATAGCATAAAATCGTCGTCACCGAACGTGCCCGTACTTTCTGTGGCGTTCACAGGAAAAGTTGAAACCCGCGGGGATGAACAAAAAAAGTACTGGCTGCTGATTAACGTGCTTAATGTTAGCGCACTTGCGAGGCGCCCACTTTTCGGCCTGTGGCCAATTTTCTGTCAAACGACGCGACACGCGACAAGTGTCGCCGGTGAATTAAGGGATTCGTGTAAAATGACGGCACGACCCGTCCAAACTGGCTCGGGCAACGGGGGAACACGAACTCGCCCCGTATGTAGGCAATCAATTATCGAAACCCCGTTCTCAAGCAGATGGCAGAACGCGTTTTACCGACCGTGGACCATTAACTGGATTAAGTTGGCCGCCGTGAAACGAAGCGTATTTTTAGTCAATGTCTTCGTCGTCTCGTTAGTCACGCACCGTTCCGGGTAGTAGCGAGAGTTGGTGAATTTACTACACATTCGGTTCCATCTCCAGTGGCCCGTGTATCGATTGCAAGGTCGCGGTTCGATCTGAGACTGGCAGCCATTTAGCGAAAGCTACGGTTTTAAGTTACTGCCTCACAAACTATAAGTGCTATCTCCGAACCAACGACTTTTCGATCGACTGGCTGTATATTTGCCAAAAGTCACCTTTATTTTACGAGACACCGGGCGCCTCCATTGATGTGTTTGAAACGCGCAAATAAACATTTTATTATTGAAATGTTATCCCGAACCGGGTCAAACAATGAAAGTCACCGCAAACGGCCTGCGTATGTTGTGCAGCGTCAGCCTATTTATTGCCATTGCATTCGCGCTCAATCATGCGTCACATCAAAGCCTTCGGGCGGGCAGAGCCCGAAAAGAACGCAGTCCAGCTTGCGCATCGTTTAGCGCATTCCAAACTTATAAACACTCCGCGTCGGGGCCGGGTAATAGTATTACATTCCCTTGCACCGCTCCGATTCGGTGAACGATGGATGTGCGGAATGGCCACGCCGATGCGCAAAACAACTCGACTCGGTTCAGGCGGGTTTATGAATATTGTCATAAAGTTTCGTAAATAGCAAACAACGCGGTGGCCATGGAGACCGGGTGCGCTGTCACAGCGTGCAGCGTGCGGCGTCCGTGAAAGGTGAAATCGCTCGCTCACGACCGCTCCGAGACCGAAATGCTGTGTGTCAAGGGCATCCGCACCGTGCACGGCGCTGTCGACCTATGCGGTCATATATCGTCCGCAAGATCGTCGGGCCGCCGATGCCGGTGATGTGCAAGGCGAGAAGATGGTCCTACGATGGCAATGAATGTCCGCTCGCTCGAAGGAGAAATAAATAGTTTCACTCGGTCGGTCGCTCGATCGGTCCTCCTGTGACACTTGAGCGGTGATGTCACAGGGTGAAGTTTTTGTTTTTTTGTGATCACTGTTTGCCGTTCCATCGGCCAGTAGTGGCAGCTGTTTCATGCTCCGCACTAAATTTCGGCGAATAATATTTGCTTCTCGGGCCACATTTGTGTCGGCCCGGCGCCGATGCCGGTTCCTGCGGCATGGCGAACAGATTGTTGCAGAGCTGTACTGCCGATATCGGGGCCACTGCCGGCCAGATATGATTGATGCGGATGTGAAGTGAGATTTTATAAATAAATCCGGACGGTTTCCACTCGACCATCCTAATGCCACACGCGAAGTGCTTCATTCCAAAGGCAATATGGTGGCAAATATTTGTACATTCCCGTCATCGCCGGGCAACCAACTGTGAAGTCATGACCGTTAGAATCTCTTGGGAGTCTTGTGTTTTTGGCGATCGAGACACCAAGGCACCCTTGTGTCGTGGTGATACATGAAGTACGAATATAACAATGTGACCACACCGGAAACAAACGGGAACCAGTTGTTTTCGATTTACGTGGCTTGGAGCATCATGAATCCCTTCCAGATGACCAAATTGTCAACAAAGAATATTATTTGAATGTTAAGCGTTGTTTGCATAATTCTGTGCGTCAAAACAGACCGAATTTGTGGACTTCTTGGTCGTGATGATTTTGTCACGAACTCAACTCATGTTGTCCCGGAGTCACCTGACTTAGCACCAGATGTTCTCTGGCTATTCGCTAAACGCAAGAGGTCGTTCCGTGGCCACTTTTTTCAGTCTAGAAACGAAGAATTTGTTGAGGTTTATTCTTAAAAGGAACTTTTCGGACCCTCTCAAAGATGGGAACAAACCTAAGCATAGGTGTATTGTATAGAGCAGAGATTAATTTAAAGGTGATGAGTTGGATTTGGAAGAATAAATATAGATTTTTTAATTACGAATAAATCCATGACATTTTAGTATCCTTCTTTGAAGTCTCTGAGTAACGCTTATGGAACGTCATTTTTCCTTGTAATTAAATTGCTTCTCCTCGTTCTGTTTGCAAAAAAATAAACGAGGAAAACTTTTCCTGATCACATATGTGACCCATCGGAGCGCATGGTCGTCTGGTGGGTCCACAGCATAAAACTGAAACTCATTTTCCTCCATTCATCACGGTGGACGGCCTTAATTAAACATTATAATTCAAAGGATATACAAACACGGAGCTCTCTCAAGCCCTCGCATTCTCTCTCTTTCTCTCTCTTTTCTCTCTCTGCAACAAACACTGGCCGGCGGGGTGGATTCGGTTACGTTTCGCATCATTAAAACTAAATCTTCAAAAGTAAACAAATGGTCTTTTTCGTGTCCCCGTACTAAACACCCGCAACAGCCGCAACGGTTGCCCATTTCCGCTTCGCAAGTGTCGGGGGCCGGCCCTCATCCGCATGGGCGCCAACAATGGCCCAACGATAAATCCTTCGCCCTGGTCGTCGCAAAAAGGACGAGATTACCATTCCGGGGCCCCCCGGGGGAGCAACCGGCAAACTCCGAGCGTGTAATCCAGCATCCTGCCATTCCGAACGCGGCGTGGATCAAACCGACAGCCGACCGGTCGGGCCACGGTCGGCGCTGTCTCTAGCGTCTTTAGTCATGAGATTGAAATAGATAAACAAACAATTTATTGGGAGCGCGTTGCGGCTGTGGCGTTATTTGGGGGCCAACGTTTTGCTTGCGGTGCGCACGTGGCGAACCGCACCGCGAGCTCCGGATGCGGGCATTCCCGAGACCCGACCGAACGAACGTCACCGAAAGCCGTGAACTTCCGTCAAGACGTCGAGTGGCTTTGCGTGTCGCGGGCCTTCTGCTAATCAAACCGGCCGGCGGCGACGATCGTTCAAAATCGTTCCGTCAGCACGTCAGCTTCGTCTTAATCGGCCGATTCGATTCGGTGGGTAAAATTAGTTTCCCTTCGTTTGGCGACGGTTTCCGAGGGTGGCAGCAGTTTTTCTTCTTTTGGCCGTGCCTTTTGCCGTCGTTAAGGGAGGCGGACGAGATATTGGCTCGGTAGAGGTAGAGGTTTCGAGTTCGATTTCCGAAGGGTTCTTGAACCTGACATTGACAGCAGTTCTTAAATTACCCACTCTTGGCACGTTGGTGTGTCAAGCGCTGAGCTTCATCGCTGAGGGTTGGTCAGTTTTTTTCCCACTTTTCCACCACTGCTCTGCCGTTCGGAAAAGTTTGTGTCAATAGTATTTAATTTGTCGCCACTTGCGAATCGGCCAAGTGGTGCCGCTCAATTACCGACGAAGGTCGCCAATGTTGACGGCACGAACACGACAACATTGTCGGGCACACTAATAAATCGTTTGTAATATTTGTTCTACATTAAGTTCCCTTCGCTGTGGGAAGCTGTGTTGATGGAAAAAAGTTAAATAAACTAAAATAGAATTACGGACGCACAGGTTTGGGATCTGGATCGGTGATTTACTTTGATTAGGTCCATTACAACATCATTTCTGTGCAGCACTTGGGGGTCTGGGAAATGTGGAAAATACGACATTCAATTAACAAAGCGAACCGCGGGAAGTAATCGAACAACGTGCGATAACGGCGCAGCCCTTGAAGGCCCTGCCACGGCCGATAAGATACGGCACAATTATGTTTGATGAACGATCCCGTAATTCCCTATTACAGCGCGATATTCAATCCATTATCGGGGGGCGCGTGTCAATATTGCAGTGCAATCTAATTGCCCGACCCGGTCGCGTCGTTCCGTTCCGTTCGGTTCATTGCGTCAGCCACGGCGCATGTGGTCAGACCACTCTGGCTTGGCTGCGAGTACTTTCCACCAGTACGAGAAGAAGCATAAGAGCTTTAAACCCACTTCACAACCGACAACCGTTGCTCCGGTCACGAAACGAAGCGAAGTTCATTAGAGCAATTACACTGTCACGCGATTCGGGCTGCGCCGGCAGAGCCGGGCATTTAGTTCGAATTTTGGAGCCTCCCCGAATTGCTGAGTCCTTCCTGGAGGCTACCAGTTGAAACTTGGAACTCCATCAGGCGGGTTTTTTATGCCCCGTTCCATTGCCCCGGATATGCACTTCGAAAAACTGAAACAAAATACTCATCAAACGGGTATTCCTCGGGTGGCGTGGCCCTGTCCACGCCGTCCCATTACGACAGGCATCTAATTCGTGAGCGATTTGGTGAACATTTCAATTACCTAGCCACCGTCGGGTTCTTTGAAATCCTCGGCCACCTAATGATGATGCAAAAGGACATGCAACGAAATATTATTTCGCGCGTGATTTTCCGCCTAAGGGGTAGCCATTGCGCGAACCCCGTGCCGGGCCGAGCGGATTGATGTATGTGTGGCACGGAAACAGGAGCCGGCGCCAGCGCCAGTTAGTGCAAATGTTCAATCAATTGCGAAGTGAAAATTGTTTCTCGGCACGGCTCACGATTGACACGTACGGACGATTTGTGAATTGTGACGAACGCGATGGGCCACACGCGAAACAACACCCCGTGCACACATACATATACACAAATGTTTGCCTTTTTCACGTCGCGTGAAGCATTTTATTCAAATAAAACGTGATATTGCTGTGTGCATATTAAATTACGAGTTGGACGGGTGGGCAACTGGTGAGTCGCATTAAGGGGTATTCAATTTAACCTCCGGGTCGTCGGTATGCTAAATGCTTCCGATTTAATAGAGAAAATGAAACAGTGCTCTGTCCGTAACACGTGTTGCAGTTTTCGGACGGACTCGTATCGATTGTTTGCCATTTTAATTCCTTGCAAGCTTTCTTATCCTGAAACGCAACGCACAGTTCGAGAAAGAGGTCGTCCGAATCAAGAAGATTAAGGTCTTCACGAAAGGATTTGTGAGCTTGAGAAGAGCATGAAATGAAAAGAAACACCCTGTATAAAAGGAACCTCAAGCTCCAATGACATTTTCAACACAGATCACCAACTAACTCAGAACACTAACTCTCACAACATTAGACATTGGTTCGATCTCTCACCAGTGATCAGTTTGTTTCGGGGTCGGGCTAAGTATGGCCCTCGGAACACAGACATCGCCCAACTCGCCCAAATTTGTTCACTATATCCGATTGATGTCGAAACAACGCAGATCATGGTACAGCAAACGAAGCTTATCGGTCAATCACTAGCATTCTCGGCTCGCTCGCCATCATCATCATCATCAGCACTGACCCAGCACTGACTGGGTTACGCTTTTTCGCAAACGTTGCCTCGGGATGGCATAGTTTTCCTTGGCACTGAAATCAAGCCTCGTTACGAGGAGCTCCGAAGCGTGCTGGGAGACAGATTGCTTTCCGATGTTTGCATTTGTCAAGGATTACAGAACCGAGTTACAGGGTGAATCGGGCGCATCAGCGCGATTTATCTTCGCTTCGAACGCTTTCGATTTCCGTTGGTTCCGCTGTCGTTGTCGTCGCTTATCTTAGGGTATTAGTTTGTCCCCAACATTCATTGCGCTACTATTTATGCATTTTTTGCCACTGCCGAGTGCCAAGTTAAACACGTTGCAAATGTGTTCCCGTGCTCGGGCGGATGGCTCGTTAAGTGGCAGAGCGACAACAGACGAAACGGAGTCTGATAGCTTATCGGAAGAAGCGCAAATGTGTCCTGTGCCCGGGCTGATCTCTGCTGGCTTGTTGCTTGTCGTCGAGCACGAACGAGAAGAGCCGCGTAATTATGCCACATTTACATTTTTCCCCAATCTTCTCGCGCTTCGGAAGATTTATGGCTGAAACTTTGACGGGCAACCGCTGATCGTGCGCCTATTAGCCTTAAAGGGCAAAGGGGCCTAGTGCAATAATTCAACTAGAATGCCACACATTACGGTGCTGCTTAGTTTGAAATGGTTTTTATCCTCAAATTATTAATTTAACTGTGGGGCAATCTATAAACGTTCCTGCTTCAAACTGGGTGCTAAACGGCATTTCATAAACAGAGCTGTGCTGTGTTACTCTTACAACAATCCTTCGCCGTAAATTAAAAGCCAAGCGACCCTCTGAAGTGTCCTCTAGTTGTGTCCATGTGTGCGTGAATATCGTTCACAGCACCCCTTGTCCGGTAAAGGGAAACGGAAAGGTCAGCGAACGGTACTGCCACCCACCACCGCCGGGGGTAATTTTCTGTCGATTCTTATCCCCTTACCAGTGAAAAACTGGCCACCGGCGCCAGGGAAAAAAGAACACGGCAGCAACAGAAAAACAAGAAGTTAGCTTATCGATTTTCCGTCATTAATGCCTCTCGCCACGGACTCGCGGGGGACGACTAACTTTTGCCTACCAAGTTTTCCCACTCCAGACCTGCGCCAGCGCCAGCGTTGCCCAATGGAGCCCCGACAACCCAGCCCAGGGACCTGTGAATGGTGCCACAAATAATAGGCGTTCTCCAGGAGCTCGTAACGACCCACCGCTTTCGTAACACCTTCGATACACAGTGTCGGTCGATTGGGAAAGTCGGATCAATAGTGGGCACTGTTTTACTTGGGAAATGGTGTCAGCCCTAAAATGATGGCTTAACAGCGAGCGACGTCGGCTCCGTTTCGCCACTTCGCATTAAGCTGACACGAAATGAATAAAACAAAAAGCAGCTTTAATTGTTTTTTTTCTTTTTCCCATTATTACTGATCGTAAACGTAAAGTTGACTGTGAATGAGTTAAATAAATTGTTGGAAAACGGTCTCCTAAAAACACGGGTCAGAAACAGGATCAGTATGTGTGCTTTAAATCGTTCGGATCGCTTCGAAACGGACCGGACCAGAACACACAAAGTTGGTTAAAACATTACTCCAGAACGACACGTGTTTCCTTGTTCCTGGACTCCGCCTGCGTTTGGCTGTGTGTGTCGCCCCCGTTGAAGGGTTGGCCGGGGCATGCGTGAAGGCCAACTGAAGGGACGCTCAAACAACATTCATCAGACGGTTTGCTTTCCACCGACGACGCCGCCGAGTGCTCGGCAACGAACGATGGGCGAACGATGAAAAATTAATCCTGTCAGGGGCGAACGAGAATGGATATCGTTTTTCTGCTGGTACCAGGACACCCGGTCCCGTACGAGGACCGCTGCACACTGATTGGCGGACCTCCAGGACCTTCAGTGTCCTGTGATACCTATTAAAGCGATCGGGTTCTAGTGTTTCCTCGGTCTTTAGAACTATCTTCGAACGCTCATTCGGGGCCATTTGCTGGAAAAATTCTCCGCGTGAAGCAAGGATTAGTTATCCTGTGGAAGGTGTCTGTTGGCCATCGAAATGACGATAGGCTTGGCAAAGGCCTGAACCAACACTTTGGCTTGTGCCGGTTTTAGAAACCTTTCGAGTTCGGCCGGGTGAACTTTAAACTCGGTTCCGAGTGGGTGATTTAGAGCCTAGTTTTCCAACCCCTCCCCTTTGGGTGAGACGCATTTTCCGATGAACCGAAACTGTACCCGCGTGTTCGAGTAGGCCCCAACGCAAATCTGATCGATTTACTTCATTTAGTTGAATGCGCCCTTAAGGGTTCTGTTATGCTTCTCCGATCCGACATACTTTCTCCCGTACGACTACGAACTGGAGCGGTACCTGTCATGGGTTTTGTTCCCGGGAAACCTTCACGAAGACCTTCAGCAATATTGTAACGTGCCACTCATTTACAACGCCCTTCTGAAAGTGCACTTATCAACGTCAGGACTCCGTACCCTTTCAATGCGCCTTATGGGTCATGCAGATTGACGACCGTATCGACCTTTTCGGATAAACACAACCGTAGCGTGGTGCGGATTGAACTTTAGACCGCAACTCATAACTGCCATGGCTCGGTGAAGTATAAATAAAACCTAGACCTTCTGCTTTATTGTCCCGTTGGCCCATCGGCTGGAGACCTTTAAAGAAGACAGATGCTCAAACGCTCCCCTTCGCCGCTGCGGACCACTTTGATTCAGGTCCAGACACCGATCGCCAAATCGCTAGCCTTTATGATTGATTTTGCTGACGTTTTAATGGCTGTCGCTTGGATTACGGCGCGCGCGTTCGGTTCTTTGATGTGGTCGTACCAGCGTGATCTCGGGTTTCGGCTAGCAACCCGACCATCAATTGCTGTTGTAGCGTTTCGTCATCTGGCTGTCCTTGACCTGGCAGTGCTGTACCGGTCAAGCGCCTGAAGGTCTCAGGGAGTTGGATTATCCTAAATCGTTTTATTAAACGTAGCAATTAAACGGAGGTTGCTGGCCGTGGTTGCCGCACTGCATTGGTTTTGGAGAAGTGGAGAGATTTTATTGGATCACTTCTAAACTCCATTACAGATCGATATCAATAGTTGCAGCATTACTTAGTACTTGTTTGGAACCTTCCGTAGCACTGACAATCCTATTGTTTCGAGTAGTTATTTCGCTCACACCTTAACAACTCCTGTACTCACATGGACTCTGTCCATAACTGACAAAACCCTCTTAACGAACTTAACGAAA
>NC_071285.1:44908825-44916325 GCF_943735745.2 Anopheles bellator | reverse complement strand
TTCGGGGACGGCAAGTGCGCCCAGTACCAGAAGTACCTCTGGGAGCTGCTGGAGAAACCCAACACCAGTTTCGCCGCCAGGGTAAGTGCGGAGCGGGCTTGCTCCTCATCCAGCGGTCCGGTGGGAGGCTCCCGAGCCTGTGGAACCAGTGGAGTCGATCCACAGCCCGTTCCGGGTCGATCGGAACCCGACAGTCTCTCGCAGTCTCACATCTCGCCCAGACATTCCATCCATCAGCCGACACGCCTTCATCGCCTTCATCGTCCCGTTCCTGTCATCTTCAGTTCTTCCGCGTCTTCGGGATGTCCGTCACCCAGCAGGGAAAGAACACACAAACTTGTCACGATTTCTGTCCGCAGCGCTGCACTTAGCAGCCCTCGCCAATGCGAACCCGGAAACATGCAGTCTGACTTTCTGAGTCCGCGTGCCGGATGCAGTGGACCGGTTAGCAGCTGTTGGCTGGGAGTCGACTGGGAGTTGCGGGACATGCTCTTTTATTTGGCATCGGCTCAAAAACAATTATCCTAAAAGCCGAGCCGAGCCGAGTGGTACAATGTGGCGCAGTGCCGCGCGATAACATTTAGATGTTGTTTTGGACCCACGGAGCTACCTCCCTGAAGGGCACCCAGAGAGCCGGGAGCATATGCTTCAGAAATGTTGCCACCCTTTTTGATCTACTTTTTAATGAAGTGAGGGGCCCCAAGTGGGGAGCGTGGAAAATAGGCAAATCCCAAAGTGACATTCCTTCAACCGGGAAACGGGTTTGACATTTGCCAAACGTCAACTGTCAGTTGATGGTGCTTGACTCGATGTTTTGATGGTTTTTTGCGAATTATTTTGGTACTTTTCGCGGCCTACAGCGGTTTGTGGCCTTTTAGACGAGCCGTTTGAGTTGGTAAGTTGGGAAGGCACCCTATCTTGGCCGAAATCAATTACTTAAAATCAATATCGGATTTTCGAACCGTTTTAGCGAGCGATTGAAATTTATTGCCACCGGGGTCCCTTTGAACCCGCTGGCCCGCCCTGCCTAATGCTACTAATCGTGTTAGGGTGAGCTGGTTCAGGAAGACGAACACGATTCCGGACCGTGTCCTGAGTTGATCGGATTACACGCTCGCATTAGCCTAACGACACAGAGTCGTAATGTCGTAATGGTGCATCACAAAAAGTGCACAAGCCTCGGCGCTGGCGCTGGATCGGATAACAAATTGACTTTTTAAATCCTTCGGGGCGTCCCGCCCCGCGGGGTGAAGGATTGCCCCGAGCACAATGAGGATATTGTTTTTCCGCCGTTTTGCCAACATAAATCTGACAATCCTCAGGCCAGTCTCGGGAGAGAGCAAATAATCGATGACTTCTCCCGTTACAACGACGGTGCGGATGAATTTGACTAATTGAGCCGGGATGCAGGTTTGCATCCCGGAGGACCTTCCGGGAAGCTTCCGGGTTGGCAGCTCATTTCGTTGATTGTGGTCCTCTGTCGGAGTGACATTCGGTCGCCTGGGGTCACTCAAAATGGGTGCATTAATTGCAAGCACCAAACTCACCGGTACACTCTTGGGGAGCATGTAAAATGAACGTTAAAATAATTGGCCTGTCGACTGTGGGAATCCGGCAGTCCCCGGTGAACTCACTTGAATCGGTGCCCGGGTAATGTAAATTCTAGGAGTTCAGCAATAACTGCCTGGTGGCAGAACCAGTTGACTAAGAAGCCAACACACCGTGGCGTCCGTTCACCGAAGTGAATGAATTATTAATCGGTGTGGCGCCGGTAGTTTAGACATCGTTCGATCTTGCGGGATCCACGGCAAGTTCGGTTTGACGAACTTGCGGACCCGGTCCCGGAAACTTCTTCGTAACCGGTGCCACCGAATAGTTTCTAGCGATGGCTAGCAAGCTCCACGATGATTATGACTAATGAATCGCTCGTCAATGAATGGCCGACGACGGACTAGACTCACCGTCTGGAGACGGCGAAAATGTCGTGCATAATTAATGGCCACAATCTAAGGAAACCCGGAATAAGGACCTCTCGGTCGCCAAGCGTGCACCGGCCACTTCGGGGCTCTATTAGGCTCGAAAGTGGGCAGCCATTTGTTGGCGTACCAGCGGCGGACCAGGACTAATGATGTTCGTCTAAGCGAGTTACTCTTCATCGATCAATTTACTTTTGGCGTGCGCGTGAGTGGCGGACAACCACGAGATGGCTCTGTTGCGTTAGGTCCCAACAATGAACGCCGGCACACAAGGCCGGCCATTATTAGCGATAAATTATTATTTCCTCAGGCCGCCGGCTACGCACCGGATGGCCGGGAACGGATGACGGAACGTTCGCACGGGGTAAAAATAGGTTACAGACGGCACAGACGTGCGTGGCCGTTCCGGAACGGCTGACCTAGTGCCGCCCGGAGGCACGATCCCTTTCTTCGTCGGTAGTCCCAGTGACCGCCAAAGATGGATGATGTTTTGGTTTTGTAATCACGATCATAATAATAATTGTACTGTTTATACACATACCATCGAAAAGATCGAAATTATCATAATTAAACACCAACACAACACACTCTGGTCCCCCTTTTTCTGTTCCAAAAGTGTTTGCTTTGTTTTTGACAACACCCGGATCTGTTTGCTACCGAAACTTGTCGTAACAGGTGACCATAGGAATCTCAACGGAATGACGATCGGTATCTCGATCCGTACCGTGTACCGACCCACCGACGGACTAATGACTGAGCTACGTTCGATAATGATTATGATTTGACATCGATACACGCCTTTTGCCGGCCATTTTCGTTTCCCCAAAAACCCTTGCGCGGGGTTCCCGTTTTTTGTTAGTCTTCAAAAGTAATTCTCTTTACCGATTAGGGGCAATTAGTGTCCCATTCTACTTATGCTTTTGTTGTGCGCCCGGGGCTTCGATATTACGTGACGCCGAACCGCCCCCTCCCCCTAACCGAACCTGATTTATGTTTGATATCGGCCGCGTTATGTTTTGCGTTATCAGTAAACCGTGCCGCAACATCGATGTTGTGTGGTCGTACCACTGTCGCTGTCGTTTAATTGTTTATTGTTTGCTAACCAATACAGGAGCACACTAACATATCCACACACACACACTAATGGAGGTGCCGATGGGGAGGTCTAGGTGGAGCCACAGTCCTGTCCCGGAGTCAATTTGGTCCAAACACACGACGGAGTCCAAACACTTCCGGTGGCTGTAACTCACCGTACAGAGACAGTATTATGGTCACACCATGCTTTTATGTTTCCTTCCCACATCGGACCCTCCATCGATCACCGCCGATCTCTCGCGCACACATACACACACTGATCTGTGACTAACCGAGCATAGAATCGAAAAAAAAAATGTTGCTTTTCAATGGTAGATGTTGTGTAACGATGTGTGTTGATATATTGTGTTTTGTGTGCTCTGCTACCGTACCCGGACCGGCCGGATCCTTGTGCTGACGGATCACCTCCGAAGGTTCCGAGGTCCTGGGAACACACTGGACGGTGTGCTATCAACCCAACTGGGTGGTGTAAATGGCCGCAAACCATACGCCCGGGTTTTGCGAGATTGGCCAGCGATAGCACCGTGTTTTCCACCCCAAACACAGTCAGCCTGCCCACCATTTCATCACCACCGTTCACTTCCGCCTTTCTATTGTTCCACTCACCCATACACGTCGTCGCACACGCATTTCCACTCCATTGTTCTCTCTGATTCGAGTTCTCCAACATTTGCCGGATTTGTGGGACGCGATTTTTGTACAAAGTTATTTGTTTCCCACCAACTCCTTGAGGGGAATGTGTTATCGTTTTCGTCTGTGTTCGCGTAACTAAATACTAAACCTAAGATTTACAGCGCCATATGAGAGGGCTTCGGGTCAGCGTGCAGCGTGAGACACCACAACAATCATCATCATCACCGTCATCGTCTTCGTCAGCGCCGGAAATGAAGAGGGCCCGCTCATGATAGCGCAGTGCCGAAGTCCTCTCTAGAGAGAAAGAGAGCGAGAGAGTGAGAGAGAGAGAAGAGAGAGCAGCTACTGGTTGCTGTGAAGCACACAATCACACTGACACAGACACACCTGTTCGGAATGGGCAAACGCGATACGACCAGGCGGCAGGCGTGCTGTAGAATCCTCTGTTGACGACGAAAACTTTGTGTACGAAACACGGAGCGCACCCCCTAATAAGCGTGGACCCCGTGGTGTGGTCCGAAATCCGGGGAAAAGCAGCCCCTCGCGCCCGCCTCACGTCCTCGCGCGGGCTGCTTTTCTGCCCGCAGCGTTCGCGGCTCGGGGCAGACTGCGTTGGCCCGGCGATGCCATCTCCTGCCGCGGGGAGCAGGGTACCAGCAACCACCCTCCGGCTACCCACCACCCACTTTCCGGGGACGGCAAGCCGATGTCCGCCAGACGCCCGGTCTCGGCCCCGCGCCGCAACGTTCCGGATTTCGCTGGTGCTGTGCAAGTTTTTGGTCAGTTTTCTTCCCATGTTTCGATGCCAAGACGCAGGACTAATGATACGAAAAGAAGAACAAAAAAGGAACTCCCTATCAAAAGATAATCCCAGCCCCTCTCGCTCCTCCCCAGAAACGGATCCCACCCGGTTGAACCAAACCCAGACCAAAAAAAAACGAAGGCGAAACGAAACCCGGCTCAATTTTTTGCTTTCCAAAACGCTGTCCCATTCGCTTTTTTTTTTCTTCCGTTCGTTCGCGATTCGCGGTCGTACCAGATTCCTTTGTTTTGTCCTGGCTTCGCGCCCCGTACCTTTCCGGCCTCCGGTAACCGGATTAACCGGGGAAACGGAGTTGCCCTTTCGTTTTATTCGGGAGGCTACCGATCTGCCCCAGCCGCCATTTGTTAATTCAGTAATCATTGTTGCTGGCCCCGGTTTTTTTGGGTGTCGGTGCTTTCCTTATCAAGTTGCCTGCGGGGCCAACACTCGCTCGTTGGAGTTTGAAAAGTTTAATCGCACGTACCCGCTATCTTCCGTTGGCGAATATTCGAATCGGACCTCCCGGGTTCTTCCCGTGTGCGCGTCGGTGTAGATCTCTTCCTTTCGGGCTCACCCGTTTTCGAACATTTGCCAAAATTCGCAAGGACCTTCGGGACCGCGTTCGGTGTCCGAAGGAAGCGGGATTCCGGGTTGACCATTCTTTCGTTTACTTTTGCTCGGTTCTCCGTTAACCTTTGTTCCGGATCTTTCGGATTGCCTTTTCCATTTTCCCTGGTTTTGTTTCGGTTTCGGTTAGAAAAATGCTCCCAAATCCCGAGCCCAGAGCCCAGAAGATTTTCGTGCCGCGTGTTTCACGTGCATTCCGGAGCCGTTCCCCGGAGTTGCAATCCGGTTCCACGCACATCCTTCACTCTCTACTGTCATCCCGTTTTACTCTGTTGTTGTGTGTATTTGTGGTAGCGTTTAAGTATTCTCTGTATCGCTGTTCGGGAATGCCGCCGTTGTGTTTCAGTGTATTGGAATTGGTTTTCTTTTTGTTGACTTTCGAATTTGCATCCATTGGGTAGAATTGGACACTCGCGACGGAGTGGATTAAAATGGTACTATTCATACAGAACACATACACACACACAACCCCCTCGATCCTTCCCTTCATCCTCGATCACCAGGCCTCCCCTCGATCAATTAGGCAACACAAACAGAAAACTGGAGCCAGCGAAGCGGCGAAGAGAACCAGCCATCCTCGGGTGCCCCCTCGGGGAGGGGCATCGGAACACTACAACCCCGCCGGCTTCACCACCCCACCCGACTCACACTACCCTCCCCCCCTCACATTGAACATGGTTTTTCCCCCCGGAATACCAAAATCCGACCACTGAGAAGGTTCGGTTCGGGGCACTCGATCGTACCTTTTCGTGTAGATATAATTTACGGCTGAGGTCAATCTTGCCAAACCTAACACGAACCACCACCGAACCCCTCTCGCCCACCCAGCCCCATGTGGTGGGCCGCCTCAGAACACTATCCGAGTCGCGAGTCGAGTCACGATTCATGTCACGGCGCGGTCTCTCTTATGCTTATGCTCCATGCTGCTTCGCTTCGTCCCTGCCAGACACACATACTGTACACACACACACACGTTATCCCGCTCATCCTGCCCGCCCCACCCCAGGAACCCGCTTCCGTCCACACGAACTACTGCCTCCCGACATTCATCCACAGGTACCAGGGAATCTCCAGGATGAAGATGTGTCTTTTGTTTTTCTTTCGGTTCGGTTCGCTTGATCGCGCTACGCCCGTGTATGCTTTGAGAGCGGAAAACATAAGTAACATAACAGTCCCTCCCTCAAGGCTCACCAATCTTCGCTACACACATACACCCCAAAACTGGTCTCAAAGTTTAGAAAACACAACAATCGAATCAACAACAAAAAGGAAACTATTTCCGGAAACTGAGCCGCTACTGCTGCTGCTGGGTGGTCTTATGCGTTGCTTCTGGCATGGATTGTATGCTGTAGATAGTGCACGTGCTTACGTAAAGTGTAGATAGCGCTTTGGATGTGCCGAATGATGTAGTTTGCATGCGCTTGTGAGCTGTATTTTTAGTCGCTTTTGCCCTTATTATTTAACATTCTTGTAGTGAATCATTTTTGCTGGTTTATATGCAATATAAAGTCCGACTCCAACCGTTTGCCAACCGGAGCGTAGCAGTAACAATTGCCCAGCACATGGTTGAGGGAGCGAACCGATTCGAGAGACCCTCACGTCGATCGTCCTAATGTGGTAACAATTTAATCGGAAACTATCAGTAAGCCCGGGGGCCGGTCCGGACTGTTTTCCGGCCATTTTCAAACACCGACGACGGACACGGAATAATGTTTCTTTTGCACCCCGACGTGGCGCCAGCCATTGTTTGTTTTATGCGTACGCCGATTTCGTGCCCAACATTCCACTCGTCCACGGTGCCGATGTTGTTGTCAATCGTGTGAAGCTCCGAGGTCCGCGAAGAAATGAAGCATCTTCTCGTGATCCGCACGCCGGAGACCCACCACCTGTTGGATGGTGCGAAATGGTGCACCTCGACCCCCCCACCCAGCATCTGGGCGGCCCCAATCGCGTGCACCTAATGGCTAATTAGTATGTAAATATTTACACAACCGGCCGTGGACCGGACCGGACCCGTTCGGTTACTTTCACCCCGGCGACCCGACGACTCGAGTGGATCGCATTTCAGTTCCGATCTCGATCGATCTCGGTTGATTTTTTGCTTCCCCTTCTTCTGGACTGTTGAAGAAGTATGTTTACAAATTTCCGGGCAATGATATTCGCCGTTCGATCGACCCGGTAAGTGGTTGCCGGACGTCTGCCGGTCTGCCGTCCCGACGATCTTTCGTCTTTTAATGGCCCACTTTATGCTGTGTGACACCCCACTGAGAGTGGGCCATGGGAATTCGGAAAATGCTTCAGATGTCTGATGATGATGTAGGTGATGTAGGTTTAAAATGATTTAACTCTTTTTATAAACTTTCATAA
>NC_071285.1:44871325-44903825 GCF_943735745.2 Anopheles bellator | reverse complement strand
GGTCCCCAATATACGACACCGGCACGCCGAATGTGACCTGGATTCGAAGTCGTCCATCGTCCGGGCTTCAGTGTTGGTATTTGGTTTTTCATAACCGAGCTCAACCTTGGCATCATAACCGACTGGGTTTAATTCACTGTAAAACGGTAACTCAAAAAAGGTTGCATTGCATATTCATTTGGTGCTGTTACAGCACGAGGTTCGGTTTGATTTCCAAATTTATTTCCACACTTTAGCGAACGTCATATGAAACGTTAGCAACGTCCGGAAATAAATTGTTCCCTCTAGAACCGTCATGGACCATGGAGGCATGGAGTTTGCACCGTTTCGTTGCCGAGTGTCATATTTATTAATTGACCTAAATTAAATATGAGGAGGAGAAGATGGTTCCTAGAGCTTTCAAGGGCAGTCCCTTTATGGTCTGATGTACTGTACTGCTTACAAAATACCGTACACTGCTTCACTTAAACAGAAAAGTCTCGAGAGAGGGCTTAGAGAGGGTCATACTGGCGTAATGTAGGAAGATATTGCTCAATATATTTAATATTTTGTCGAATTTATTTAAAAAATGCTCGATCGAGCCTCAGAATTGCGAATTCTTCCATAGTTACTACAATGTCAATTGAAACGTACAGATTGCCGCGTCGTACTTAGTTCTGCTTAAGACACTACTTAAGATTCATATTACAAACAGCCTCACCCTGCGGTAATGTAAGAAACTGTATGAACTGTACCTTAATCAAAAGCGTCAAACGAATTCGATTCGGGAGCAAAGAAAACCACGAGCCAAAGAAGTCGATCGGATGAGTATGGATCCCTCCAAAAAGACGTGCACAATACAAAACTACAAACACCAGCAATATTTTTGACACATCAATCAAAAGATTTCGTTTGCGTTGTTTCTGTTTTTGTTGCGAACCCCCCATTTTTCCGATCCACGGGTAACGAGCGATTGTGACCCTCCCGTTACTGGTCACCTCTAGTTCTTACTCATCGCTAGTCACAAGCCAAAATAGTTGATTTGTTAGCATTTTCAGTAGCTGTTGAGTGTTGATTTTTGAACTGGAGTAAACATCAAAAGAAACGCCGGTTTTCATTCCACAATTTATCTGCACCGATACCGGTTGGGCGAGCACATTTTCTTATTCGTTCCCGTTTGTTTACTGTTAGCTATTGTGCCAAATTGCCCAGAACACCACTCGATCATCGCGTTTCCGGCGGCTTTTCCGTTTCAGTTACATAAAATGCCGACATTTATTAGATTTGGCCGTTGCCCTCTTCATTAGAGTTCTTTTTTTGGTTTGCTTTCTGATTTCCATCAGCTTTGAATAGCACGATGAAACACATAATTCGATGGCCGAAACCCGCTCTCTCTCTCTCTCTCTTTCGTTCGCTCGTTCCTTATCACTCTGCCTCATAGACGCTTAATTACTGCGAAATGATTAGCAATATTGACTGCTTTTGCCACCCCCTGTACAGATAGCATAATTCAGCTGTCCGTAGAAAGAAACTACGAATCACGGCTGGTTCATTAATTGGCTCGAGAAGGAAATTAAACCACCCAACTGTCCGCCCAGGACGATTGTGATAAACAATAGACGTAATAGCGCTCACCAAAAGTGAGAAGATAGTGCCGTAAACAAAAACCAAGACACATAAAAAATCAGCGACCACCGATGAAAGAACTTAATGCTATAGGCGCTAACAGTTGAAGAGAAAACAAATATTGCTGGTCGTTTAAAGCCAAAAGTCGTTTAAATTTCTTCGTCTAGCCGCTCAAAGAGACCGATTATGTTTAAGCTAATTTTGTTGCAAAGTATCTATGCTCAGTTGACATGAAATGTAACGTTCTCAACGAGCAAGTAGTTCCGTACTTCGTGCACCATTTAAACCGAAGCTAAGTGCTGTTCGCTGTTCCTGCTGCCATCCAGTAGTGGTTTCTGGCGCAAAGCAAAAGGCTTACCATTAAGGTAGCTGCTCGCAACAGTGGACTCGGTAGGATGCAATAGATCCTTTGCTTAGTTTGTACCTCCGGCGCCGGGTACCGGTGCGGCAGTGAATGGTCGTGATCTGTTGAAAGCTCAATAATGACCAAAGAAGGCAACACGATCAGTGACCAAATGACTGACTTGCCTGCTCGCTCGACTTCCCTTATCCCTTATCGTTCGTCCACTCAGGTGAGCAGAGTGATCTGATGGAGTCACCGGTCGAGTCACTGCTGGCGACACCGGTCGCGGCCCGACGCCGTCAGCCGCCGCTTTCGTCCCGGTTGGCCGAGCTAAACGAGGAGCTGCGCACGGAGTCGGCCAGCATGATGATGAACAACTTCACCGTCGATGGGCAGGATTTCGTCAGATAACCTCAGCACGGTCACATCCACCCGGCAGCCTACGGCGTCGACCCCGGCTATGCTAAGAAAATGCCACTACTATCGCTACTATTATTACTACTACAACTATTACCACTACTAATGCTTCAATCGCAACCACACTCAATCCTACAATCACCGGGAAGCGCCACGGGCTACGTTACTAAAGGAACTGCGCAGAACCTGCTTACTAACCGCGCACTGTCACAGTGATATATTTAGTAAATGGACAATTTTTATGGACAACTATCAATTTACGATAAGCCGCCTAACGCTACCGAGCCCCCAGCAACACAATCACAACGGCAATGCTGTATATTTCGAATCCCCCAGGGGGAGGGTGCAACATTTTTAATGTACATTTGCTTGCCCGATCGCACAGCAGGACGCGACAGTTCGCTCCCAAATCCCGGCCGTTTGAAATGCTCCAACTTTTAGCAAAACAGAAAGCTTAGGGAGAATTCTCGTGCCCACGACATCCTTTCCATATCAATCCCGTAGCCAGCCACTCGGTAGTGATCGGTCGCGGATGTCAGCCAAGATCATGTTAAGGAAAACCGACCAAAGGGTGCACAACGGCAACGGCATGACGGGTTGACGTTTTTATCCAAAATAAGCTGCAAAAGTACTGCAAAAAGGGCTAGTGAAAACCAAACGATGAAACAAAAAATCAAACATGTAACACAGTTTGGCATTTGAAGAGGCCGAACAGGGAGTCGAACAATCGCTGTAGTTAGGAACTGAAGCCGTGAGTTTACGTTCTACCAAAACTTCAGCTTCTGGTACAAGCTCCGGTTTTATTATCAGCTCGCTAAACACTTTGAGAATCCTTTGAGAGGGCTAGAAAGTCGCATGAGTTAGGACTTTACAATTTACTTTCGGTCTTTATTTCAATCACACGAACCATGTCACATCAGGATTTTTGGGCGAATGGACGAAATTGAAAGGCCCATATCACTCATCGTTCGTGCACCAAGCACTGCGCACCCGTGATCCTCCAAATGGCCGGAAACAAACAGTGTAGACTAGCGATAGGGAACCAACCAACGAAACAATCATAAATTTCAGGAAAGGCACCAAACATTGAAGCCCCCATCAGTGAAGCCTCGCGTCAACTGTGTAAAAGAGCTGTAGAACAGATAACACCGTTCAAGCGGAAGCGTTTTGTAGCCGGAATTGGTTTGGCAAAATCGGGTTTTCGGTGTTTGGTTGTAATTTTCACGTTTCAATCGCATTGAGGGCGCATATTAGCGTACCGTGGGCTTGTGAGCAAAAAGTACTGATGTTTTCGCGAATGTTGTTGTACAAGGTAGATTTATTAAGACACGCGCAGACAGGGACCGCGGAACGCGAATATTTGATAGAAATGTTCAGCTTTGGGTGTATTTTGGCTTTTGATAAAAAGGGACAACAATCTTAAAACGATACAAATTGTGTTTAGAAACGAACCGTAAAAAAAACACACGTTTCGAAGAAGACTGCTGGCGGCGCTGGGCTTAGGGGAACCGACAACGTAATGTGCTCGTGTGAATGTGCTTATTAAGATTAACTCACTATACAAAACTGCAGGAAGGAACTGCTTCAACGGAGCGGCACTAGAAGGCACATTTTATGTGTAATCAAGCTTATGCAACACATGCTGTGGTTCGAATCACTATTCCAAAGGTTAAGGGCCAACTCCGACCGTCACCGTCCAAATGAGCACAGGATAGTTAAACCCGTTTCGCTTCTTGATCGTTCACCAAAGCAATGGAGGCGTAGAAATAGTATGTTTGTTTAACGATGTTCAACAACGATGTGTCGCTTGAGAATCTGAATTCAAAAGAGACAAAGTAAAGGATCCAATTCGGACAAAAACAGTGCCCTTTTAGTTCATAATTCAATTTAGGTTGAATAACATTAAAGCTAGCTTAAATGTAACGATATCTTATCATGAGTTACACCATTAAGGAAGCTCGAACAACTCACGATCGAAAAAAAAAAACTTTTGATCGACTCAAGTTTGCTTTTACTGGCGACGTTAGTACTAAAACTCAATCGTAACGCTCTTTCGCTCTTATAAACTAGCCACTTACTAGCCTCTTACTATTAACGTACACTTTTAAATCCATTCCAACTTGAACTACTCACCTCCGTCTCCGTCGATACGAACATTGACAAACATCGAAAAGCCTTTTTAGGAACACAAACCGTTCAATTGTTTTGCATTCACTGTGAAAATAGTATTTTCTCTGTTCGGAGGACGAGCAACCGTTCCTCACCTATTTGCCACGGATTATGCTTTAGATTAACCGCGTGCGTTCATTAAGTACCATTGTGGAGCCTATTGGTTAGCGTTTGGCTATGCTGCGTTGCGTTACATCTTCGGCGGTAGAGAGACCGAAATACGTTACTTAATTATCAAAAGTACAGTGCGAGTGCGAAAATGCGAATGCGCTTGGTTATTATGGTGGTTGTTCGTTACAAATAGGCTGTTAAACATTTGTGTGATTGGATTTACCTTTCACGTAGCGCGTATGGAAATATCGTTGAAATAAACTAAATCGAATAAAAGTCAATGAACATTTTGAAAAGAAAATCCAAAAACACCAAACGAAGAAATAATTTCACGTTCTGTTCGCTCGGTTTCGCTTTTGTGGCGGTAGCAAAGTTAAGGCCTTCATTTTGAGTCGTCCTAATTTTTATTTTCTAACTTGCAGCATTTTTAACGCTTCTGCGCAACTGTCCTTTCGGGCAAAGTTTACAGATCTTTTGTTTCCAACCAAACAATTGAGTCGCATTTGATTTATGGCACCTACCGCCTGATTTGTGACTTCTTAAGTATTTAGCTTACTATCAGGACGAATGGCAGTTTTAATAACAACTTACTGCTTGCTGCATTTGCCCCGATTATATTTTCAAGAATTGTATACACCGACCACCATCAGCACTTTTAGCTCACAGAAACACGAAGTTACTGCAAGTGTCACTGTTTGTTCTATCAAATCGAGCAAACACCAGAGCAGCGTAAAATGACAGTTTCTTACAGCAGCACTGAAAGATGAAAGATTGGTTGGTACTAACGATGCTAAACGTTGCTAAACTAGGGACACTTGCTTCCCGTCCATTGATGTGTGTATGTGTGTGCGTGTGTTTGTATGTGTGTAAGTATGGTGTTCACGGGCACCGCGAGCCTTCGAAGACGTGCGTGCTGCGTTCCGTGTCCAAGAGATGGATGGTGTTCTGTCGATTGATGGCTGCGATTTTACCTATTGCTCTATGTTCCGGTGTAGGTCATAACCTGTCGGTAGCGGACGGGAACAGCACGGAGGAGGGCGATTCGGTTAGTGGTGGCCGCAATCCCGCCATGACCGGCGTGGGTTGCTACAAAAACTATAAACATTCCGCTGGTTCACGCAAACGAGTCAATTCACAGGTGCGTCCGTGGGGAGCCATTCTTCAACCGTTTGTCGATTTATGTCGACCATTCACTGGTCCTTATTCGCTTCACAGAACGATAGCTTCTCGCAGCCGATGGGTGTGTCGCTGGACAACGAAGCTGCCCCACCGTACAGCCCGTCGATGCAGCACCACAACATGATGCTGGACATGGATGCGAACGAGGAGCAGCAGTTGATCATTCAGGACACGCCCCAGCACGAGCCACCGATCATGATGGCGACCAGAGCGGTATGTTTTAACGATCCACCCCACACGCCGGTGCGTCATTAACTCCCTTCTCTCCCGTGACGCTTGATGCCCGACGCAGCGCCCATTCATTAGCCCATTCGAGAGCGTCCATCCACTTTTGTGCAATACTTTCCTCCTATTCCCCCGATATCGCATTCTCGTTTCGTTCAGTTCAATGTTCACTGTTGTATTCGAAGGTTTATGTTTCCGTTTCATAGCTACTAACCCGCTTGGCAATCGCAATCGTCACACAATAGAGCCGTCTTTTGCTTAGCTCCCCATAGAATGTAGGCCCCACTTCCACCGGATTCGATGCGTTTCCGCTTAACGATTGGAGTTACAGAACCAAAACAAAAAACGCGGCAAACTGAGCCAAACCTTACACCCCATCCGTCATCCGGCAGCACCCGGTTCATGTGTGTTCGTTTGTGGTTCTCGTTTGCTGCGACCTGACCAGATGAAGTGTTGTGCACGGTCACCATGTCACCCAAAAGCATTGAAAGTGAAATGAAAATTAAGACCACCACAATCGGAAGTCCCACAACATCTCGCTGAACTCGCTGAATGTCCTCTACAGTGCATCTTCGCTTCAGCCCGGACCTTCACATTCCTTCTCACCCATGTTTGTTGACTGTAAATAAATGACAACGTATCGTATCCTCCTTCCGATCAACTTTCTTATTCTAGTACTACAACAATCAATGGAGCCACGAGGTATTACTAACAATTCTCTTAACTATCGTTGCCAATTTTACATTTTCTGCCCAAAACGCAACTCTGAGGCAAACCTGTCTCCTTGTAACTAAAACACGATTTGAGACTATTTTTCTCATTCGCAATTTTTCGGTTCGCCCGTTTGCCCGTTTTGCAACACGAATGGTCTGGCCAGGCCAAATCGCTTCGTTTTTGCTTTCCGTATCAGTTTCAGCATCAAGCGCCGACACCGATCCCCCGATCCTCGATCGCTTCGTACGTTCGGTGGTTCGGCGAATAACTGATCGCTAAATGTGCACCGAATGTAGCGAGTATTTGCATGCTCTTTTTTGGCAGCACGTGTTGTGTTAAATGCTTTTAAGTTTTGACCCTGCAGCTTTCCGCATTAACACTAGCCACAAATGCAGCAGATAAAGATGAACTATTCGACCAGCTGTTAATATCTTAGAAAATGAATATTAAATTGTTTAAATTGTAAAACAATCATCTGTTTGTTGCATAAAGCATAATTACAAGCATAATTATTTTGCAGATGAAACATTCGATATAAACGCCAGTATGTGGCACTCAATTTTGCTTCGTTGCACCGATGGAGACGCATGGTGCTTTGAAGGAGGCGCATGGTGTTTCACGTTTTCGATGCTTACAATGAACGATCTTCGTTTCGGTAGGATAGTAGCACTTGGTTTTTAAGGGTCCGTTTCGTTTGTATTGCGTTACTGTTTACTTTCACCGTTGTTCGCCTAAGCCCAAGGCAGCTCATTTCACTTCACCGCACTTGTGTCGCTAATGTTTCTCTTTGTGACCACACCGCAGGTTCACCACCGTTCTGCATTTGGTTTCTTACTACACACTCACAATCGTCAAATTATTCTTACGTTTCCGTTTCGTTTCTCTCCGGCCCAATCTAATTCTAAATAATGTGTTGCGGGACACGCTTTCGCGGAACACCTTTTTCCAAAACTACCGCCACTCATCCGCGTTTGCGATCGCACCCCATGTAACCCATCGGAATCGTTCTAGGAAGTAGAAGAACTGCGGCGACAGGTTGCACTAGAAACTTCCTCCACCAGCAAGCGGGACAAATCCGATGCCGAACTGCCATCCGAGTTTGAGTGTTGCTTTTGCACGTCAAAGGTATATTTGCGTTCCAGCTACCGAACCCACCACTACTAGCCCCGCTAGCATTCTGTTTGCGCCGTTACGGGTGTTTTATGTTGTCGTATCATTACTTTCGATAGCCAGGAGGTTGGGGATAACAAAAAAGTCTACACGGGATCATACGCCACGCCGGGGTGAAGACGCACACGAAACACAGCCCGGCACCGTTCACGCATCGGCAACAAACCGTCGAAACTATTGAAACATCAACCGAAGGGCATCCACAATCGGCCAGATCCTGCGCTGGCAGTCTTGGTGCATTGATTGGCCCAACCGGTGCTACGCTCCTTTTCGCTATCAGCAACCCGTGTCTCACCCAACCCCCTTAGAAGCCCACTCACCGTTCCGTGAGACACTAGCGACAAGCGGATAATTTGTAGCTAATTTCACATCACACGCCCTCCGCAGCACCCCTAGAGAGTAGTTGTGTTTCTTCACGAGCCACTAAACTGGGGCCACCGCAAGGCACTGGGTCCGCCTGGATGTGGCACATTAGCACCGACGACTTAAATCACTTCCGGTTCTACCCTACGGCAAAGAGTGTCCATAACTATTGACTCCGGAGAACTCCCCGGACCCGAACACAGTTTTGAGAGCACGTTGCCGTGACTTTGCACAGTTCACCGATGTTCCTGCGAAACAGCGGCAAACGCCTACGAGACACCCACACGCAGACAGGGCGGGTGATATAAATGGAGCCACCTTCTCCGTCTGACGTCACGCTGCTATTTATTTCCTGATAAGCCGCACCCACCGCGCCAAGCTTGGGATGTTTTATTTTATTCCACCTTTCTCCCGGTTTGCCTCGCGAGATGCCATTGTCATTCACCTTTCCTGGGGGTTTCCTCTATCTATTCGGCCCGGGGCTTCCCTGATTCTGATGGGCCGGCCCGTAGGTGTGCGTAACGCGGCGAAACGAGGAAAGAAACCAAATTACCACGCTATTAGCATAAATTGATGTTATAATTTTCCGTGCCCCAAAATGGACTTCGGTTGCTCCCACGAGTCCCACTCCTTTCTCTCGCTCTTTGTCTCTTTCCCTCTGGGCCTATTTTCGTGTTATCTTTCAAATTCCCATCGTGCCTCTCCCATTGCTTCCCGTGAGTCAAGAATGACACAAATGTGGGGGGCTTCGCGTAGGAAAGTTCAACCCCGAAGGCGTCTGTCTATCGCCCACTTGCGCTCCAGTCCCGTCCACCGTGACTCCTGGGTGACATATCCCAGGCTTTCCTACTTTTGTTGCCAGAACTGTCATTCCTTGGCAGCGCTTCCGGTTCCCCGTCGGCACCGGCCGAGCGGTTCATTAGGAACCACAGGCCACCAACGTTCGTTTTCGTGCCCACCAACGCCTGTTTCGAGCAGTAGAGAAAGCAATTAGGGCCAGGACTCTGGCCAGACAGGTTTGTAGGAAACATGAAAATGGAAGGACCAGGAAGAGTAAAATTGACTCCATCGCATAGAAAAAGGCTAGAAATCAGTAGCCATCAAGAAAGAGTCGAGAGCAACACTTTCTAACACATCCTTCAGAAGAAAATCAACATCCCAGAAATTGGCTTAAGCGGCAGACTGACTTCGCTTCTGGCTGGCTCTATTGCTTTCGACACAGTACTACTACTACCACTTACAGCATTAAACTGTTTGAAACCTATCATACATATACACACATAAAAGAGTTGGGTTTTTAGTTGTGTCCTAAGCCATCGTTTGTCCTGCTTCCGTTCCAGTTCGACAACCATGCGGCACCATCTGCTTGTGTTCCATTCCTGTCCAACCCACCCCCACTGTTTCACTGTTGTCCTTTTTAGCGTTCCTAATTTGGTTTTGTTTTTACTTTAATTTTTGGTCAAACTTTTCTCTCCACCACACTCATCGAACACTTTACGCACACACGCAAACACACGCAAACCGTTGCCATGGCGCACGATACTCACGAAACAGTGCTACTACGATTGCGAGGACTACTATGGGTTCCCCTCGAGCTCGCACTACTACACGGCCCACCAGCCACCCTACGATCCACCACCACCACCAGTAGTGCACCACCACACTAAACCGTACCGATCGAACCACATTACTACCAATTCGCAGAGTCCGCAGCAGTGCCACAGCGAGTGTATTCCACTGCGATCGAAGAGCGTATGACAGTTGCTGCACCCTCGGGCCCCGGCGCGTTCGCGCTCGTTCGAGGGGCGCCGCGGTGCCAGCCAAGGCAAGGAGGCCGAGATAGAGCTGTAGGAAGGGAGAGAGGCTAGGAGTAGCGCCGACGGCTGTCCGTCACTGTCACCGGACGCCACCGCCGCCGTCGGAAGCTCTCTCGCGTCTGGAGCGTGCCCGTCGTCCCTGCTGTCGAGATTTGTAAAGAAAGGTCCTTCTGTGGGAGAAAAATAAATTAGAACACGAACATGTAAAACGATGAAGCGTTCGGGCAGGAGATCTTATCTGTCCTGCCATGCCCCTGTCCATTCTGGTCTCTGGTCTCTCTGTGTGTTTCCGGTGGGCAGAAGAGATCTTAAGGCACTCGCTCCCTGCCTGAACTGATCTCGTAATCCCCCCGACGTTGAGTATAGTTCCTGCTGGTGATCGGCAGGAGAGGACTCGTTTGAGCTTGAGCTTGACACAGGTGAGTCCTCCGGGAGGGCCGGAAAAGACCGGCTCTACGGCCCCGCGTGTGTCCCCCCCTTTTCCTTTACTCTCCGCTGCCGCTAAACCGCTTCCACACACTGTTGCAGTCCCTTCTAACACACACGCATACACACTTGGCAACAGGTTGCGGGTGCACCGGGTTTCGACCTGACCTTCGACACGGTCGAATTCCGGTTCCGGATTGCAACAGAGTCGTAACCACCGCGCCACCGTCCTTTGTGGCTTACCTCACCGAACACCTATCCTGGACCTCCAGCTAACCAGTGTGTAACACGTGTGCGGTGTGTGTGCTTTGACCAACGAATACCACGTAACCCGCCGAACTTGGCCAGCCTTGGCAGCTTTTCTTCAGTGTCCTGCGGTTAGCGCTTTCACCATCAATCATCTTCCGGCTGTGTGCTGTGTGTTCTGTGCCGTTCCATGTCACGCTCGCCACTAATGTGTCCTAACTCCACCGCCGTGGCCAGGAACTCCACCGTCGTGGTTAGGTTAGAGTGATCAAAACCCACCGCAAGGGTTAATTTCAAGCATAATTTAATAATTTTCCATTCTAATCAAACCAAATCGTAACAGCAATACACGGCAAATTAGCAATTTCCGGTGGCTATTCGTAAGAAAATGTGGGAACGACAGGACTATTTTCCTGTCAACCGACTCATCAAGGCCACTCAGTAGCAGTAAGCTTTTGCAGTCGGTCGGTAGGTCTCCTTAGGTCTCCTCGTTAGAACCACTTCGACGAAAGCTCTTGAGTGATTACATTTTTTTTGTAGCCAACAGCATCCGGCCAGTCGGAGAACACCGGGAATGCGAATGAAATTTACATGTGCAAATAGTATAGATATAGAAAAACAAACCGTAGGTAAAAACACCCTCACATGACAAATGGCCACCACCATATGTGGTCGGCCGGAGTTGTATGAAAAATTGATTTCGAAAGAGAGCTGTGTGCGAAAAGTATGGGATTTTTTGTATCGAAAACCTAACAATATGAGGGAAACAATACGGTAGACACTGTGCCCGTCGACACTCGGGTGAAAGGACGACACCGGCTTCCGGGGCTTTCGGTGCCGACAGGCGTGTGTTGTTTGTTTAGTGCAAACGCAGCGCCAGGACACGTTCGGGGGGGGCACAACAATTCATCAATTTCATTAGCCACGAATGTGACCCATTTTTTGTGCTTGGATCTTTCCGAGGGAGAAAGATGTGGGCAAAACAAAACGGAAGTGCGGTAGGTGCCTGGGCCATCCTAGGCGTCGCTCTCCGATTGGTTTCGGTCGGTCGGTGCGCAACGCGCAGGATAGTAAATGTTGATCCATAAATAACGGATTGTTGACAACACCGAGTACACACGCGACCGCACGCACACACCGGGGAACTTTCTTGGGGCGCAGATCCTTGTCCCGGCCAGGCCGTCGCCGCCTTATCGGTGCCCCCTAACTTTATCCTTGGGCAGCGATAAAACTTTTTCCACCCCCGGGGACTTTGCGCGGATCGCCTTTCCCATTTATCCGTCAGTGGCTAGAACTAGAATTGCTAGTTCCATGGGCCACCACCACCAAGGACTAGATACGGCGCCGTGACGTCAGCGGGGCACTTCATAGTGCCATAGGACCAACACCCTTACTGCACCCTTACTGCCACACCCGGATTCCTGGTTCCGTAGCAGGCAGGATGGATGATGGTTATGTTGTTGTTTAGCACTTTTCATTCATTTCGCTACTTTCGCCCCATTCGACCTCGTCGTCGTCCTCGCCGCCGTGGGTTGGAATTTCCGTCGACCCGAGTGGACCTAGACCTAGACCGGAAATTTATAGCACTCAGGTAGCACGGGTAGATAAACAGAAAAGTAAACAGTGAGCCGTACCGCCGCGCACCTTCTTGACCGGGTCCGAGGAACGAGCTGACGTAGATGGAGCGTGACCCACCGAGTGTGGGGTGCATTCGGCTCTACGGTGGCCGTATTTAATATTTAAGCAGCGAGATTGAGTTTGAATTTTCAAGCGATACCAGAAACCTGTTAGTTCGACCAAAAAATTGGGGTTAAAGGAGACGGGTTCACCTTCAACCCGGGTTGTGAATAAAGCATACTCTAGAGCTACTGCCAAGCTCATCCATCATTATCCATTCAAAGGCATTACCAATTCTCGACAGACCTAATTGGCATTATTTGTAATAGCGTTAAGTTGTATTATCCACACCTATTTGACACTTATGAGCGATAGTTGTACATTCGAGCTGTACATATAGACCGGCGGTAGGTTGCGGTCAGGTTGTACCATACTAGAAGGCCTAAGTTGATTCTCAAAACCCCCTGACCGGTTGCGCCAACAACCAGTGTACATATCGTATTGTAAAATGCGTGATCTTTCGCCACTTTCGCGATTCGCGAGTTTTTCGCTCTCTCTCTCTTCATCTACCGTGCTGTACCTTTCCTTCTTCTGCTACAAAGTATCCGCTTGTGTGACCTTTCGCCGTTAAGAAACCCCCACAAACACATCCACAAATCGGTGCCCGTTGTACCCATTAAGTTGCGCGTCCTTTTCGTGTGCGTCTTTTTTGTGAGCGTGTGTTTCGTTCCGTGTGCCGTTTGTTTGTGTGCGTGCCCGTTTACAACATCGAACCAACCCGGTTGGGTTGGGATCGGATCGGCCATCAATCGTAATTTATACCGTTTTTTTTTTTTTTGGGGGGGAGCTTTTTGTTCGAATTGTTGCTGTTCTGTTTCTGCGTTTGCCTCGAAAAGCCCTCGAAAAGCTAGGGACGGCCACGGCTTGGACCTTGGGGTTTTGGTGTGATTGTTTTTTTAAAGATTTGAAGCCGGAAAACATGGGTGCTAACACGGATTAACTAACAAAGAAAAGGGAAAACCAATCAGACATTATTTGGTTTAGGTTTTGTTTTTTAAATTAAAATTTTCTCATTTCTTTTAAAGTCCTCTGGCAAAATTAACTATCCACTCGTGTGTATCTGTGTGTTTGCGTGTGCATCACTACAAACTGACTAACGGCTCTTTTGAATGCTTTGTCCTCCCCCCGCCGCTCATATTTTGCCCGACACTGAAGGAGTACAAAGAGTTCATCGACGCCGAAGGTCTGATGCCACTTCCAACGTCCGACTTCCACACGACCGTGTGCATGGAAATGCGCATGCTGAGGAACAGCATGAACAACAACTGTATCGCCCCGACGGCGCAGCTCGGCCCCAGCACGATTTCGTACCCGTTCCCCTACATGGACACACCCATCAAGCACGCCGGAAGCTACGGTCCCGCCGGGAACGGTGGCGCCGGGAACGGTGGCACCCACAACAATGGCAACGGCGGTGCCGGTGGCGCCACCGTCAACGGCGGCAGCTTCATCACCAGCAACAGCAACAACGGCGACCTGGCCAGCGTGGACAGCTCCGACACGTACGCCAGCTGCCAAACGCATCCATTCCTGTCGCAGGCCGACCTCACCTCGGACATTGTAGATATGTCATTCGACTTAGATACGCTAGATACGAACAATTTGTACATAAACCCGCTAGAGAAGGACCAGAAGCAGCAGCAGCAGCTGCAACAGCAACAGTACCACCACCAGTTGCTGCTGCTCCAGCAGCGGCCCTCGACGGCCACCGGCGAGCGAGGCCCCGCGCGGGCGCAGGTGAAGAAGAGTGCTTCCGGTGACACGGCGTTGCGCAGTTTGGGTGCGAGCCCGATGGACGACGAGTACCGCCAGTTCCAGACCGCGTTTGACACGGCCGACCGCGGCAGTCACGTCAGTCTGAACGAAACGCCCGTGCCTAAGCATCGCAAGACCCGCTTCCAGCAGCAAAGTTCCGGCGGTGCCAGCGCCTCGGCCACAGCCTCGACGGTCGGTCGACCGAAAACGCGCTTCGAAAACCTCAAGTCCTCCATCGAAAGCCTGGAGGATGCGGTGGCGACCAGCGCTAGTGGTGGTGGCAGCGGCGGTGGTGGCGGTGGTCAGCTGGCCAGTGGAAGTGGATCCGGAAGCAAAAAGTCACGCCGATCGTCCTTCATGCCCGCCAAGAGTCTCGCGTCGGCGACGAAGCTGATCAATCAGCATCTGTTCGGCATCCCGAATCCGGCACCGAAAGGTAAGTCCCGACAGTCGACCATTTGGCCGAGATCGAGTCGATCAGTCAACCTGTGAAATCGAATGTGTCGAATCGGGCCCGCAACTTCCGAAAACTGAACCACCATCTGAAACACTTCCATTTCAATACACTTAACCACAACATTTGACCGCCATTTTCCACTACTCCGCTTCTGTGACGAACGAACAGTCATAAAGTCTACTCGGACCAATATCCTTTTAAAACTTAACCACAAAAAAGGCTACTTTGTGACTGCTTGTTCTGGAGCCTCATTAACACACACATACACACTGCCACTACACTTCAGTCAGACACTGTCGATGTTATTATGTACTGTTCTATGTTTTCGATGTCATCGAGAAGTTACTTAACGACAAGGCCCCATTGGCCATTGGGCTCCCCATCGTTAAGGCTGCTTTAACGAAACGATAAGCAAACGATAGAAAAGCAAGCCCCGGTTTGTAACGAACGCATTGGCAATCGTGTTGTTTCGAGATTTGTTGTTTGTTTACGTTAACTGTTAATGTTCGCTTCTGCTGCTTCGTTGGTTCCGAAGCTAGCCCGGTAACACTCCAACTGTTCATATCTTCTCGTCTAGCTTCGTACCAAAGTGTGTTGTTGCGTATTTCTTTAACCTTTTTTTGAGCTCTTTCCATTTTCGCTCTTCCGTTCTCGCAAAGCCAACGATGCTCCAAATTTGGGTACCAACTTTGGGGGACCGAGAGTAACGAGAAAACCCGGGATTAGTTACCTTGAGTTCTTTATGGTTTTCTTAATTTGATGTTTCTGGTTTACAGTGTACAGGAAACAAGTAGAACATGAACCACATGAGACAGAAAATAAAACTGGAAACATTTACCACTGAACCACATCACCCACCTTTCCGGCCTTCGAAGGGGAAAACGCTGACCACTAAATTGTCCTTATTCATAGATTCGCTAGAAACGTCACCTCAATTAGAAACACATCGAAGATCGAAATCGATCCTTAAAAACAAATCCGAAGCGTCGCGGCTTTTGTCCGATCCGGAAAGCGAACGGCTCCTGGCGGACAATATGTCCGGCTCCGGGGTCTCCGATAACGGTGCCAACATGGTAAATTTGCATTTTGACTCTACTCGTTTTGAATGACCTACCAATAATCGTTTCGTTTCGTTTCGTTTCTGGTTCCGAAAGCGGCCGTGTTTTGTTTTCCGTTTGTTACGCTCCTCACCTTTTCACCGAATGCCTCTCGATATGTTCTTCTCGTTCTTCCTGGGCAACCTGTGCAACCATATTCCATAGCTAGAGCTTTGTGCCGTTTTGTCTGCTCCTGTCTCTGTTCACCCTGTCCTGTTCAGTTTATATCTCGCTCTCTCTATCTCTCTCATTTCAAACTCCTCTGTCTATTGTTCTCCCTCTCCACGCTAGCTGTTTTGTATAAATACAATGTTACATTAGCCACGGACTTTAGAAAGTATTGAATAGAATGTTCATTTTCTAGCTCACAATAGTACAGCGGGACGGGAGCGGTATCTACTGGACCTTGGATTACCTTGGTAGCCAGTAAGCTCCACCTGCCCGTTTTTGTAACATACGAACCCGTTTTGTAAATATTATTTTGACCCTGTTTTGTAAATACAAGTTTCAGTGTCGATGCACAGAAAAGTGACACTGACTTCGCGAGATACCAACTTACGTTCCAATCCCTTCCCCAAAGCTCCCGCCGTATTGGTTGCCTAACAATGCGCTGTAATCCTTCCGTGTGTACATGTTTCCCCTCTTAACCTGTTGACTCGTTGCGTGCAAGTTGAATGTAAAGTGGCAAGAGACCTCTAGGCTCTCCGTTAGTTACTGTTAGCCTGTTAGTTCTAGTTACGAGCTAGTATTCTTTTCTCTAAGAACCCCACCAGAGGGCACAAACCACAAGACTGCGGCTAACGGTTACTTTGTTGTTGAACTCTACTTTCCATCCGGTTGGCTGGTCGGCGACAGGGGAGCGACTCAAATACTGATTACTCCGGCAGTACGATGATAGCCACCTCGGTGACGCCACTAGTCCAGCGGCACCGGCTGACGCACCAGCGATCGACGCCGGCATCGCTCGGTGCGTCCAGCAAGTCGCCCACCAGCAAATTCTCGCAACCCCGCTACTCGCAGGAAGAGGTCTCCCGACAGGGCAAACCGCAACTGACGCGCGGAGTCGGCATCGGCACGTACGTCGACCATCTGACCGGTGATCGGCGGCTGGACACCGGCACCAGGGAGAGCAGCACGGGTAAGCCAGGAAGTTCCACAGAGGGTACGTACACTTGCGTAACGACCGCCTCTCGCTCGGCACCGTTTCAGAGTCGGAAACTGCGTTCTCCACATATCTCGCCGTTAGCACGAGCAATAGCAATAAGGACAAGGCCTCGTTTGCGGGCAGCAGTCTAACGTCGAGCGACGAAAGCAAAACCACCACCAGCCGGGGTAACTCACTTGAAAACCATGGAGGCAGCAGCGGCTACGGAGCGTCATCGTCGTAGCAGGTCTGTCGTAGCTGTGCCAGCGCTAAAGGCTCATTTAATAACGGATTTTGTCCCTCCCCACAAACAGGAGCTCCCAGTATGAGGACAGGAACGTGGCGCAATAAGAAGATCGTAGACTTCATCTGCCAAATGAGATATCTTAGTAAGCAGGACACAATTCTTCGATGTAATGGGGAGCAGTCGGTGACAGTAAAGGAAGCTCCCACGAACACCTAGAACGAAACGAAACGCGGATCTTCTCCCCACATGACAGAGCAACGACTGAGTTATTGGAACCGGTGGCAACCGGAGCTGCGTAGAGCCGTAGCTATAGAGCAACTACTGATCGGAAGACGGAAGGCGAGGCATCGATTGGCTAGTGACGTCCAACGGTGGTGTCTCGATACACTCTATCAACGCACCGAGGCTCCGTGGTGCGGCGAACCTGTGGCTGTGGCACAACGCAAAAATAACCGGAAACAAAACACAAGCAAAAACTGCCCTCCAAACGAGAATTGTTGTAGCATCGGCGAGCATCTGTGCTATATAGCATGTAAGCGTGTGGCAATAGAGGCAACCAAAGCGGTTGCGGCGGTAGGTTATCAAGGTGGCCCCGGATGGCTACCGGAACACGAAACCGTGTAGGAATAGTAGTGTCGCGCTAGAAGCGACCCGGATCGTAAGCAACGTGTTACTAGAAGTAAGCTAACTTAGACGAGCGAAACCTGTGACCACACACGTACCCACACACAGACACACCAACACTCGGGAGCTGTACACGAAACCAAAGAGCGACGGGGAGCAGTACTTAGTACACAAGACCGCCAGCTGGCGTGGAGACCACTGGAAAACGAATCTGACAGCTGCACCGCAACCAATGCACTGAATGTTTAAGGAATTCTCTTTTTCTAGGCTAAACGTAAGGATTAGGTAAGGGCAGATGGCGGGGAACGCAGAACGAACTACACCGTAGCGAACTTTTTTTCATTTTACTATGGCGCCCATTTTTGAGCCATGTCCATAAGCCACACGAACCGAAAGCGCACACAATACGCTCGCAGCTACTGGCGCTTTCTGGCGCCTGCCGCCGATTTAACGAGGCATGGCAAAGGACAGATCAGAAACTCAATAACCGTAACCACTATACAGGAGAGTGAACGTGAAACAATCTACAAACACTTACGATCGGCTGATCGAACGGTTCCATCCAAATCTACTTTCTCCCTGAATCAGGCCACCACCTTTCAAGCTTCGCGCTTGCCGCTTTCTAAACTTTTGCACATCTCGAGCCTCCTACTCGAAGCTGGTGCGCCGTTGTTGCTGAGTTCCTGAGGATACAATCCACCATTTATTCCGCCGGCAAATGGGCAATCAACAGTGTTGTCGTTATGTTTTTCTTTTTACATTCTTAACGAATACACGCTCGTTATATGCCCTTTGAAACGTTTTTTATATATTCCCAAGCTTGTACCTTTATAACAGGTGCTAACAGGCTAGCGAGTGAAACTATCAATCGATTTAAAACATATAGGTAAACCTCATCCGTATACTAGTCCTCGGAGCGAAACGTTTTTCGATTACTCAGACAATCAGTATGATTTTTGGTAAAATGAAAACTAAACCAACCAAACAAAAAAACACTCAAACAATACACTCTCTCTACCACATCATCGGGTCGTGGTTTAGAAGGTCTATCGAAATTATATCATAAAAAACGCATCTACAGTACTACGTCATGCTTCGGCTACAGCCTAGAGGAACTGCTAACTGCATGCAGTGCGTCTAATCCGGGTGGACCTTCCGTTCGAAGCGGACGGAGCCTAATCGGGCATGTTTCTACCACTATCGTACTTAGTTGTTTGATCGAAAGCAATACAATCCTACTAGCAAACATCAACCCCTAAACCGTCTCCAAATCGCAGCCAAAGCCGTGAGCGATCAGAGTCAGCACAAACCGTCGGTATCGTCGTTTTACACGTTTCCCTACTTCACTGTTTATACGTCATAGTTAAAGGAAAGGATCAGCACCGAACTGTCCCCCTCGTCCACGCGGAACGGAGGACCTGGCTACGCAAAACCTGGCTTTGCTGTGATGCATTTAGATACCGTTGTGCTTGATTTTTTCTTCAAATCCGCTAGCCTATACTACGCGTTATAGTAAATGTCCGAGCGCAAACGTAGTTTGTAAGTGATCCGAGCAGGCTGCAAACGGAACGGAGACGGAGTCGACAAACAAAACGAATGATAAATCTAAACCGAAACATGATACGCACCTAAAAGATGTAACTCATTTCCATAGGCAGGAACGCACGAACGCAAGCCAAACACAGCAACGCTTACACAGCTGCGTTACGGAAATACTAAAAAACCTTTACGAGACACACTAGCAAACATCACATCGAAAACAAGGGAAAAATGATAAATCTTACAACTAAACTCGATTTAAAGCAAATATTAGTACGAAAGGGACGGCATGGCAACCGGCAGAGCAGTTGGCCAGCCAGTCAGCAACCGGGACGTGGCTGTGGTTGGTCCGGTACACTTCGAAAATTAACACGCCGCCGCACATTACAAGCAACACACGCGCATTATACACACGACTGAATTAATTAAATAAAATGTGAATATAAAAATAGTGAAAAAATGTGAAATAGTGAAAAATAGTGAAATAGAGTAAAATGTGAATATAAAAAAAATAAATAATTAAATAAAGTGATTTAAATAAAATGAAAAATACACAAAGAAAAACCTATAAATTTAATGAAACTGTTGAAACGCCACGGTCCTGGGAGCGATAAGTAGTAGAATTGAACGGTATCGGTGCAGAAAAGGGTGTAAATTGCTTCGAAACATTGAACACACGATAGGGAGTGGCGCGCGTTAGGTGCGAGTGGCAGACAGATAAGCCTAGAACGCGTGTAGTTTAAACAGGTAAGAAAATATATTAAAAATACTACGTTAACATTGAACTATGAATGAAAATTGAAATGTGCTTTTTAAATATTTTCTATATGAAGACATTACATTATATATACATATATAGTATATATACAGATATACATATACAATTACCGAAACAAAACAAATGAAAACGATACACTCACAAACCAACAGTAACATGAAGTAAATGACACAACTGAAGCACAAGCTCTACAATCGGGGGTTCTGGCCGGCGAGCGAGCGTACACGAACCAGTAGGAAGGCAGTCACGTTTGAAAATCATAAACTAAGATCACTTTCAACACAAATCAAAGAAATAGAGCAAAACAAGTATAGAATTGAGCACACATCGCGAGCGAAGATGTAGCGAAACCAAGTCGGAAGATCAGAAACAAACAACATGAAAACGTTATGTTAAATTATACCCTTATACCTACCATAGAAGTATATATATAAATATTATATATATGAATAGATTTAACGTTTAAGAATGTGTAAAATAATAATTCCTTACGGTTACAACTAGAGTTACATTTATGAACGCGAGACTCATTCAAACATAATACGCTACGGAAGTACTACCAGCCAAGCTCGTCCACAAAGCTTACTAATTGTTAGGCAACCACCATTCGATTTGGGCACATTGACACAACCAACAAGCAAACCAACCGCACACTCTGATATAACTCGCCGAGAACGGTGGCCGGCCATAGTCCAAACCAGTCCAGTTTTGAGCCGTTTGTCGTGCATTACAAACTGCGCCTTTTGTCGCTTTTCTAAGCCAAAAACAAACAAGTTTGTTGCAAACGCAGGAGGCTATTGCTGTAGTAGTTAAGGTCCTTAGCGTTCAGAGGGCTCGATAGCACCGTAGGAACCGATTGTCTTATGCGAGTTTGTTTTTCCGGTCGACATACCTGGGATGGCCCATTTTCGTTCATAGCGCTATTGCACTCATTAGCAAACAGGGTTCGTTCGTGAAACATTAAAAGTGAAGTGATTTATTGTATAGTGAAACTATTTCTAGTCGTGTCTAGTCAATTTTCAGTAGCTAACCACCATTTTGTACTAGTTACAGTTTTTCATTTGGCCACGGACAGCTAAGTGTTACAATGTTCGCGTTAGTTTCCCGTTACGATGAAGACATTTTGAATTTCTTCATTTGTTCCTATAATTTTCATATTACTTAAATGTAGCTTCCAAAGCGAATCGTCAGTTAGACTATGATTTCGAGAGAAGCCTTGTAACATGGTTATCGTTTGGGTTAAAATTATTTTCTGATGGGCTCATCATTCATAATGGTCAAGTAATTCAGATGCAAAAGGATGGCCAGGCTGTATTTATTCACCAAATTAACTTGACCTATAGCCTGTATTTTAAAAATAATACACCCAACGAATAGATCTATCTATATCGGCTTCGTTTCATTGTTAGAAATTTTGAAATAAAACATAAACAAGTGAAAAAATTACAACCAAAGAGCGCGGTTTAGTAACGTCCTAATTTTCAAACTCCTAAACATGAACAAAGAAGAAACAAAAGACAAACGGTCTGAGTGGAATAATGAAAACCAAATAAAGCTAATTACCAAAGTGAAAGGCAGTGAAAGGAATAAATAAAGCAGCATTTTAAATCAATCGAAAGAACTATATCAAATCATTCGTCGTCTGGAATAAGAGAATAGATTTTAAAACATTCAAACCGCTCGAAAGGTAAATATAGTAGACCCACTGTTCGGGCTATTTCCGCATGGAAAACACTTGCTACAGTTTATTTGATGCACAGCGGAACGGAATTCCGCCTCAAACACATTCCTTGAAAACCTGAAATTAGAAGCGAAATTTTCAACCTTCATAAGGGTACCGACTTAGGAACAGTATATTGGTGATTTGGACATAAAAAGCAACAAAATATAAACCCTGGTTCAAACATTGAGAAATGTACACGGCGAGAAACACAATAAACAAAATCCAACTATAAGCGAGCACCTCGATCAAATGGATATGGGAAATATCAATCAAAATAGAAACAGAAGTTCACAATTTATTTGGCCACGTGAGGTGAACACAAAATTACTCCATAATACATGAAACACAGTGAAAAACTTGTTACGGCTATTGCAGTATAGCGTAAGTATGTTTTCGTACATTATCTCTCCGATTATTGTTCGTCCTAATGTTTACTGAATCTCCAACCATCAAATCGCTTTCTAACTTCGAACAAGAAGAAAATGAAATTTTCAGTTGTTAACTCCACTCAGACAGTTAGAATAACGCGAATAACCGAATGAAAAACAAAACGGACAAATGTTGTTCAACTAGCCTAAGGCTTTTGTTTTATTTTCTCACAAACGTAACGTTTTTATTATCACTGCGTTATTATGAAGATAAAGCCCAGATGAGGAATCGGTCAAGAAATATCCAACGGTCGGACGGGATCCAACATGAGGAAATGGCGAAGGTACTAGGCACCTAATATTATTATAGACCATGTTTTGCACGAAACATTAGAAATTATTATGGACTACAGAAACGGCCACGTTCCATCGGTTAGGTTCTTAGATCACCGGATTATGGAGAACAAATTGTGCTACGTTCTGATATCGTATCTGGTGAGAATGACTTGTGAAAGAAGCAAACCAAAAACAAAACGAAACACAAATGGTTAAATAAAACTGAAAATTTTATTGCTAAAACCTGCCCCTTTTTCTGCTATATTTTGAAAGTGATAAGAATATTACGTGATGCGTAATTCAACGAAAATGAGCTTCGATGCGCGAAACAATGGAATAAACCGCTTTAAGCGGGAAATCGCGTCAGGCTGTGAGTTGAAAGTGATCTAAGTGACAGCATTTCCGTGTCATTTTGCAACAAAGCGGGAAAAACGCAGCGTGTGATTTTGTTTTCTTTCCCCAATTGTCAACTGCAAAGTTGACGTTCTGTGTTCCTTGGCGTGCGGCTGGGTTGCTTTTGGCCAGTGGCGCTAATTCTGGGTATTTCTCCGTGCTTGTCCCTGCATCCGCAACAAAGAATTCACCATCTGCTACTGCCTGAAGTTTGCTGCGATCAGTGAGGTTAGTTTGCGTGCTGAAATCCGGATTGTACCCGGCGATCTTTCGCAAGCGGCCACCCCTCGGTGTATGTTCCGTTGCGGGGGAGCTTTCTAGGAGCCCTGCCATAGTTTTGCGGCGCGAACTTGATCCCCCGGTAGCGTCAGTAGCATCGTTGCACGATGGCAAAAGTACACATTACCAACGTGGTGGTGCTGGACAATCCGAGCAGTTTCCTCAACCCGTTCCAGTTTGAGCTGACGTTCGAGTGTATCGAAGAACTGAAGGAGGATCTCGAGTGGAAAATGATCTACGTCGGTTCAGCCGAATCGGAAGCGTTCGATCAGGTTCTGGACACGATCTATGTGGGACCGATCCCGGAAGGGCGGCATCAGTTTCTGTTTTCGGCCGATCCGCCCAACGTTAGCCGCATCCCGGAGCAGGACGCCGTCGGTGTGACGGTGGTGCTTCTGACCTGCTCGTACCGTGGTCAGGAGTTCGTGCGCGTCGGCTACTTCATCAACAACGAGTACTCGGATCCGGAAATGCGAGAAAACCCTCCGCCGAAGCCACTGTTTCACAAAATGACGCGCAACATTCTGGCCACAAAGCCACGCGTCACGCGCTTCAAGATCAACTGGGACGATGCACCGGCGAATGGAGTGGCCGGTCCCTCGAACGGACTGGATGGCGAGCCAGCGACCGACGATCTGGCCGCGAACGGGTGTCACAACGACGAGGAGCAAATGGACGCCGGCTCGGACAGTGGCTCGTCGCAGCATCATCCTCTGCACCATCATCCGCCAGAACACGACGAAAACAGCATCGCACTGCCGCCCACAGAAATGCCCGAGTTTAACGAAAACTCCAACTCGCTGGCGATGGAATGCTGAACGCTGCTGCTCTCAGTGTGCCGGAAGTGGCGAGTCAATTTTGTCTTAGGCGCGCAACACATGTTTGCTGATGGAAGTTAGCGTTTACCGACAAGTAATATTAGTTGTTTCCCTTCAGCGGTATGTAGCTAGAGAGAAAAGTGCGGTTTGAGTTCATCATATTTATCAGTTTTGTCGAGGGAAAACCTTTCAAAAATGTCACTTCATGTAAAATCTTCTTTGATTTTCGTTCGACTTCAAATAGTATCCTTTCTGTCATAGTTTGTTTATTTTTTGTACGGGAAATGGAAGAATACCCTAAACCGGCTTCAGGCGGTATTATTCCGCCATTGCACTGTTCGATGATACTTCCCAGTGAACTGAAAATGTATAAAAGAACTCATCCCCAACGGGGTAACCGCACATTGGGAAAATTCGTATTTTCACCACATCAAAAATAAAAGCGGTTTGTAAATAGGAAGTCCAAGAGGAAGACATGTGAAAATATAAGCTCAACATTACCGCCGAAGGAATGAACTTGAATAAAATAAGATTTTCAATATAAAAAAACTCCTCTACATGTAAATGTTACTGATTTCGTTAATCTGAAACGCTCATTTTCTTTTGCGGATCGCCTACTAAGCATGGTGTTATGCTAAACATTCACAGCCCCTGCTGTCTGCTGTCTCTTTCAGGCACCATTTTCCACAACCGCAAATGAGTGTGATTTTAGTGACCGGTATGCCGGGTATGTTATTACGGAAAGATTTACTGCCTTGCCTCTTGCAAGCAAAAACAGTTACACTTGAATCTCTTCATCTTCAACAGGCGCAGGAAAGACGACGCTGGTGCGTAAGCTTAGCGAAGAACTGCGGAACCACGGACATGTTGTTGGTGGATTTTTCACCGAAGAGGTGCGTGATCGACTCACCGGTGAACGGTCCGGGTTTGACATTGTTACCTTCTCCGGCCAACGTGCCCCGTTGGCCAGGGTGGATGCGAAACGAACGACCAACAGTCCCCAAGTGGGCCGTTACACCGTGTGCTTGGCGGAGTTTGAAGCCCTAGCCCTTCCAGCGATGGAACGTCAACCGCACGGCCGTGAGCTACTAATCGTGGATGAAGTCGGCAAAATGGAACTGAAATCACGGCCATTTAGCGAGCGTATGGAAGCGATCGTCAAGGAGCTGGCGGCAGGAAATGGCCGTCTGATTGCGACCGTACCGTTGAAGGCGACCGGTGTTGGCGTGATCGATCGTTTGCAGCGCATTCCGGGACGGCAGCTGTTTCATGTGCAGCCATCAAACAGGGAACAAATTTATGGGGACATTTTGGATGCAGCTATGCTTTGTGCTTCAAAATCACGTCGAACCTGAGAATCTGAAAAGATGGACAACAAACACACTACCGGCTGGAGTGATTTCACGTTGCGCTTCACTCGCAAACACAATGGTTTGAATTCTATTTCGTATAAATAAAAAAAACTAACCCTTCAAGTAGGTCAGATTAACTTCCTGCGACACACGCCTTACAAGTAATTGTCTATTCACATTGTTCGGGGTTTCCGTCGTTCTCAACCGTTGGAAAGTGGCCAGTTGAGATGGTTATTCGCGGAACTAATGGAAACCGCGGCGGTTACCGTTGCGGTGGCTCCGATCGATCCACTGTCGCGCATCGATCGTTTCCGCACCCGCTTTGCACCACTACCACCGCCACCACCACTATTGCTGGCACGCTCCATTTCCCCGAACTTGTCGGCCCGCGCCGCCCAGAAGGCGTTCTGTCGCTCGCTGATCTCCTGCTCGTCGACGCCAAAGCTTTCGTTCGGTGGCTGCAGCAAACTCCAGCTCCGGTCGGCTGCGTTCATCTTCGCAACCGAGCCGAGGATTTCGCGAATCTCTTCGGAGGGCAGCTGCGTGATGATGGCCAGGTGGTGCCGCTCCAGTCTATCACATTTCGTAAAGCGAAACAATATGTAGTCGCGCGCTTTGCGCATCTGCTCGGCCGGCACCCCGTTCGTGCCGGACACCGTTCCTTCGAGGTAAATAAACTCTGACTGGGCAACCCAGTTGCCCCGTATCAACCAGCCAACCTGTGGCAGCAGGCGCAGTACTTTCTCCGGCGAAACGGTCCGATCCGGTAGCAGTTCCAAGATTTGGCCAAACGTTATCACCTTGGCTATGGGGACAGAGGGGATAAAGCAAAGTATTAATCAACGATTGTCCGATGCCTGGGATGATGGGGGTTAACGCACCGTCGGCCAGGATGACTTTGAGTTGCTCGAGAAGTGTCAGTTGTTTAAGTTTGTGCAGACAAACAACTCGTCCCGGTAGGAGGGAATCGATGTTTCGGTCCGTTTTCTCCTTACTAATCAACATGTCCATGTACTCGACTGGCCGTACGTTAAGTGCGGCCGTGTCCAGGCCCGCGCGCCCCGAAACACCTGTGCCACCCATTGCACCACCACCACCGTACAGTTTCTGGCGCTCGAGATCTGCCGAGGCGGTGTTCTTTTCGTGCCAAAACGTTTCACACCATGGCTCTTCCGCTTCCATCTTTGACAGGTAGTTGAACGACTTTTCGCGCGCCTTCCGGACTTTTTCGTTTTCGGTGCGTGCAAACTTCACCGTCACCTGGGTGAGTTCCTCCTCGTCAGCGCCACCGCCACCATCCGCATCCTGTTCCGCCTTCTGTTCGGCTTTGGTGCGCGTGTCCTGCTTGTCGAAGTAGGAAAACATCTGTCGCATCGAAACGATACCTTTCAACGGTGTCGCGTGCATCTCGCCTTCCTGCAGCACACACACCAGATAGCGGCTCACGTCCTCGATCGGTTTCGTGCTAAGGAACGACTGCTTGTCCATCGTGCCGCTACGGAAGGTGAGCTTTTGATTCTTGTCCCGCTGCTTACCGTCGGCCGCCAGGGCCAATTGTTCCCCCTTGAAGGCATCATAGTTGGTAGAGGCCGTATTCAAAGCGTAGTCTATTTTGATCTGGAAAGCAGGGCAAGTATATGAGCAATGGGTGAGCACCATTTTCCAAAGAAGTCACTTTACCTGTTGGTTGATGGGCTTCACGCAACAGTTCACCACGCGGCTATCATCGAAGGTGGCCGTGGACGATTTCACCGGATACTGCAGCAAATACAAGTTGTCGGCAAGCGTTTTGGACAAATGCACGGGAATCTGGTGATGAATGGAAAGCAGACGCATCGTCACGGTTAGCACACTGATACAGCAGATGAATACGGCGTGGCACGGTATCTGCTATTACCTCCTCGACGACAGGATCGTCTTCATCGTCCATGATCGACGCGCCGTTCACCTTATCGATTGTCTACCACGAGGACGAAAACCGGACCAAGCAAGGCACATCAGCAGGCAACATCCGACCGATGCTGGCCCTAGATGCTCTTCGCAAGAACGCTTAGGACTCCAATCACGATTCACACGGGGACTATCTTGCTCTGTGCGCTACCTTGGCATTCTGTACGAGAATTCTACGTCTAGCGAATGAGGAAACGTTTGTTCCGGTTCGTTTTACGGCTTGGCAAAATTTGCTTTCCACTGTGTCGCTGGCTTTCAGACTCCGAACCGCAACGTTGACAGGAATGCGACGCCCGGTGAAAACTGTAAAGACCGCGTGTTGTGCGTCTATACTGAGCGGTTCGTTTCTGTAGTTCGCAACGTTAGATTGGTTTATATTTTGACCGGCTTTTTCAGCCTTTGCCGCATGCCTCGCCTTTGTTTGGTGGAAGTATAAAGTTTCACCAAACTATTTCGTGTTCGTTACACTTCAGGGACGAACTGGGAAGACCTTTATTATGTTTTACATTTAAACAGTAGTTTGAATATGGTCTAAAAGTGGTTCAAATTTGAATTGTTTTTTTCCTCTTCGATTGTCACTCACAATAAAAACAATAACAAACCATTGCAGCAGAAGTGAAGTTTCTTCGGACGCAGTGCAACAATGGACCAGTCCAGCCGGCCACGGAAACCATGGAGGAAAAATCTGTACGAAAACGCCGAGTACGAGGACAATTTCACCGATCCCACGTTCTTGAAGGACATGAAAACGAATGTGAACCTCCGGAACTACTCGGCCGCTGAAGCGTTTACCGGTGCCACCCGGCTCAGCCAGCAGATCTGTGTGGTGACGGGGTTTCTTATCGTATTCCACCACCTCTACACGGAACGCGTGGGTCCGAAAGCGATATTCTGCCAGTCGGCCGCCGCCACCATGGTTGGCTATTTCATCTATGCCGGCAAGGACGCTCAGGTGACAAAGTTCATCGAGGACTCCAAGACGGCCATCGCGGTGCTGGTGTTTGGATTCATCTTTTCCCCGCTGCTGCACACGCTAACGAACAGCATCAGCACGGATACGATTTTCTCGATGACCTTCGTCGTGCTCGTGCTTCATCTGGTGTTTTTTGACTACGGAATATCGGCCGCTCTCGTTTCCAAAGCCATATCACTGAATGCGGCCATTTTCGGTGCGATATGCTTAGCGTCGCGGCTTTCGTCCTCGCTACATGCGTTCGTGCTGCTGGAACTGGCAGCCGTGTTCTTCGCACTTGGCCCGTTTCTGGTGTCCAAGCTGTACAGTATTTCCTTCCTGGTTCTTTCCATTGCCGCGTGCTGCTACTTTCTGAACGCAATCTCCCACATTATCCTGTACACCTACATCTGCCTGCTCGCGTTCGTCAATCTGTTCTGTCCCTGGTTGTTCGTTCGACTGCAGAAGTACAAGAACAACATCAATGGCCCCTGGGACGAGGCAATCGTCACGGAAGACTCCTCATAGGAGCGACCGTGCTCAAGTCCCTGTTCTCAGCTCCTGACCAACAAAACGATCGCCAGAGGCAAACACCAACCCAAAGAATGTGTAAAATTAGAACCAAACATGGTATTATGTTAGAATTTAAGTTCACCCAGTTCTGGTGAAACGGTTTATATGATAATAAAGCTAGTCCAAAGACAACGAGCTGAAATGATGTCCATACGAGTGTTTATTTTCAAACTTTTCTCTTATATTTCCCTATTATATTTCGTTCAAACATTTGACATATGTTTTATTTTATTATAAGGTTGTTCACCATATATAAACCTGCACGTACGGTTGCAAGAGTTCCGCTCACGGTTAACTGTAAATCCGGAGCGACCGGGTTTTATCGTGGTGTGGCGGATCGGTCATTAAAATTATCCTACTTTATTGTTAGCTTTGATTTGTTGTATTTCTCGTCTGCCCATGCTCAAAACGGACTATTTTTTAGCGGCCACTAAGAATATGCTTTGCTCGTAGCATATTTGCATTAAAATTTCATCTATGCTAAATCTCGCTTCATCCAATATGATCGTCACGTCCTCTCGGCCTGCAACTAGCGCTAGAGACGTGCGTTAGTTGTGTATAGTAAACTTGGGGCATACTTTACGGTTTTTTGTTGTTGGTTGTTTTGTTTGACTTGCGTCAACACCTTTGTTCTGATTGGCCATCAGCAAAACATCTTTCATAGTTCTAAAACAGTTTTAATAATACAGTTAATCTTTCTCTCTCTCTCTCTCTCTCTCTGTTGCACTCTATCATGACATTCCCAATCGGGCTAATTGGAACTTGATTTTCTTTTGCTTCTAAGAATGACCGCTTACTATGCAACCAAATTGTACACAGTTATTTTGTTGCAAAACCGGTGGCGATCGGACGATCCTCGCCGAGACCGTGCCCCCCAACGTGTGCTGAGCTTACTATTAATGTAACTTGTAATTCGCACGACGATGCGGCACCTTGAATGATGAAGCAGTGTAGCTTTTTCTAGTCCATTTTCAGACGCTTCCTTCCATGTTTCAAATTTGTTTCCACCGTCCCCAAGCGTCGGGTTGTTGGGGAACGTTTATTTAAAAATAAACAGTATTCCTAATAATTTACGGTTTCGGGGGGACAGGCTTGTTCAGTGTCACGGTCAGCAGTTTATCGGCCGTTTTATGGGGTGCATTACGTTCGAGGATGCACCGGGTCAAGACTATACTTAGCAAGAAAATACTTATACGTCACACACGCTTGGGTATGGATTTATAAATTACGGCGTCGCGCGCCCCCGTGTTAGAACGTGTCATCACTTAACAAACTACAGTACATCACACACAGTATTACAGAGCGTTTGATTGGTTTGTCAGCGATATTCTCTTCGTCCGCCCGATATGGTCAAACGCGCATAAAAAATCTATCTTTCCGCCTCTCACGTTTCACGTGCGCCCAACAATTGCGGTCCTCTTTCGATCCGTCGGCAGCTAGTGCACGCGCGCCGAATGCAAGAGAGGACAGCGTTGCCGAACGCTTAAATAATACAATAAAGATATGGAATACAAAATCCAACGGTGACAAACGTCAACGGCCGAACTGGTTTGGGTCTGCAAAATGTTCGCATAAAATCTCGCAAATGCTTACGGCCTTCAGTAGACCGACCATCCGCCACTGCCAGTTCACAACACATCAACAACATGACCATCTGCTTCCCAGTGTCCGGTCCAAAATCTTTTGAGTAGGGCAACAGAACATAATTCCATTTACCGTGCTAGACATGGTGCTGCTGCGCGTAAATACGGTTAATGACTATCTTTGCGTTCTCTGCCTAACACACGAACCTTTCCTTTCTCGTTGGAGTGAAATCTGTTAATCTGATAAACCCAATGGCGACCCAGTGCCCCTTGGCACAACATAAAAAACCCAACCATCAACCCAGCAGCGGAGATTCTTACGATCAAACCCGATTGATTGCCTGCAATCGTGGGACATGCACGAACCCCCTCCTTGGGTCTTGGGTCTCGCTGTTCACTGTGTGCTGTGCTGGTGGCATTGGCAGTACAGGTTCCGCAGCGGGGAACCAGTCCCGGTAACGTAGCTCTCCAGTAGACTACACGAAGCCATCGGTAGCGTGTATTGTCGAGTGGCGCCACCACTACCCTCCGCTTGGGTGTCACTACCGGCGTCTCCACAGGGCGGTACTTGTTGGTCAGCCGCTGCACCGCTGCGCCGTACACGATACAATCGGCTCGCGTTGAGATTGTACGTCGGTTTTCGATCATCGTCACACGGGCTGCCTCCTGGACGATGGTCCGAGCACGATGACCTCACGTCCGTGGCAGTCTGATGGTGCTGCTGCTGTTCCCGATTGGCGATTATTGCTATGGTCGTAGGTGGTGCCGGGTGTCGTTCGAGGCTGTGCGATGTTCCGATGGTCATTAGGTGAGGTTTTCTGTTACTGCCGCTCAGCGGAGATGTCTGTCAAACGCTAATTTTTGGCAACGCACCCTCGCTCGGTGCTGTTTGATTGTTCTGGTCAAGCAGGGATCCTGTCGGTTGGGGCGAGCGGAAGAGTCAAGATAAATTAGCTTCGGTGCCACCGGATGATCTTCCGTGCGTCCACTTACCGGATTCCACGTCGTTCCCGCTTCTGGAACTTCTTTGGCGGCATAAGAATGGTGATGGTGTCGGCGACGATGGTTGATTCTGGGAAAGGTGGAATGAAAACAGGCGTAATTCGAGGGGTTCACCGGGTGGGTTGGCGTGTCAGTAGAATATTCGAACAGAAAGCAATAAAGTCCGCACAACGCACGTTTGGTTCATAAACGGTTCTCGTAGGTTTTTATTTGCATCTTTCTCTTCGCTGTGTGTGAATGTGTGTGGCTAGGCGAGGAAGATAGACCTCTAATGTGTTCTACGAAATAACGGGATATAGCGTTAGGTCGCGTTGTCTACGTTGTTAGAGTTTCAAAAGGATGCAAATCTCAAGATGGAGAAGATAGATGAATGCGTAAGTTGGTAGCGGATTAGTGTGTGACGTCGTTGTTATGTAATGTTTATGTAATAATAAGTTGAGAGCATTTTTCTCTCCACCCTTACTGTTCTCGTATAGATCTAGTTCGGTTCGCTTGTTTTTTACGTGTTTATATGCTCTATTTTGGAAGGATTCATCATTCTACTGTCTATCGGGTTTATCCGCTTACTTTTACTTCTCTTCGCGCTATCTTCTATCTACGAACGAGTAATCTGGCCTCATCCATACGTTCTTTGCTCGTCTTTAATATGAAATAGAGAAAAGAAACAAAATATTCCTCTGTCCCAAAATATCGTCTCCGGGTTAAACATGGTGCATCATTTGTGTTTTGTTGTTGTTTTTTTTCATTCATTTCAGTCGGGTTTAGCACTTAGGAAATTTTCCTTTGTGTTTTGTGTGGTAAGATAGTTCAATCTTATAGTGTATTTTTACATTTTTCAGCCTTTATAGTTGTTATACGTTTTTTTTGCTCTTCTGGTTCATCTTCATAAATTCATATCTTCACAAGCAGTGCTAAATAAAGTTTCTTTTTCTCAATAAACATATCAACATAATTATAAACCACCAACCAGCAATACATCTTCCATTTTCTCGAGCAGATAAATCAACACTTTGGCAGTACTAGCGAGTGGCCGTTTTCGAACATGCAGAGGGCAGCGGCAGCAGCACT
>NC_071285.1:44775638-44871225 GCF_943735745.2 Anopheles bellator | reverse complement strand
GGATGGCAAAATTATCTGGATAGAAAAGTATGAAACATTAACGAGTAGCTAGGATAATATATATGTATGTGTGTCTGTGTGTACATTAATGTAATCTGCGTATATATGTAAGAGTAAACGATCATGTAGTCTCGCGTGCTTGAGAGTGAAATAAATGCTACCAATTCTGTCAAACATTCATTCGGTCATTCTGTTCATGTTATACTCTTCGCTTATCGTGTTCGTAGTTCTCTGTTCCGGGCACCTCTGTCTACCACTACGCCCCCCATTGCTTCGGTTATGTTACTGTGCATATTTTAACACACCGCTCTACAAGGCGGCTTTTCGGCCAATTGTTTCTCGATACAAAGTCTTTCGGGTTACAACAATAATTCAATCTCAATGTTTTGAGCGTTCGTGTGTGCTTTCGTTCAGTTAACTACTATTACGCGGATCGCAGCGACTGACAGCGATCGCAAGGACGCATCGCAGACGCAGACGTGCTGTGGGGGGGGCACATTTTTAGGACGCTCTGGTGCCCACTGTTAGACGTAAAGGAAGGAAATTTCAATCTATACCACCCAACAACACTTGGTTTGGTCTGTCTGCCGAGCCTTCTATGATGTGATGTCGAGCGTATCAATAAAATATAACTTTATCTTTTACTCTCTTCTATCTCTCTCTTTCTTTCTCTCTTATAGACATCTCTCGTGGTGCACGGTTCGTAATATCAATTTATCCAATAATTTTCTTTTCATCTGTTATCTGCAGTGATTTTCCTGTACGATTTGTATATAGATATATAAACTTTATATATATATATATATAGATATATGTTTTTCTTATCTTCATCAATATAACTGAACGTCATCGGAATTCAACGTATTTCTTTTCGCTTACTACTATGGAGTAATAATCCTTTAATTTTTCTTGTTTCACAACTCTACTTGCAGTTATTCTTCCTCTCTTCCAGTGTAGTATCCTCGCGTCCGTCACCTCTCACTGTCGTATCGTATTTCGTATTGTTAATCAGTTCGTTATCGGTTTAAAAAATGGCAGCCTATTATTGCATTTGTGTCTGCGAGCCCTGTGTGTGTTCCGTTATCGATATGAAAAAGATCTATCTCTCCGCGGCAGACACAGTGGCGGCGACGGCAGCGGCGGCCATTGAGGGCCGCCGCCCGCTTACGCCACCGGCCGCCGGTTTCAGTCAGTCGAGGTTGGCGAAGCTCGTCACTTTGGTGCCCTTATCACCGGCGGCCCGCTGCACGTACACGATGCCGTCCGCGGTGTAAACAGAGTGAAGCAGACCTTCGCGCTTCCGGCGTACCGCTTCGGCCATCAGCTTGCGGTTGTACTTCGTAAGTGCTTCGTTCACGTAGAAACGCCGATTGCTCGGAAGTCCAAGGTCCGACAGCCGCAGGACCCGTTTGGCCTGATACGCCCGGTAGAACTGATCACGCATCGTTTTAAACATAAACTCCACCAGGATCGGTGTCGTGGTCGCATCGCAATCCTTGCGGCGGGAACGGTCATCGTCGCCGTCGCCGGCAGTAAACGACGATCGTTGACGTTGGCGGAGACTGTGTTGTCGCCGTCGGCGTTGTTGGCGGCGAATGTCCACCTCGGGGATATCCTCCCCGGAGTAATCCAGTGCAATGCAGACGCACCGGAAGTAGTGGGCCAAATCTTCTCGTTCACGCCGCGGAATACCGATCAGCAGCAAATCGTTCCGAAGGAGCGCCCGATCGGTGCTGTCGATGTTGAGCTGCACGTCAAGGTGGACCTGCTCGACCCGCTGGCCCAACCGTTCGATGCGTTTCTGCATGTCCGTCTTTATCTTCACCACACCGTCCAACAGTTTGTCGAGCTTTTGCTCCAACGTTAATGGCGGCACCAGCAAAGACCCGGAAGGACGGCACCGATTGTCGTTTGCCGGTAAACCCGGTCCAGACAGAGAGGCAGCTCGTTCGCCAACACCAACACTACCAGCGATCGCGTGATTAAGACCCGCCACTGGTGTACGAATCGGTCCAGACAGAGACCGCCGAGCCAGTGCATCCGGCGGTTCCACCTTCCTTCCTTCAGTCTCGTCCTCTGGCTCCGAGTCCCTCGGGTTCGGTCGGTGGTTCCCGGTTTCCAGGGTCGTGCTTTCGTGTGCGTTAGGTTCCGGTGCAGTTGCGTCTGCGTGCAGTATGCCTTCGCCTGCTCCTCCGACGGTGTCGTTTGTTGTGCTTGTCCCTTTTGCGCCACCATTGCACTGTGAGCCTGTGTTGGTGGAGTCGTCCGCTATCGCAATCATTTCCCCGGCTAGGGAAGAAAACTCCTTGGTCGCCGTTTGGTGCAGCAGTGATGCAACTGCAACTGCCGTGGCTTCGCAATGGTGGTGGCGGGCAATGAGCTGGTCACCGCCAATGCCACCGCCGCCAGTCCCGCCGGTTTCTGGCCTGTTTTTCACCGCTTTCGTCACCGGAACAAGCAGTAAATCAGCGTGCCCACTGCCAATGCCAATGCCGGCGACGCTTGCCGGCGGCAGGGTGGAGGGAGTTTCGGTGGGGCAGTCGCCCACCATTACCACTGCCGCCGCCGTGTCCTTTGTTGCCTCTCGAATGGCCAGCAGTGCCATAAGATCCTTCACCAGCCGACTGTTGTCCCGAACGAATTCTTTCACCAACGCCTTCGGTGGTGACCGGCAATTGTTGCCGCCCGCCTCGTAGTCACTTCCGGGCTTTCCAGTGGCCGTGGCTACTCCGCCGATTGCCATCGGGGTTGTCGTCGAGGCCGCCGGGACCGGATCGAATACTGGCCGCTCGAGCGGTGCCGATCTGGGTCTGGGTGGCATCACAACGGTCGACGACTTTGATAACAGCACGGTTTCACTCATTGCACCCGGTCACGGTACGTATGTCTGTTGTGTGGCCAAACTACCGACTGCGAAGCATGGAACGTTTAACCGTCTCACTTGCGAACCGAAAGCCGTGTGCCACAAAGGGGTAGAATTTGGCACCAAAATTAGAAGATCTTTAAACAAAATGGACGTTTCGTTGGGCACCGACCGAAGGGATTGGACACGGTAGCACACCCGTGTGGTCTCGATCGGAACTCAGCTCACTGTTTCTTTTCTTGTTTTATTTCCTAACACCCGCCCCTCACACTAAGGCAGAACAACGGCCACACTCCGAAGGACACGCGCCTGTTATCGCTGGCCACCCGTCTGGGACGACGTTCGCTAGTGAACTGATCCCGATGGTCGTGCTACGGGGATCGATTCGGATTGCTCGCTGTTTGTATGCAGTTGGCCTGCTGGTACTTTCGCAAGTGCCGGAGTGTGCCGGAAAACCCGACACAACCACAGCCAGACAGCGGCGGCGGTACCGGCAGTGGCGATAAATAAAGCACAATGCTCAGCCCGGTCTGTCTGTGGATAGTGTTTCTGTCTGGCCCCCTCCCGATCGCCGGCGCTGGCAGCCCATTTTCCGGAATGCATCCATCCGATACACCTCGCGTGTGTCTCGGCGTTCTATCGGCCGCCGTTCGGCTGCTCCACTACACGTTCGGGAGGACGAACACACACTCATCCGGACCGTCAATCGAATCGTGTGACCCAACCCATAGGACTTCCTATCTGCTTCGCGAAAGGCTTGTGGCGGTGAGGCACCTCGCCGACCGCTCAGACAGTCGCCCGACGCACGAAGACGGCAGACGGGGCGCAAGAGGTAGTAAACAGAACAATTCGGAACGCAAAAAAATCAAACCGGTGCACCATTTCCCTACAATGGACCCCTAGAGCAGCGCACTTTCCGTTTCGGTACAGCGATCGAAGATTCGAACACATAACCTGGCGGGTGTAGGGTTCCCAAGACATCGATTTAAATTTTATTTACGTCAAATGGTCCCAACTTCCAGTAGCAAACATCGCAATCACAAGTCCTTTCCCGTGCCGTGTGCGAAAGATAACGTGCATTCCTTTACCCATTTCCTGCACATGCAGAAGACAGACCCGGAATCGGTGGTGCAGTTCTGCGCAAACGCATACACCATACTACCTTTGGGGATCCTACTACGGGAGCGCTTCGCGTGCATCGTGGCGAGTGCATTCGTTCTACACTACCACCGATGCAAGCGCACGCACCACAGCACCAAGGATATGCCTCGGCGGTGGCCGCTAGACGGTGCACAGACGACGGGCCCTACACAATACTCTTCCTTCCTTGACGAGGCCAACCCCTCGTCTAGATATCTGGAGCATTTATTGGCTCGTGCTCGGAACCGGCTGAATGCATCCCGGTGTCTACCGGCCGAGGTAGAACCAGCTCCAGACTAAAACCCAAACTGAATACAAATATGAAAAAAGACGAAGCAAAATAAAAAGAAAATATCACCCGTGATGCGCGTAACGTCGTCGTCGTCGTCATCGTCTGGTGTGGCTCGAATGATTGTAGGACAAATCGAGTGGGAAGAACAGGGATACGGACCACGACCGGGCACGATTGTTACATCGAACGAGACTGTTTACAGATGATCGGCAAGGAGGGTCGACCGCAGTGGGGCAACACCTTTTCCGGGGTTTCTCTCATCTTGTGCAATAAGTGCATTTCTGCCACAAACAAAGAGTACGACGCTGATGCAATGTACGACGAAGAGTACGACGCTGATGACGCAGAGTACGACGCTGACGCTGATGCGTTGCAATTCGTTTTGATTCGTTAGTATTTAATAGTAACGCAGCATATTTCAACTTGTGAGCACAATTTGTGTTTTGTACTGTTGAGGTAGTATAGATCTTTTTGGCTAGACCATTATCGAAACAATTTTCTACTTCACTCGAGTAACTCTATGCTTAAATTACAGTATTACCAAAAGCTAAACGTCCTACAATGCTGTTCAAATATAAAGATACATTCCTAATGTATGATGGTAACGAATCGTCACAACAGAAAAGTCATAAGATAAATGATTTGAATGGAGCAAAATTTACAATAAAAAACTATAACAAGAATAGAAAGTTTATGTGCCGCAAGCTGGATAATTATAGAATATGTATCTTTTCTCCCTGAACCCCTGTTTCCGTTACAAACGACTTTTTTCCGTAGACCCGCACACGGGTCCTTAGTTTGTTTAGTTATCACCATGTGGACAGTATCCTGGGGAGTGTCAAACAAATAAGCATACAAATCAAATCGCTTGCCAACCAAACCTGACCCCAGAGTGAAGGTACGACGGAGATGGGCGAGAGCTCTTCTTCTATGTTCCCTACTCACAGCTCCTCGTTAGTTTCTCCCTTACGCGGTGTTTGTTTTACAGAACACCTTCGCTGCTATAACAGCAACGCTGTGGACCTCTGGTTGTTGACCAGCGTGTCACAGTCCGTTCCTTCATACTCTGCTGCCCTCTACGAAATTCTTCTCCGGCCGGGTACCGTTGGTTGGCGTAGTGAAAGGAAATCAGTCAAGCGGGATGTTGAACCACTTTCTCCGCAGCGTCTCAGACGACGGACGGGCGCGCGACCTTTGGTTGAGATGATTAAATATACTGCGGCATTTTTGTCGCTGTCGTCGTCTTCGTCGTCAATGTTTCATAACAAACTATCCTATCCAAAACCGCCACTCACAAGGTGATCCTACACCGGCCGGTTGGTTGCTGTTCTTTTCTTGTCCTCTTTCTACCGCGCGGCGTTGTTTGTCTATTGTGTGCGCCAGTATTGGCACACGGTTTGATTGTTTTTGTCTGCCGCCTTCGTCACTCGTCCTTGTCGAACTGCTCATCGTCGTGAGGCAGCAGTGCGTCGGTAGCCTTCGGTCCCGACAACGATGACGACGAGTGTCGGCCCCCCATCGGATCCGTCGGCTGTTCGTAAGCATCATCGGCTGCCACGGCCGTGCCGCCGCTATCGATTACCACCACCGGCTGGTGATACATGTTTTTATTTCAATTTTCATTTGAGATTCGATAAACAGGCGAAACAAGGGAAGGAAAAAATAAAAATTGGGAAACAAACAAAAAAAACATAAGAAAACTGTGGGATTGGATTTGTGGTAAGGGGACAAGGCAGTAGCAACTCAATGATTGGTACCCATTTTTAAAACATATATGTAGCAATAAGTATGTGAGTCCTACCTTAACATTATTGTTGTTTTGGCAGCATGTAGCTTTGATGCAACTACTTTCATCCGTCGTGGGACAGTCGAGCGCACAGCAGTCCTGGGTGGCACTGCCATTCAGGCTGTTGGAAAAGCCATCCGAACCTGCTGGCGAAACAGGAGAACGTAATGAAAGTGTAGGTCGTACGAATGTTTCAAAGGGAAATCGGATTGAGCGCTGCGAACTATGGTCGCATTTACCGGAAAAGCTGTTGAGCTGCTCGAGTTCAACAAACTCGGGCTGAATGGTGGTCGAGTGGATACCCTCGTTGTGGAAGAACTCTTTCACGCGCTCAGCGATCTTCATGTACTCGGACAGATTACGGCAGCGGATGTGCGCCGACGCGATGATGCGATCACCGGCCAGCTGCCAAACGTGAAATTCGTGCACCGCGAGCACACCGTCGACCTTTTCGAGCAACCGGCGCTGTATGGCATCGACCTGTATGTGCGTCGGTACGGTTTGCAGTAGAATCAACGCCGATTCGCGCAGTAGCGGCCACACGGACTTTAGGATGAGCGCGACCAGCACCACCGATAGAGCCGGATCCATGTACAGTTTGTACTCCCAGTCGGTGTATTTGACAATCTGGCAAAAGGCATGCGAAAACGGAATAGGCTTAGGAACGAACGAAATGAACCAAAAACACACTCTCTTACCAGGGCGCTTATTATCACGACAACGCTACCAAGCGCATCGCTGAGCACGTGCAGGAAGGCGCCGCGCATGTTCATCTGGGAGGAATCGTGCGAATGGCCATGGTGGGTAGGTTTTTTCGCTGCCGCTCCATTCTTTGTGGACGAGAAAAAATTGTTAGTTAAACGTCGAGTGCCCCGATATCAGCTTTTAAACAGTAGTAAATTGAACAATCAATCATTTCCGACCCGAATCACTTCAAAGCAAGGGAACACCCGAACCCCGCTCATGCAACTTTGTTGGCGCGTTGGTCCGTATCTATGGGTGGGTGAGTTCCCGTTGGTCGAAATGTAACAAAAAGTAACATTTTTTATGGTGCGCGTTTATCGATTAGTTCGGTTGCTTTTTAAATCGTTTGAATGCTCTCGTAATCATTGGAATTTGATGGACGTTGGAACCCTTCAAGAAATTAGTAATTCAGGGCAGCATGGACGGCGCTAACGTAAGTTCAAACACATAGGCAGCAGCACGATCGAAAAGGTGTTTACCTGTTGGTACATGAAGGATTTGTTTTCATTGTCGTCCGTGTTGGCCAAGTTGCCATGCGACCCGCTCATCTGTTTCGACTGTGTAAGACCACCGCCATGCGAATGCCCAAGGTGTCCTCCTCCACCGTGCTCTGAAAGATGTCACAGACGAAAGGTTACTTTTCAGTGTTTTTTTAACTACGGTCAACTACAGAGATCCTCCAACTCACTGTGCAGCAGACAGAGGCCTAGTAGGTTCACCAAAAGTCCGATCACTCCCACAACAATCAGCAGCTCGGGCTCGTGGATGTGTTCAACCTCGATGAATCTACGGCACAAAAGGAAGTGGCATAAGAGCGAGAGCATCGTTTTTTAAGAAATCTTGTAAACACTTACCTTTTGCAGGCTTCTATAGTAATACTGAAGCAAAGTGCCACGAGAAATACTGCATTCACCAGTGCACCGAGCACTTCCGCTCGCGCCCAACCGAACGTATTTTTGGACCATTTCTTTGGCGACATCTGTGATTAAAGTTTGAGAGCAAGCCCAGGATTAACATTCGTCTGTTGGGTGGTGATATTTGGCGTTCGCTCACCTTAATGGATAGGAACGAAATCACGAGTGCCGCTATGTCGCCCAGCATGTGAAAACTGTCGGCCACCAGGGCCATCGAGTTGGTGAAGTAGCCAACGACGATTTCGACGAAAAAGAAAAACACCGTCAGTGACATCACCGTCAGCAGACGGCACTTTTTCCCGTCGAATTTGGCCATTTTTGTAGGATTGTTTGTGTTCTAGGGCGGCGGGCCCTACGGGGATCGGGAACCGCGCTGCTCAAGACGTCTGATGCAAATGATCGTCCTGTGGTTGCGTCCGGTGTCCAGCTACTGGAACCGGTGTTGTCTCACGTTACACGACGGGCCGGTGCATCGGGGCGACGATGTGGCAGCAGATTGGGACACCTAAAATGAGACGTAAGAGGAAAGAAACAATATTAACCTTCATTTGTATTCAGCAGAGGGCTCGTGACCGGTTGGGCGAAGGAAAATATTCAATTTGAGTTCTCGGACTAGGATTTCTTGTTGCTTTGAAAGCCTATGCACCACGTTACACGTGACACACACATCGCACAAGACAGCAATTCTAACCACGTTTACGCTGGTAACATCCCCATGCATTCTGTGTTTGGCCGGCCCAGTGCTCGCTATCTTCCATCTATCTAGTGCCTAGTTCCATCCATAAACTGTCCAGTCCGCGAAGACGATATATCCGCGGGTAGCAAAACAATCACGCGCGTTCTTCTGTGACAGTAGACCACAGATTGTTTACGCTAAACGTCCGAAGTAATGATAGGCTGCGCGTAAAACGATGTTTGCTTCCGACCATTCAAGACTGGTCTCATATACCCTGCTTAATTTTTCTTTTCGCTTTTCATCGCCATTAGACATTAACAGCAGATGGGAGTGACCGACTTGCGCCAAAGAGCTTAATTGATAAAAACAATTCAAAGATTGCAAAGATTGCTGCAAACGATTCGCGCCATTCAACAACTGGTTGGTTTTATGAATTAAAAGATGTTAAACAATAAATAAACGGCATATAGTTCTTAATTTGAATAGAAAGGAAACGACATCAAAGATCTTGTCTTTTATGACGTCTTACCATTACATGAGAGCAAATTAATGAAATGACTATAAAAGTATCTATAAACGAATCTACCTAAAATCTTCAATGTTTTCATTTTACTCCGCTGTTGCGGTTATTAGTATTATTAACACACAACTTCCTTCGTACGCCACCTCATCTCGAAACACGTGACACACACGGCCGCTCGGTACAGTGGCATCATCCGTGGACTGTGAAAGGAGTTCAAGGCTTACCGATCGACCGCCCGAATCGTTAATGAAGAGGGTATTGCAACACTCGATTCCATCGCGAATCGGTGAATCGTTTCTGCACCCACACCATCATTTCAAAAAAGCTGGACGATTTATCCTCATTGCCGCACACAATTTTTGGTTCCCACGTCCATCCACTTCACTGGTCAGAGACGTCAGTTTGAAGTGGTTCGCCATTTCCCGTTTGAATGAAGCCCCAGCCAGCGGAAACACTAATCCAAGACGACCCCACACAAGCGGATCGGGAACTTCCGCCTCGGGAACTCGGGATCGGGAACGAAATGTGACGCCGCCGGTGCTAACGGTATGGTTGGCTGGGACTGATTACTGTAAGTACCGTTTGCACAACATTAGCCTCATTCAAGTTGTTCTACTCCTTCGTTGCTTGCGTAGCTTGGCGAATCGACAAGAACCACGGTCAAAAGGGGAACAAAAGGTGACCAACATGCTGGCCAATTAGATCTGCGACAAAACGAATCGTGTTCAGAACCGGAGCCCCCAAAGGATTATGTTTCTTGGCGACTTGGTCGGTAGTAAGTTAGTTTATTTATAAGCCAAGTAGTAAGCCAGAGTTTACGGAAAATACCATGAAGATCTCTAACGTAGGGTTTGTGTGTATGGGTGGGTTGGTGTGATCAACAATTCGAAGCGTTTAACCCTTGAGAAGACAACAAAGATCAACGATTGATTAATTAACCACAGCATACGCCCCGGTCTGTAAGAAAGCGAATCCAGTTCTTTGGTCCAGTTCCACTGATTCCACACTCTTGCACTAGAAATTATTCTCCTCACCAACTGATCACACTGATCTTGCTTGCTTTTGCCGCATTCTTCTCAATTCAAGCATAACTGGTCATGTACGATGCAAGGGACAACAGTATTGCACAGTTATTCAGCACTTTTAGACCAATATTAATACGTTGGGTTGTGGCCGGTTGAACGGGTTCTTCGACGCGCCTTCTCTTCGAATATGCTGATCGTGTTTGATGATTACGAGGCATATCTGGGTCGGAGGTTCGTAAGGCACGGTTTCAAAAATGATCTCACAACGTACAAATGCATTGTATTAATATTTAGTATAGTTTGTACACTAGTATAGCCCTTGTTACTAAGCCCGAATTCATCGGATAATCGATTTTCGAGAAGTAATTCTTCTGTTCATTACATTCCCCATATCTTTCTCTCACTAATCAGTACGATAAGATATACTTGCAATGTAGTAATCGTGATAAAGGGTTCGTGCAGATGGATGAAATATTTGTGAGCTAAACCTCAGTGTTATCTGTAGCTTCGGGACAGATACATGTGATAGATTGTGATCGATTAATTTGACTTATTGCCATCATGATCGACTTATGGAGCGTGTTTCACTGAACACAGGGTGAGCGAAACGATCCAAATACGTTTAATGCGTTTAATGCGTATTTAAGAGATTGTAAATTCATTTTACGTGAGCTGTTTGTCGTACAAAATTATATATATAAATTAGATTTTTTTTAAGTATCGATTGAACGACAAATCGTTCATCGACCAAACCGTGCATCGAACATTTGAAACATTCGTCGGAGGCCGAACATTGGCACTGTCAATCCAAGTAAGCATGTTGATTCTTATGAACGATTGTCTTACTTCGAAATTTTAACATTTGACATTTTTGAGGGAGACCAGTAAAAACATAAACAGTTCAACAGTGCGACCAAAAAAGTTACCAAAGAGATTCTGTGTGACGAATTTTTACGACACCAGAAAGTAACAAATCAACGTAAGCCACCTTTGTTACCGGAATAGAATTGTAACTCTTTTGTTCGAATTTTCCATCGGAGAAAGAAATCCACCCAAAGAAGGGGAAGATTGAAAAAAAAAAAGAGCGCGAAAAAGAGTATTCCAAATTAAATCTTCTTGCCATCGGGAGCAGCCAACAGCTGTTACTGTCGTACTGCCATGCCAGCGCAAAAACAACTTCTTCGAACGACCGACGCAAAGTCTTCGGGAGAAGAATCTGTTCGGGACAACGTCGTATATCTTGTTCTTACATAAAAGCTCACAAAGCAAGCTACCAGACGGATGCCCACATTCACCCAAAACAAGGGATGGTAAGCTGGCTGGCTACTTGATTCTCCCTTCTCCTGACTTCCTTTTTGCTACCATCTTTTGTGTGCAATCAAAATGCAGAACGGAAGCATGACTTTGCAACAACCAAAGGGTTGTCTCCCGTGTGTGCGATGCTGATACTCTGCCAATATCGCTGCAAGATGTTCGTCCCAAAGCTGGACAAGTGTTATGGCTCCCGTCAGAACAAAGAAGAATGGGAACAAAAATGTTTGAGTTGGAAATTATGATCCCCGAGAGCGAGAGAGAGAAAATACGATGAAAGTTGCATTTTAATTTGTTCTTCTGAAAATCTGGACCAACCTCGGATCGTCTTGCTACCCATCAGAATTGCAGCGGCTGATTACAAATCACATCACAAGCGACGTGCTCTTTGTTGGTACGACATACATTTCCAAATTAAACGGCAACGTTAGCGAAAAGAAGAAAAAAAACACGTTATTCGAATTGGGCGTTCTACTTTTGGATATTCATAGCTGCAGCTTGGGTTATGATCGATTTTTCCCGGGAACATCTTGCGCAGAGCCACCATGCTGCTCGTACGAAACATACATAAAACCTGTCCCGACAAGAAATTCAATTGGCATCCATTTGTCGACATACTTTGTGGTAAAAAAACAACAATAAATCGACCCCTAGGTCATCAACCTGGGCCTGGGTCATAAATTGGTGCAATAACACTACACTAAATGATAAAACTACTTTTAATCCTCTATACTATGCCTAGGTGTACGAGAGCCTACGGCAACCAGTCTACGGCAGACCGGCAAGACAATGACGAAGGTTTCTCCATGTGCTTATCCAACGACACGTTTAGCAGGCAAACGTTTGATAAGCACCTCGGCGTAGTTAAGATAAGGGTACTTTTCTCCCTTGAGAAAAAGGAAAGAATTGAACAATACAATGTACGCTGGCGAGAATAACGATTAAACTCCATTTGAAACCTACAAATTGGCGATAACCGACCGAGCGTTACAATGTCACGCCATTAACGCCATCATATACCTGATGTTCGAATGAGGAAGCAAGGCATACAACCAGTTTGACCCGTTCAAACGATTATACCGCCCAAGATAACGTTGCGCACAACCTCATCGAAAATGATTTATTGATGGCAGCCAGAAAGGTATCGATCTGCAACGTGTCGTAGGAAAAATGATTTTTTTTTCAGGCAACCGACAACTCATCAGCATGTGGTTGTTGCAAGACGCTAGGAAACGATCGCTGGGTTGAAGTGAAATTTCTGTAAATTACAGAAGTACGAGGTTTCAAAAACCGGTTTTAATTTTATTAATAGTAAAACAATCCAGACTAACCGCCACTCAAAAGGTAGTAAAATAAATAACAGATAAATCATATGCAAGCGCCCATAGTGCGTGGCACCTCGTTGCCATGGTTACGACGCACCGCCAGTACCCGCGACGCAGCTAGCTGGTTGTTGGTGTCGCTGTCATTTAACTACCCGCACCAAAGAAGTAGGCCACGCACCGCAATGTCCGCATGAGTGTGCGTTCGCTCCGCGAGGCGATACCCCCAAAATGAGGTCCCATCTCTCACGTCCCTTGCTTATCGCGTAGGTGACATCTTTTCCATAGCCGCGGGATTCGCTATCACCAGCTTAAAGCAAACAAGCGGCAATGAAGTTTGCGAGCGGCACCACCAATTGCTTCGACCGCCGTGACGATGCGTGCGTGACGTAGTTTCACGATTCCACAGTCGACGACAGTCATAAATGTAGGACGCAGGTAGCGTTAGTACCTGTGCACACCTGACCCATGCAAACCTGTCGTAACATGCGCTCTTCGAACTGCTATCTCAAAAAGGGTACATCGCGATGAGTCCTTGCCGTTCCGAACCTAAACACACGCGCCCCGCGATAACGGAACGTGAGATCGATTTGATTTGTGAACTGCCGGACGCTGAAAGATTAGCGAACTCTTCGTCACCTCCGCGCGATCTGAATGTGCCGATGGTCAGCCAGGGGCAATTAAGGGCAAACAGCGAGTCACTCGCGGCTGGACGTGCCAATCTTCATGTGGCCTTTGATGAGCCTTGGGCGATGGCTGTCGTTCTAGGGCTCACGTGCCACCCCTTCTAAGGTGTGCCGTCCAGTTGGATGCAGCAAGAAAAATGCTTTGTCTCGAATTCAACCAATGCAACCGTGCAGTGCCACATCCGAGTGACATTGGTTGCTTTCGCGATCGCGAAGGTTGGCTACTCGCTTTGGAATGTTTGTGTTTATCTTTGTTAATTTGTTTGTAGTTCTGAAAAGAGACACCGAAACAATGACTAAACCGAGCAAGTTCAGCACTTAGTTTAGGAGTGTGTGTAAATAAGTTTTTTGTACCAGTTTCGTGACTTGACTAATTATTGCGATTTTTAGGATTTTAGAAGATTTTCAATTTACGCTTTTCCCAGTGATCAATCCTTTTGTCGTACCGCGGAAGTGATCGCTTGGCTTTCTCCGTCCAAAATCGCCAACACGATTGCCTATCCATTTGCGTTGTTTTGGGTCGTGGAAAACACTTTTCCTAGAGCGCCTCGAGCATTACACATCTTTACACCACTTGGCACACGAACACACTCAACACACAAAGCGCTATCCGCGCAACTAGAATGCAAGGGTTGCTGTGTTTGGGAGCGCCACCGTTTCCGTCGTTCTGTACGCGCTCTCTCCAGTGATTTTCCCTATTTTAAATTTAATGATGTCCCCGGTGTCCCTTGGTCCCCTTTCTGGGGTAAGACACTGACGTAAGAAGTTTTCTTTCTTTCCAGATTTTTTTATCTCTAACTACGGTTACGTTCCAAGCCACCCGCATTCCCAGCTCGTGTAAAGCTTCCTTTCCGACACCCTCCTCTCACTTAGCACGGTTCCTTCTTTACTAGTAACGCAACTCGCTTTGTTTCTCTTGATTCATCATCGGCACACAGCACCCCCAGCAATCGTGCTACTGGTACCGAGTGCAAAATTGTATCTAGCCGCGGTGCGGGACAGCCACAAAATCCACAAAACACTCGCGAACGGGCATCGTTGTCGCTCGAAAGAGACACCCGCACGCGAGCAGCACTTACGCGGGGAGAGAACGCGTCGAGGAGAATGAGTAACGGGAAAAAGAGGAGAAAACAAATAAAAAAAAGGGCAGTAAAAGATTGAGAAACGCTTATTAGCACGGCACCACCAACGGTAGCCGCGAGATTTTGCTTTCCCCTCTACCTCACCGTTTCGCACGATCCGATTCTGGGGCTAAGGCCAGCTTCCTACGTTTCCCCTTCCCCCTTCTGCTGCCCTCGCAGTCAATGGGTTATGGAGCCTTGCATGGACAAAATAGCGTTAGTGTTTCTACTTCCTGTGTTGACATCCCGCGAGTCGTGCGTTACATGACCTGCTAGACACATCGGAACCAAGGACAGCAAATGCTCCACCAACAACACAGCTAGCAGCTATTGCTTATCGTTTGGCACATATCGCGGACCGCAGTCGAGAAACTTCCGATGCAGTGCCGAGCGCGCGCTGGGCTAAATGGAACGAAAAATCCCGTTTCCCGGATCCTGCTGGGGAACTTCCCAGGTAATTTGTTAGGTTGCAAACGTGACGCACCTTCGGATGACTTATCGTCGCCTTGGCCAAGAGAACTGGCGAGTTGATCAGGTTGCTTTGGGTACGCACAAACCGCACACTGACCACTGCAAACCCCTTCCGCACGATTCTGAGCACACTCAGCTGATGAAGCGCCAGCACCGGAAAGCACTCCCCGCGGTCGCAATTCGTTCTCCTCCGGCTGTTCGCTTTCTCGCGGACTCCCTCTCTTTATTCGCTGGAGGACGCAAGTTTTAGCACTGCATAACCTACCACGGCACAAACGAACCGTGCGAGCCCAAGAATGTGTGCGAACTGAGTTGCACGTTTGCACGTCTCCGCTGGTTTGCTGTCAAACATTGATAAGGGAAGCGCGGAAGCAACCCTACGCTTCCTGACAGCAGCCCCTATTTTCGAGACACCCTGCCGAGAAACTTCCGACGAATTTAAGGGCTTGGAAAAGCAACGAAGCAGTTTTAGAGAACTGAGGTTTTATAGATACAAATATGTAACTCCCATCAATCGCCAATTTAGGCTGAAAAACAAAATTTATTGTCGACTGAAAACATCTCACTTTGATTAGATCTTCTGATTGTGTCTGAGGGAAATTTTCGCCAATATTCTGCTGATCTCTACAAATGAGCAAAGCAAATAAATTCTCTTCGTTATTCATTCTTCATTTCAATTTTACTGCACGTTTGCTAGCTATCCGGTGATGAAATTAAAGCGTGAAGCAGCAAGGTAACTTCCAAGCGTACAGCATAAACGGATTCGAACCAAAACAGCTGAGTTTTCTGTTTTGGATCAGTGTTGCCGTCTGTTGTCATTCACAACGCAATAGCTCGCGGAAGTGAACGTTCGGCATTGTTGTTGTTGGTACTCTGGTAAAACTTTCAAATTTCCCGTGAATCGCTGATTGTGAGCTGACGATGTCTCTTCCGCGCAATATTGGAGCGCTGTTGAAGGTTTCGCGCACACGCAGCGTACCGTGCGCCCTGTACCATCAGAATGTTTTGGAGCACTACGAAAACCCCCGGAATGTCGGCTCGATGGACAAGAAGGACAAGAACGTCGGCACCGGTCTCGTCGGCGCTCCGGCTTGCGGCGACGTGATGAAGCTGCAGATCAAGGTAGACGAGAACGGCAAAATCGTCGACGCCAAGTTCAAAACTTTCGGATGCGGATCGGCCATTGCCTCGAGCTCGCTGGCCACCGAATGGGTCAAAGGAAAGACCCTGGACCAGGCGAAACAGCTGAAAAACACGGACATTGCGAAGGAACTCTCGTTGCCGCCGGTGAAGCTGCATTGCTCCATGCTAGCGGAGGACGCCATCAAGGCGGCGCTGGACGATTACAAGAAGAAACAGAAAGCCGAATAAAGGCGATGCTGGGTTGAGCTCAATTGATTGGCGCTGTGGAGGTGGATTGTAAGATAAGGATTGCTATTTCATAGTTTGTACGTTCGGACTTGTTTATGGATGCATAAGTAGTAGTAAATAAAGCTCAGTGTACGTGTTGATAACATACAAAGATTGTGTGGTTTCGATTTGTTATCGAGTGTTTGCTGTGGCCTGAAGTGTTTGCTGCTAACGAACCGATATTTCACGTTCGGCACCGTTTATATAATGCTCCGTCGGCGTGAATGAGTCATGTTTTTTCGTCATCTCGTACAATGGTCGTCGCTGGGCATTGTTATTCTTTTCCTGCGTGAATGCGAATGCGCCGAACGTAGGAAAGCCGATTTCACAACATTCGCAAGAAGCGCAATAAAAGGATTTTTCATCTCCGCTGCTATTCGAGCACCTTCGCGGCGTCTGCTCGAAAACAAGCTGCTCGACGGCACTCACCAGCCGGCAGTAACTCACGTTTTGACAGCGCCAGGATTGGCGCGGTTCGTCAAAGCAAAACAGTAAATAGTACGCTGGTGGTAGTGCGCCTTTGTCCATCGCATCCGTTTCGGGCGTATCGATTGAAACCCTGCGGACGGGGCAAGCACCTTTTCGAAGGCTAACTGGGCGTGGAACTGGACAATCGTGCCATAGATTACCGTGAGGATGGCTCAGCGCGAAATATTGCAGTCGATACGGGAGGACGATTTCGTGGAGTACTTCCTGTTTCCTGCTGGAACCACCGATCCTACTGATGTGGAGCTGGAAAACTGCGAAGGCTCCCTCGAGCAGCTCCTGCAGGACGTGAACAGGATTGCGGAAGAATTTTGTGGACCATACATCTGGCATCGGGACGGCTTTCGGATGGTTCCGAGACCGAAAGATAACTCCCGGTTGCTCATCGAGGCGGCCACCGGTGAGAATGGTCCGGACGCCAGTGGAGGTAGTAGAGCAATAGTGTGAGCGTATAGAGTCATCATAAAGGTGGAAATCTCTTTATTCTATTTTTAGCCAAACTACCATCTCATCTTTACGGGATTTCCCACGTCGGTGACAACATCCAAGATGAATGGTTCATCGTGGCGCTGCTGTACCGCCTCACGGAACGAATCCCCGGATTGGTGGCCCGCGTAGTGGATGCGGATGGAGAATTTTTGCTGATCGAAGCCGCGGAACAGCTGCCGCGTTGGGCCACACCGGAAACGTGCGAAGGCAATGTCTTCATCGTGGACGGTGGGCTTCGGATGCTCGAACCACAAACTGCCACCGGGACCGATTGTTCACCGACGGATATGGAAGCGGCAATAGCTGCGGTTCGTGGACCGGAGGGAAGAAAATTTTGCGTCACCGAAGAAGTAGCACGTTGTGTGCGCGACCGGATCGAGGATTTCCCTAGCAAAATCTCGGAACACCACCACCGAGCGACGGTTTACGTGCCCGTCGGTGTAGCGGCCGTTTTGCGTGAAAATCCACAGCTCGTAGCACCGGCCGTACTCGCATTTCGCAACCGTGACCCGATCGATTTGAAGGTGTGTCGCGCAATGCGGTACTTTCCGCCCGAGTGTTGCGTTTACGCCAGCGTCACGTTTACGAAATGTTTGTACGCGATGCTGTCGCAAAGCCGCTATCTTCCTGACCGCCGCACCGGCTGGACCGTTCCTCCGGCGACGGACGCCAACCATAAGGCACACCTGCTCGGCCTGAAGCTGGCCTGTGGCTTCGAAATACTGGCTTCTCAGGCAAAGACATCCCGCACGAACTGGGACGAGGACAAGGGATGGCGCAGCTATCGGGATTCGCTGACCGTGAAAGGTTACTTCCGGGATAACATCGAAGGATCGCAGGAACACACAAAGCTGCTTGCGATCGCGCGCGACTACTACGCGGAACACCGTGAGTCAATGCGGACGACACCGAAGATCGGCGACGGGATCGTTTCTATTCTCAAGCGCAACGAGTGGGACGCGGAAGAGCTACGCAAGCAGGGCGAGGATCTACCGGCGGCGGACAGTGACGAGTGGATGAACATTTCGCCGGACGAGCTGGACCGAATGCTTACTCAGCGGTACGGTGCCAAGAAGCTTTTCTCTCTCAACGGGAATGGGGTCAATGCGAGTGAAACGTTCACTTCGATGGTGAGTGAGTTTCTGGAGCGCAAGAGCGAGTTTGACGGTGTTGTCGTTGAACCTCCTGAGGGCGACGAACCGATGGAAGGCAAGAGCAAGATGGAGCAGAACCATGCCCCACTCGATCTAGGTCCGTTTGGAAAGACGGGACCTACAAAGCCAAAACGAACCCGAAGCAAGACGGCGCGGGATCGTCAGACAAATGCAGGACCCACCAGTGCTCAGGAATCTATGCCACCGGAGGTCTCACCGTTCCATCAGTCTGCAACGGTAGATTTTGATGCCGGTGCGTTCGGGATGCACGTAAAGAATATGCTCGATCTACTGATACCCGAGGACCGGTGGGACTCGTCGGAGGAGTCGAATATGAGCGACTACAGCCAGGACGACGAGTACGATCGCAATCTGGAGGAGATGTCACCGACCCGTGCCAATCGTGCCATCCAAAGCGAACTGCAAACGTACATGGCGCAGATGGATCGCGAACTGGCAGGCACAACCATCGGTAGAAGCTTCGAAACGGCAATTGACCAAGGGGACGTTGTTTCGGCCTCTGCGTCGAAGCAATGCTCAGCGGGAGCACCATCGGCCGCGCCCGAGAGCGACGACTTTGACGACATTGAAACGTTCCGACCGGTCAATATTGACGTAAACACGTTGCGGAACATGATGGAAAGCTACCAGTCGCAGCTCGGAGGACCGGGACCGGCAGCCAACCTGCTCGGTTCGATGGGTGTCCAGATCTCGAAGGCAACCGATAAAGGCAACACTAAGCAGACAGATGTGTAATGGTGTGACGGGAGTTCAGGGGAATGTTTTTGCTTTTCGCATGCCACACGCTTTTCCCGCTCGCTTCCTGCCCCTCGGCGGCCAGACTGATGGGGAAAACCATGAAACAATTCACCAGACAAATCAACGCCATATCATCCTTCCAAGATGAGTCGTCCATTGAAGTAAACAGCATTTTCCTCACCTTTTCTAGCGCTAGATTAGAATATAGTCGCACAAAGCGGATCGAATCCGTGATTCTTTTTTATTATTTTTCCAGTTGCCCACCCAATCATGAACAGAGGGGGTCAACTGACAACCAGTTGTAGTCCTCGACTAGGGTACAGTGTAGAATGAGCAGCAGCCGACTGTTAGACGGATGGAAATCGTTGGATAACTGAAAGAGTTTACGGGATAGCGTAGAGAGACGGGTTTGTTGAGTAGCTCAATTTTTGGGAACATAATTCCCAGTAGATTGTGCCAGATTGCTTAGGAAAGGCGTACTTTTAATCTCTCTTATGTCCACTAGCTTTATCGATGAATGGGAGCAAATATTTGTATCGTTAATAGCAGCAGGGTTTGATCCGGGTACGCAGCAAGGGAAAGAACAATTTGTTCGACTATCGTTAATGGTGCTTAATTCGTATTTCCTTCAAAACAATGTTTCGAACAATTCGCACAACTGCCCTGCCCTTGCTACGTGTTTGCGCTGGAAGTATGGAGGTTTAATTATTAAAGCGAAGCAAATTTACCACTATCAGGTAAAATGATTTATTTTCCCTGTTTGCGAAGACATAATATTTGTACCGAGTGTACCTATTAAGGTCCTATTAAGGTGTGAAATAAAGACGACATGAGGATAGTTCCTCTGTAAACCATTTATCATTTTGAAGAAGGAGGATTCGATTAAAAACATGGTTGCGTTTATTGATTTACTCGTTTCGGGATTATTATTTACACACTGTTGACTCGTGGGTTACGGGGAACTGGTATTTAGGGCAGGGATCGACCGGGTTCGGATAACGTACGGATTAAGATTAATTCGTGATTCGTCCTATCTCTCGCTTACCCGCTACTTTCAAGACATTATCCTTCCTAATCAGGTTACAATGATTGCTTAAGACTTTCCTGGAACGTGTCGGCGCTAAACCTAGTGAAATGTGTTCCGTTTGCCAACGAAATGCAAACATTTCCCCAAATCGTCGTTCCCTATCGCTGTTCGCGAAATCATTTAATTTAAATGGTTAGTGTACCGTTGTGCTGTTGCGCCTCCGGTGAAGGCGTCCCGCGACGACATGGGTTGGGTTAAAAACTACAGAGGATGCCGGACTACGGTCATGTCGTCACGTAAAGGTGCAGGTAAAAATCATCGCGAAGTGGTCATCGCGAAAACTGGTTCGCGTACATCACGCGTTAGTGCGATTGGGTTTACATTGGGCGGCCACAAGGATGAGTGTTCGGCGAGCTAAGGGTTAGTGTCCAGTGGGCGCTCCACTAATCAGTAGCGGGTGATGTCACGATCGGAGTACTTCCCGCTCATTTTGCTGACCGAAAAGCGATCCGAATACCGGTCCCGCTCGTCGAACCGATCGGTCTTATAGTCGATCTCCTGCGGCGTGTATCCGATGCTCTTCTGCCAGTGCTTCGTCCAGTAGAGGTCCTCGTTCTTCAGCTGGGCCGGTGTTTTCGCGTCCCGGCACACGATCACGCAGTAGATCATGCTGCCGATCAGGGTGCCGAAGCCGAAGATGAGAAACACCACACCGAGGATCCTGCAATCCGGAAGAGGTTGCGCGTTAGTGATCCGACGGTTCCGGGGGCCCACAAACCGATCGAGACGATACTCACCAGACAAACAGTGGTTCCATGAACTGCATCACGATGACGAACCCGAGCGTTATGAGGATGAGGCCTAGGTTGAGCAGCAGCATCAGACAGCAGACACCCTTCACGTTGGGACAGAACGGGTTCGGGGCGGACATCGCCTCCACTTTCGCGCCGTGCCGCCTCGAGCTGCGGCCCGTTTTCGCCGTGCTGGCCACACTGTACACGCTTCTGGGTCCGCGCGACTGGTGCGTCCGGTGCGCACTGTAGCGACTGTGAAGGAGTAGAAAGGCGTAAGGATATCGGCCTGACCTGGAACCTTTGCCCGGCCTTACCTTATCTCCGACGGTGCCTTGTAGGCCGCGGACGTGACGTAGATGTCGCTACCGGTTTCGCCCCCATGATCGTAGCTGAGCGCGGACGGAGCCCTCGGCGGGGCGCGCGTCGGTGGACTAGAAAGCGGCCGTGGGCCGCCGTTGTTCTGGTATTTGTGCTCCGAGCGTGATTTCCGGGCCGGAGCAGTCGGTGGGGTGCCCCGCTCGTTCGCTATCGTGTACTCGGACAGTGTCCGCTCCGACGGTGCCCGCTGGCTGTCCTCACCGTCGGTCGAGTATCCCCGGTTGGCCTGGGCATACGGTAGGTCCACCGTGTCCCGGCCGTGCGTTGCCACATAGTGGTTACCCTTTACCCTGCGACCAACGAACCTGTGAGCATCTCATAGGTGATCTTCCCAAACCCCACCCGGTACTTACTTCTTCACCGTACGTTCGTGAATGTTTTTCAACATCTTCGAGCTGGACCGTGCCTCCTATCGTGGGAATCGAATTCCTGATGGCCTCGTCGATGCGAAGGTGTCCGTCCGGCGAGTGCGGGAAAATAAAATTAACACAACACAACACGCAAGCCTCTCGAAGATCCGGGCCCGCAATGGGCTCCTAATGGGACGCGCCGAAGAAGCTCTAAAGTAACCGCTCGCTGCGCGTGCTGGCCGCTCAAATTTGACCCAATAATCGAATCACCGATGCCAGATTGTTTTTTCCATGCTCGTTTCATACACTTCACTTCACCATCGGCGGGTTTCGTTACTCCGTGTTGTTTCTTTGCTGTCCTATTCTCGACGGACACGAACCCCGTCTCGGATGCTTATGCTGGGAGTAATCAGAAAATGTTTAACCGTTTTTGTGTTCTTCTTCAGTGGTACACTATTAAATTGCCGTTTTTTCCAAATAATTCGTTCTCCGCGCACCTCCTGGGCCGAGTTGTCGATTAGCGATTAAAACAACCAGAATGATGGGCAAAAACAGTGACGGTTCCTAAATCTCCCGCCGAGCACAATTGAAGTACGGGGCCCTCTAAACGGTCACGGTTTGCCACGGATCGCAGCACGAGACGGCACACTACAGCGTTCGGGTCCTGTGCGCTACACGATCTCCAAGTTCGGCCCGATGGTCTTCATTATGGTCAGCGTGCCGACCATAATGCGTGGTCGGTGGCGTTGCCACGGGGCATCGATGGCACCGTCGGTTTCGCTTTCGTCATCGAAGACGATCCTAGCCCGGGGGGTTGCCACCGTTGCCGCTAGGCGTCGTCCGTCGTCGTCCGTCCAAAGCAGTGCCGGGTCAGCAGCGGATCGCAGCGTGGCAGGAGGCAGGAACTCGAAAGCCCGGCGATGTTTCCGATTTAACTGCGAGCTGAAAGTGAAAATTCAAAATGATAGTTAAGCCAAACATCGGTAAAGAATCGAGGCAGTATAATTGGACGGCGGTGCCTGTGAGGTGAGAAATGAAGAAAATTGGCCACTCGAGGCCACACGGCGAAGAGGCTGTAATGAACCGGTCGAGTCGATTTGCCCAACATTTTCAGACCGAAAATTGGGCACCACCGATCGGGCCCAATTTGGATCCCGAGCGCATAATAATGTTGCAAAAGGCGCCAAAACGTCCGTCGTCGGTCCGTCGGGCCGGGAAAGGAAATGGGCAGTTCGTGGGCCGCGGGCGCAAAAGTATCCGATCCTCGGATCGGTCGATTTACATCATCCGCCGTAATTAGCATTATGGTTTTGGGCCGCGGCGTTATGATTCACCCGGTTCTCGTTATGTATCTCCGGCATCCATTCTGCAAGGCACTGCGAGGATCGTGTGAAAAACGAAAACGGTTCGAAATTGCGCCACAAAACTGAACACGCAACGCTGGCGGTGGAATAGTAGAAATGACGGGTTGGAAGTCGGGCCACACAAACGGCAGTCCGATTAGTGCGTTCTGTGCCACTTTTTAAGCAAATATCTCGAAGCTCGAAACTGCTGAATAGTGATGGTGGCCATTAATGCAGTCATACATAATCAAACGCCGGGCCACTGTTTGTTGTGGGATAGATGATAGAAATATAACGACTTAATTCACACAACCGTTGCGGAGAGTAGCATTTTTAATCAAAATGAATTTTAAATCGTTTCTTTAAACGTTTTAAGCAAATTAACTGCGAATCTCCTCCGGTGCGGGGCGCAAAGGCTTTTAGTAAATTAATATGCATTACGGGGTTTTGCCGGGCAAACCATCTGTTAACCGGTGAGATATCGAGCATAATTAATATCTTCCGATGTTGCGCCTCGAGGCGCCTCTACTTTTAATCGCACACGCTTGGCGTACGGAACTTTCGTCATATATTTCCGCGAAAATTGATGATCCTTTTCGTCGTCGTGCGCCCGGCGAAGTGTGAACAAACCGAAGTTACATGAGAAACTTCGTCACCATTGGCGGAGGTTTAGGCAAGACATTTGCTTACGGAGCTGTTAATTGTCGTTACGATGCCTCGTCGAGCCCGTTCCACTGAAGCACCAGTGCGCCGAATTTTTCTGGTTGAAAATGGGACAGAAACAATATTAGAGTAACCCATTTTCATCGAAGCCGATTTTCGCAACGCCGCCGCTTGTTTGTGGTTTCTGGGGACATCGAGGACATCGAGCGCAAATAAACGGAATCGGAATCGATTTACGGATTCGCATGTGGTACACGGCCGACGGGAACCCTTTTGACCACCGAAGATGACCACGCGGACACATGTCTGGGAGAAAAAATCGTTCCGAAAGGGCATTCGGAACGGGTCCATTCCAGTCGATGAAGCTCAGATCCTCATTCGTATGGCCGTCGTTATTAAAGGGGTTTCCTCGGTACGATTATTGGTTCTCGTCTCCGATCCATTTACTTTGGATATTTTGTTAGTAAATCGTTCGGAAAGATTCGTAAATATTTGGACAACGGCAGATAGTGTTCTGCTGCATGACGACGTTTCCCACACAACGCAAAACCATATCAGCAAATGAAATTTTTCAAGATGGAGACCGACCGATCAATCGCTGATCACAATTTTATGCTTCATTATCTGAAAGTTTAAACCCACTTCTTGGTTCCAGGTCGATTGGAAATGGCGTTTTGATCCGAAATCACGCCGTGGAAAACCCCTCCATTGAATGTGGCACACATGGACTGCACTGGGTTTGGGGCTGGGACTCGCCCTCAGCGTTGTTTGATTAAAGACGTTTGATTCGCCTTCACTGCAGAGTTGCCACACGGCTGCTCCTTACTCGGGGTGGCCTCTGTGTGGAGGTCTCTGGCCCCTCCGGCGGGCAATCGTTTTAAATCGGAGGCCTTTAAGATAAACAGTGCAGGAAAAACTACGATTATAAAGCGCCAACCACGAAACCTTCAACCAACCGACGCGGGAACCAACGACCCCGTGGGCGGACGAATGCTCAGACTGGGCGTTGTTGGCAGACCACCCCCCCCCCCCCCCCTCCCCCTCTCTCGCCTCACCAGATTGGCGGGCTGTCGAACGGTTCGACAGCGGGCGGAAGGCGTGAACCTGGCCAGGCTCCAGGGCACAGGGCTCCAGCAACGGCGGCAGAGGAAGAGCACGACCAAGAGCTCCACATAAATAAGGCTATATCGGGCGGCTAATAGAGTGGCACACCTTCGTGTGTCCGTTAATCGAACCTGTTGAACGGCTGAACCGGGTCCGGTGGCCTGACTGCGATGGCGGCCGCGACCGTCACGACCGGCATTCGTTCGCGTCGGCGGACCAACAGGTTGCAACGCAGGCCATTCGGGCCGTTCATTCACACGGGTCCGCGGAACGCGGGTCCACTCCCGATCCAGGTCGGCCCCGGATCGGTTCGCTACGGCGGTGGCTGAATGTTGAAATATATGACACAGTCAAAGAGTAATTGGTTTTGAACCCGAACGATCCGGGCCGAGGATGGCACGGAGCCAAGGCACCCGGCGTCGTCATCAGCGCCGTGTGTCGTGACCGTGTGTCTGCCGAGCGGCGGATATCATCCGGAGGTCTTACGGCGCGCCCTGTTTGTCTAGCGGACACGCCTTTCCCGTACTGGCGACGCCATTCGACCCGACAACGGCCAGAAGTGTGAAGTGTTGTGCCCGTTTTTTTATGTTGGCTTTGCAACATGCAACCGGTGCGTTACCTCTCCCTTTATCTCTTGCACAACATATTTCATTCAGAACGCGGCTGAAGTTGCGGAAAACCGGTTCCGGCGGCGATTGAAGATGCTTTTCCCGAGGTGGTGGGGGGCGAGTTGGAAATTCCGTGCGAGAGATCAACCGGCGAGATACGGAGGGTTTGCGTCGAGGTCTGAGAGGTAATCAATAAAGTGCACCCTGCGCTACCATGGAGCTGCACTTGGCCGAATCGAAGATTTGTTGTAAAAATTTTCGTGGGAAATGAGCGCGCCACTTGCGCAAGCGTAAGCCCGGCCCCGGCACGGTCCGCTCGGGTCCTTCGGGTCCCGGGTCGACATGGCTGTCGTGACGGCGGCGTTATTGAGTTGTTCGATGTCGATGTGGCACCCGCCATCGACAGATGAGGTGGGGCTCCATTTTCTTACGAAATGTCGGACCGCCACGGACGTCACAGGTATCGGGGAGTCTGCATACGATTGGAACAGTTGTTTGGAGGCTTACCATTCGATGGTGAAATTGGATACCATTTTCGAGTTGCCGAACGAACACACCGGTTTTTGGAGCTCTTTTCACAGGCTACGTTACGCGACTTAAACCCAACTTTGTTCTACATCTTAACGTAGCGTTAGCGTCTCCTTGGCACGGAGGAATTGAAGTCCATCTATCGTAAACTTCAATTCACACTGTCAGCACCGTCGAAACGCTCACCGCCTACTGACGATTGACGGGCGACCTGTCGAAAGGCCAGCGAGACTAACGAGCTCAGAAAAGCAAGAAAAAACAACACCCATTCGAACAAAACGACTTCTTCCGCCATTCCGGCGCGGCCGTTAATTAATCACGGTGCAAATCGCTGCCCGTTGTGGCCACGATTTATGCGAAGTAACGTTTGAAAAGGAGGAAGCTGGCGACACTCTATTAAAACCACACCAACATATCCGATCCGAGCCCCCCAGAGGTGACGAAGCTGGCTTGTCGCGGTGCGCTACTGATTAATTCATGTGTTGATCGTGGATTAATGGGCCAACCGGACCACAGGGTCCGAGAGCACTTCCTCATTTTCGCGTGGCGTAGCTAACAAGCTGTTCTGATCCGAAGGACACACACTCCGGCCGCACTGTGTGTGTCTGGGATTTCACAAGAAAGCATCGAAAATCGGATGCTGGTTGAAGGTCAGCACCACCAGATACCAGGGCCGAGAGCTGGCTTATTTATTTATTTTTCCCATTACTCCCAGCCTTTGCGACGAATGGTACTAGGCTGTTCAATAAGTTCGTAACCTCGATATGAAAAATACATTTTAAAACGGTTTGAAATACACTTGATTATTCAGTATGGTCTCCCCGAACATCCATACACTTTTTCCAACGAGATTCCAATTTATAAATTCTATCCCTGAAGTCTGGAAGAACTTCAAAATACGCTTCTGCAGCTGTGATGACCTTATCATTTGATATGAAACGTTTTACACGCATGATTTTTTTGGGTTTGAAAACGGAGGGAAGTTACTAAGGGCCAAATCTCGTGAATATGGTGGAAACTTTCACTTTCAATCGGTGTAAAATATTGCAACAGTGATGGTGATAATATATTCCAACAGTGATGGTGATGGACCCAAGTCTCATCCATCCATCAGTGATGATTCGATGTAAAAAGTCCACTTTATCCTTTCGAAAAAGCTTAAAATGTTGCCGAGAAACTTGCATTCGAATGCGTTTTCGTACCATTTTTAGCAAATAATGCACCCATTTTACACACAGCTTATCATAGTGTAAATATTGATTATACTGTTCAATGAGATGGCTAGGCCTTATAATAAATCTCTTGAAGTGATTCGACAATTTACCAATACGGCATCCTGTGTTTATTCTACGATTTCAGCTGTTGTGTCTGTTTGTTGACGTTTTTGACATGGATCGTCTTGAAGGCTACTACGAACACGTTTAAACACAGAAACCCCCTTTTACTGTGCCAATTGAAGGTGACGAGTCCTTATACACTTTCAACATTCGTTCATATTTAATTTTTTTTAAACCTTCCAAAAATAAAAATTCAATCACTGACAGATACTTGATTTTTTCCATTGTAAAAATACTAAATGGATTGTAAAAATGAATTAGGTAACCGATTAAAATGAAACTTCATATACGTTCTTAACATAAAAAATAAGCCTCGTAGCAGCGCCCTGCTCGTGGAGACTACGAACTTATTGAACAACCCAGTAAAATCTCGCCTCCCTTCGAAGTGATGGTCAAGGTCCCACTGGCCATCGAGCCGGCGGCGTCGTCCATTATCAACTCGTTTAGCTTCATTTTCCATTAATTATAAGTTTTTGTGCCCTCCAGGCACCAAATTGCCGCTCCCAATGGCCGCTACAATGTGCGAGATGTCTTTTATCTTCGCAGCGCATCGGTCGCAATCCTTTTGCGCAACAGCACGGCGGCCAAACTACAGAGCGCGAGCCAAGGACCCGATGCCGATTAAGCTAGGGGCTACCGAGCGTGAACCCTGGCTGGAACCTTTAATAGATTCCCACCCGGGAGCGGGCCGGGATAGAAACAATTACTTCGAAAAAGGATTGCTCTAAGCAGTGGTGTATCCTGCAAACGCCTTTGGCGGACTTCGAAACCGACGTGGTTGCCGGGCGCAACGACAACAGTCGGTTTAATCGGTTTGCTGGGCCCCTGCGCCGGGGCCTTCGAAGTAGAGCCGTTTCCTAGCATTCGCAGGGACTGGAGCTGTCCTGGGGGACCGATTATAACGAGACCTCGAGAGGTCTGGGCGAACGGAGAAGACGACCGACCCGACAAAGAGACCCGTCCACCGCCGTCCGGATCGATAAGAGAACATGCCCACAAGGAATGTCAAGTGCCGCTTCCTTTCCTGGGGATCGCACCGCGCGCGCGCGCGCGCACCGGTTGGGTGAGATCTTGTAAAATGACAGATAATTGATGTTCCCTCGTTCCCCGTTCCCGTTGTTCCGTCCGACAGTTCGGCTGCCGTCGAACGTGACGCGCGGCCATGGTTGCTGCAGCTCCAGCTCGGGTTCGAAACATCAAACGGGTTGCTGGCCATCAAAGGCCATCCTCCCAATAAAGGGTAGGACCTGTACGACATTGTACGCACGGTGCACGCGGTGAACATAAAAAAAAATAAGAACAAAACGGCCAGCAACAACATGTCGCCGCCATCTTCCGGCCTCCCGGGTCCTCGGGTCCGGTTCTAGTTCAAACGCGGCCTGGGGACCACCGCCGCCCGGGGATTTTAATGTCTTCATAGCCATTCACTATGCATTCTACGGCGAGCTGACGATGAGTGGGGCCTCATCAAAGGAGACGACCGAGGCTGAGCCCACGGAGTCCGTGTGGCCGAATGGCTAACAAGGGGAGGCAAATCAAACACATCAAAGACATTTCTATGCGAATTCATGCGGCCCGGGATATGGATCGCTTAATTATGGCCGTAAAAAGAAATGGACAGGCCTCGGTCGGTCGGTCGATCTTGGGGCGAAAAGATCCAAGGTACTCTGGCTGGGTCGTCACCGGACTTTATGACGGAGCCGGACGGACCCAGACCAAGACCAGCCCGGAGAAGTATCGTTGGCAGAATTTTACAGCCCCACCGATGAGAGTGGGGCAATAAATCCAGCAAACAGGTCCCACGGTCCGGCCGCACCCAGCGGCCAATGGCCAGTTGCCGGCTCGTCGGTACATAAATATTTGCGTACCCAGATCGCTCGTGACATTTGTCGGACGCCACTGACGTCTTACTCGCGCTCGCGCTGTGGCCATTTTATGGAGAACCTGGCGATGCGTGAAGACTCAGAAAAAAGACTCACTTTCAAGACTCACTGGTTGGAATTTCATGACGTCTGTGAAAACTGACGGGTAATTATCATCCGATGATGGCTTTATAATGTGCACGCGAACGCGAAAAAGCAAAGGTTCCGAGGCCGCAGTCCGAAAGACGACAATGGTCCATCGGTGTAAACAAAATAATCAGAAGCCAATCGAACGGAACGTGCCCATCCGAATGAATGATTCCGCACCGAACCGGAGCAACGGGACTTGCGAATGCGATGCCGATCTTCCGTTTTGACGTACGTCACACCGGAGCCTCAGATCGTCCTCCGACCGAGGCCATAAGCCACACTGACCGGCATACGTAATTCATTTACCCACTCAATAAACCAAAACGACATTTTGATCGTGGGAAACGTCCATCAATTATCGGAACGGTCTTTTGAGCAAACCTGAGGCGCGCCTCGGATTGTGGACTTGCAGGATCCCGGGGTGAGAGCCCAGGGTTCAGCGGGAGCAAGGGCAGAATTTATCATGTCGCTGGGTTCATAAAATGAATGGGGTGGAAAATTTGTCGTCCCTCGAGCGAACGGACACCACGCTGGTTTGACCCCGCACGGTGACCCGCAAATACGGCGGACTTTCGGACCGGTATCGTGTCAGGGAGCTCACCTGAGTGTCCCGTGTCCCATTTATACAGCTTCGCACCCAGCGAATAGATATGTGCCGTGGATGGTTGCCATTAGCGGAGGCCATGTGCACTTGGGGTCCGGGGATTGGGGGTTGAAAGTCAGTAAATTGTTAAATTTATTCACTTTATCTCAGTACGACACGGGACCGTGTGGAGCTCCGACTCGCTAGCGAGGTCCTGTTCGGTCGCTGGTCCCGGGACTGGTGCAGTTATGGCGCCGCAGCACAATCCGATGCCGTTCCCTATGGGTCTGGGGTGGCCACTTTCTCGTCCGTGCTCGCGGCAAAGCGCTCGCTGACACGATAATACACTTTTCTATCGCACCCGGCCGGTTAAGTCGGTCAACTCCCGGCCCGGAGCCGCTGCCCATGTCCGATGGGAGCCGGCTCCCGGGGAGCCTGGGGCCTCGTGTGACTGGCGCTATTAAAAGGTCAGTTCACTCGCCGGGAGCTGTCCATTGATTCCTTCCCGGCGGTTTTTGTTGGAGGCATTAGTCGGCTCATCCAGCTCTGGACCTCCCGCGGCTCCAGACCGTGGGGTGGACTGCATTTTGGACGCTGCGCACGCTATCTCGTGCACTGGACCACTGGTTCTGATCTGATTTACGCCCCATTTACGGCCAATGCGCTCTCGACGTCCAGGTACTTCCTGGTCGAGCCCGAAATACTGGCGGACGGATTTACACTCTCGTCCGGAGGATGGCTGCAGGATCGGAACCCATCCCATACTCCACATTACATTTTTACGACAAAGAAGTGTTTATTATGGCCTGTAAAACAACTCATTTATATCGCATACGGGCCTCGCTCTCTCTCCGTACGTTGCGGCGGGATCGAGACTCGAGAGCAGTACCCGACCGGTGAAGCATATTTCACAACCGATCCCTGCCACATGTAGCGGCGCCCCGAAGCGAGAATGTGTTCTGCTGCTGCTAAGAACCTGCTCGCCGGGAAAGAAAACGGAGGCGGTCCGTGATGGCCGACATCTTGCCCACGCGGTCGTGAACATTACGCGAATAAATCGCGTAAAAATGGTAACAAATGGTTCCCGGGGCCGGTTCCACTAACGTCGTGCTCGCTGGCAATTACTTGCCAACGGGGCCACGTGGATACGGGGGACCTTTGACGACGGAAACTTGTTGAATACGTGACAAACTAACGTGCGCACACCATTACCCGTCCGGTCCGGAGGGTTAGTAATTTGCTTTTCTTTGCCGGTTCGCTTCCTCCGAGGACGAGACGAGGACCTACGAGGACGAGGACGGAACGTACCGCACCTGGAACGAGGCAAAATTATTGTTCCGTCAGATTGGGAAAGAATTTCCATTTTCCATCGCCACAGCCAAGGCCGGTGTTGGCCTTGGTGTGGTAACAAAATTGACGATGTTACTGTACGTTTCGCCCGAAAATATATGGCGTCCATTCGTCCTCGTTGCTAGCAGGTCCTGTGTGCGGCACTTGTGCCGGGCATACCAAGCGATTGCTGTGTAGACACTTGGCACTTGGCTTCGGCTCCTGCGGACGTGTCCTGGTGTGCTGCCGGCTTGTTGCTAATCCCAGTTTCAACGATGCACTCACAAAGGACACCAGAGACAGAGCAATGCAATGCAATGGCACTATGCGGAATGCATTCGACTATTACTTCAACGCCAAACAGTCCGAAACGTTATGGACCTTGGACCATTCTGTCGGAAAACCTTCTCCGGAAGCCAGCCAGGTTACTGGGGCCCCTCGGACCGGAATCCTTCGTTGTGTTCGCAAGAAAAATGGCAGAGGGACAACACATTTATGTCAACATTGTGCCCCCCGGAGCTGGTGGTTAATTAGCTAATTGTCGTAGCCGGGCCGAGATTTTCCATCTCGCTGCTCTGCTTCTCGCTTTTCTGAGCCGCCGGCCCTGATGTGCGACAGACGCGCCCTCTGGTGGCGCCATGACGCTATGAATTATGAGGTGCGCGGGTAGTAGAAAGTAAAAACAAGACTTCCACCATGTTCTGGAGCAGTAAACTTTTAATAATGGAGTCCCTTCTGCACCGCTGCCGGACAAGTTCGCCGCCGTAAATCATTTGTCCCTTCGTCATAAGCGTCAGCATCCGTTGTTTAGTGTCGTGCCGAACATGGGCCAACCTGGGGCGACCGCGGAGTGTCCAGTAACGTGACGGACTGGGCGCCGGTGTACTGCTGCACTGACCACGTCTAGGGTTATGGTTTGGCCGGAGAACAGGACCGAGTAGCGTTGCTCAGGTGATGTCCATGAGCACACGATGCGGACCCCGGTACGCCATGATTTATCGGCTGGTGCATTGGCTGTTGGCCAATTGGCCCTGCTAGACACGGCAGGCGGTTCTTAGGTTCTCCGGCGAGTGTTTAGTTAAAAGTTTTAAAGCCTTAATTACGCGACTAGAGAGAAAAAGGGATAGAGAGAGAGAGAGAGAGAGAGAGAGAGAGAGAGAGAGAGAGAGAGAGAGAGAGAGAGCAAAGAAAAAAGCCAAAGCTCGTACAGCTTACGGTCGTGGTGATGATGAAAACGTGTGCCGTGTATTTAAAACTTCTCCACTTAACCACCCCTGGGTTGTTCTGGGAGAATGAAATGGTGGCACACTTTTTGCTGGCGTTGTGAAGTGCTGGCAGGTTGCTAGGAAAAACCTGCCACCTTACCTGGCAAAAGTACTAACAGACCGACCGACCTCAAGAACGGAGCTCGGCTTTCAGGTGGTTCTTTCGGTGGCGCTAGCCGACGATGCCGAAACAGAAAGGCGTTTGTAACGCGAACTGGAAACGCTTTTTGCCAACCGAACGCGTCCACAGAAAGAAATGGTGGAGCAGCCGAAATGCTTCAATTAAATTGCAACTCTTGCCTAAGCAAAAAATTCCCTGCCATAGAACACGGAGCACCGAGTAATGACTGTTCGGGAAACCGATCCTGCCGCTGTTTGTTGGGATCGGGCTTTTATTGCTACAACGCCACGCATCGGTTTAGGGAAGTTTAATCGGTGTAGAACTTCAGTCGAACACTTTTCGTGGAAGGAAAAACGAGTATTAAAACCCGTAATCAATAGACTTTTCATCGGCGAACTTTTCGATATGGTAATCGAGATGTAGCCGTGTGCTAATTGCGAGTGATGATATGAACACTGACGTGTAATGTTTGCGAATCAAGAGCACACTAGTGGTAGCAAAAAGTCGTTCGGTCAATTTCGGTCCACTTCATCGCAGTAGAACCGCTGAAGGAACATTCCAACCGTCCAGTTCCAGTATTTCTTCCTGCACTCTTGATTGCTGCACTCAAATGCCAACGACGCTCTCTGGGACTCCATTTTCCAAGTCTGCCACTAACCTGACAGTTGACCCGCAATTACACGCCCTACCCGCCAGCCAGCGCAAGTGCTTCGGAAGATTTTCGACAGATAATAAATATCAAAAGATCTGTCTCAGGCGCTCAGGGGCCCGATGGCTCCGTAGCACGGCACACGTAGCTGGTGGATTCGCCAGTAAATGGCCCAGCAAATAGTTCCCCACCCCGACGATGACCTTTCGCGATACGCGCCGGGTAGTGAGCTAAATCGGTGAATCGGGTGGAGATTCCTTCTAGACGCTGTCCGGGTCCGTGTCCGAGACCATTTGACATTCTGACCCAGTGGGGCGTCGGGTTGGCGTCTGGTTTACTTTGGCGAACCCGAAGAAAGGCCCGTCCGACCGCCCGTTAACCCTTTTCACGGTGAACGCGAGATTTCGTAAAAGGGCGCACCATCGCAAGGAATCGAACAGGTTGTTCCGTTGCGCCGTCGTGCAAAAGCCATTTCCTTCAGGGTTGCGGATTTGGAGAGCGGAAAACCGCAATAATGACGGTGCGCCCGTGCTTGACACGAGCAACGAGCACGCGGAGCATTTTCTCGGCTTTTCTGGGCCAACCAGCACGGAAAATGGCGCGCAAGGATGCGTTTGCGTGGTGCCACGGTTTTCTTCGGCTTAATGATGTTTTCAAGCCCCATCTGCCGGCATCCCCGGATAACATCGCTTCCCTGCTCCGGGGTGGGCCATCCGGCAGGGCTTTCGATCGATACGGCGGCTTCGGAGCCTTTCTCGTTAGGGGCGAAGTTTTCACGCCAATCGATTTCAGATACGTCGGGCGACTAGGGCCTGGGGATGCAGTTTTTGCGGAGCCGAGCATGGGCGATGGGGTTTCAAGGGGTTTTCAATCAAAATTCATAATTCAATAATTTAACTTCTCACCACCACCGGCGTTCCCGGGGGGAGGCCTCAGGGCGGTGCTGTCGAAGATTGTGGCTGTAATTGTGTGGCTTAATTTATCAAATGGGTTTAGCCATGACGTTCGACCCGTTCGGGATTGTGGTTATGGAGACTGTGGCAATGCTTTGAATGAGCAACGAGTAACAGCTTATGTTCCCTTGTTATTTTGCGACAAACGCCGGTGGACGACAATATCTGAATGGGATCTAATAAATCTAATGGCAGTTTGCGTTCGATTATCAGAAGATAAATTAAATATGCATCACATTTGGACTATCATCCAGAGCGGCGATCTAGTAATCATGAGCAGTCACTGACAGTTCCTTCGACAGGTTTCCTCCAACCAAACACCGTTGTTTGAAGCGGCATAAAAAGTAAGTAAAGAAAGAAGACCACAAACTGGGTCACGACGAATCTCCATTTCGATCGCTGATAAACCGCCGGCGATTCAATTCGCATTAATTATGCCCGGCCACGGCCTGGCAACGCCATTTCCCCCCGAAACCGCAAAACATACCACCGGACGGGGCGAACATCGAAAAACGCCGGGCCCCGTTCATGGCCTGCCGTGGGAAAACGTCAACATTCGATGTTTTATTTTGATTTCCTGCGTGCCGCGTTTTCTTCCACGCGGCCATTGTCATTGTTATTGTTCCGGAAGCTGGTGCTCCAGATTGACGGCGCGTGGTTTTCGGGGGCCCCCCGATCCCCGATGGCGTGTAGAACTCGGGTGGCGAACGAAACAAAAAGGCGGAATCGTTAAAAACAAACACTTCACTTCACTTTCAGCACACTTCACCATCAAAGGGGCTGCCTGGGTCGGTGAGTTTTCCAACACAGGGCAGGGCACACATGGGCCGTGGCCGGCCGGGAGATCTGGCGCGTGTATCTGCCACATTTGTTTCGATTCAATCCCAACCTCTTTGGTCTTCTCCTCGCGCTCTCTCTCTCTTTCTCTCTCTCTCACGGGAAGGGAAAGTTCCTCTTGGTGATCTATTTTCCTGGTGGTGGCATTGTTGGTGGGGGACCTTTGTTTCGAACTTCTGACGGTCCGGCCCGCCCGTCGAAATCGTTGGTTCGATCTGCTGTGCCCCCGGTTCCCGTCTCCGGTTCTACTTGTGCGGGCGGGGTCCCCGCATCGGACGGAACAATACGGTGCTCGAGACACCAAACTAAAACAACACCACACAAAACATAAGAAGAGGTCGGCGAAAAAAAAACGGACACTCGGGGTCGGCGGTGGAATAAAGAAAACCGGAACGCGGTCGGGAAAGCCGCGTGTCTTTAATGTCTTTTGGTGCGCGAGACAAGATCTGGTCTGGCCGGGTTGTGTGTCCCAACCACCCCCACCACCCACTGGGTGGGTGGCAGACCCGAGGGGGTGAGACCGTCAATGAAAACTAGACCAAGATCCGTGGCGGGGCCGGACATCTGGTACCGCGGTACAAAACATGCCTCGAAAACCGCAGCTCGCAGCACGAAAGCGAATGGCGGAGCCGCCGAAAAAGTGACGAGGAATCGACCGACCGCGACGTCTTACGCCCCCGCGCAACAAAACTTTCCTTTGGCGCGAGCCCGCCCTCGGGAAGGGGAACAGGCTTTAAAACAGTGAACAAAAGGGGCGACACACAATGAAGTGCGTCATAAAGACCGCACCGTCTAAGTGAAACCTCCCAAACATTGACGGCGACGTCGGACGATGCAGCGCTGCTCACGTCCATATTCTCAGGCGCATTCCGCGCCATTGTGAATCGGTCACGTGTCGGCCGCCAGCCAGGGGGGGTTTGTTTTTCCTACCCAAACACCGGTGGCCGACTTTTCGCACCGTCACCGTCCGGCCCAACACACATCACGGTCACGGAACGATGTTCGGGACCTGACCAAAAACTTAGGCTGAGAACTAGAAGGCTCCGTCCTTCCGAAGTCCATTCCTTCCTTCGGCCACTGTTTTGTGGTGAGTATCTAAGCCAACGACGACTTTGCCGAAAAAACATAGAATAATTACGTTACGGAGAAAGCGAGCGCGTTGGGGAGGAAAGTCCACAGATTTAACGACTTTGGCGGTAGGTCGTAAAATAGCCATTTTGGGCCACCCGCTTTAAAGCTGCGCTCGGAGTCCGCACGGACGAGCCTGTTGCTCGTCGTAAAACGTGCGGAATCGTTAAACTGACCGCGCGACAATCGTTCGAAGTTGAACCGTAAAGTTCATGATGAAGTGCCAGGCTGCTTCGGGGTTGATTTTTTTTTGTTAAATTCTCCATCCACATCGGGCGGTTCTAGATCCGTCGCTTTCGGTACAGTTTACTGTTTAATTCGGGTTTTACTAGCTGGCAGTGTTTTTCAAAGAGTTTTTGAAACTTTTTGGTAAAACGGCAGTAAGCTCGATTGAGCCACATAATCCATAAGTGAGAAAGGAATTGCGGTTCGTCCGTAGATCATGGATTAATTCGATTTCTATGCGAAATCCTGACATAGAATTTCAACCTGGATGCATTGACTTATGATTGAAACATTATACAACTGAAACCTAAGACAATATAAATCCACGACGAAATATCTCAGAAATAGTCATCGCCAATGTAAAATTGAATTGATTTGTTATATGATACACAGTTCGATTGGTTCCTTAATCAATGTTTAGTACCAATCTTTACTCTGATTCCGGTAACTGTTAAATTGAAGTTCAATGCAGTTAAATGCAAAATAGGATCCCTTTCCTTTAGGATTTGAAATTCTTTGCGGATATGTCCCGATATTGTCTAACCGTAAGCTATGTTTATTTTTGGGCCTGAGTTGAAAATAAAGTCGAATTCGCGAACTGGCTGTAGTTCACGATCTCTGTGGCAGCGCCACCGTCAACTCCACTGAACTCCGCCGACCTGAACTGGAGCGGACGAGCGTAAACGATACTTTGTGGCCACTTCTGTAGCCCGAAAGAGCAACGCTCGGTCAATATGGCGTCAAATTCCGTCCGCTGCAGAATGCTGAACCAGAACCGGCTCGCGGTCTCTGGAGCAGCAGCAGCAGCAGGTCTTTGTGGTCGGTCGGTTGATGTCGGGCGTAAAACTTTTCCCACCCTGCCCGAGTGCGCCCTGTCAGTGTCAAGTTGATGCGGCCTGCACCGCCAGAGCACTGGAGCGCTCATAAAGTGCGACGACGTCCGGGCGCGGCAGCTGTTGCCGAAGGAATCACCCGTCACAACCCCACGGTGGCCGGGTGGAAGTCCACGGCGAAAGACAGCACGGCCATTCGCCATCAGCAATCATCGATTCGGTTCGTTCCGATTAGGTTTTGGCTTTGCTCGGTGCGGATGGTGTTCTCCGCGAGGTGGTTCTCTGGCTCGGCCACTATTAACCAGCCAGCCTAGGGGCGGTGTCGGCGGCGCCACTGAAACGGAACGGAAACCGCGGAACCGAGCGAACCGTGGCACTAGGTTAGGTCGTGTGGAACGCCGGCTGGGACCGAAAATAATCACAAAACTCGAGAGCCAGGACCGGTACCGCACACAGACACACGTATAACGGTGAGACCACGGGCGAGGACGAGGATGACACAGTAACCGGCACATTATCCACACACCGGCGACAAGTGTGTAATTCAATCTCCAGCCAGCCGTCGGAGTTGGAGCGGCTCCTGACCGCCTTTCCCAGATGATGGCTGATGGGCTATGAAGGTTATGCTATTGCCCATGTACTGCCCCTGCCTCCACTGTCCCTTCGAGCCACCGGCAAAAGGGTTGGACTGTTTGTTTAGGCCGGAGCGGGAGCGTAGACGCCAGCACCTGGGGTCTCGGGGAATGATTCCATCATCCGAGCTCATTCGTTCCGGCTCCGGGAATGTTGTAGCTACAAGTGTAAATGACGGGCCGGTACACCCTCGTACATCCTCCTCGGAACCGGGATGCCCGTCCCGGTCGTCCCGCAGAGGCAGACACAATCCGGGCCATGGGAGGAAGCGTATGGAATTTGATTGTTTTTCCATGTTTTTCTTTCCGGTATGCCTCCCCGGGAACGGCCGGGACACCGTGCCTCTTCTTCTGCTCGAGCGGGTCGGTCTTGTGTGTCAGCCACCCAACCCGCCGAAGTCCTGCTGCGTCGACTCTGGTGGTCTTCCGTTAGCAGCGGGATACACGTCATTTACTAAGATTGCTCCCGACCAGGACGACAATGTATCGCCCGGCCCTCGCAACCGACATCGATACCACCTCGTGTAACTCGCCCGGGTATCCGGATGGGTACGCATTGTAATCAAAATCCAGTCACTCCACGTGAGAAGTCACAGCGTCGCCCGAACCGAACTCGAGTTTTTTCTTTTCCATGCCGTACCGGGTGGGACGAAATTAGTTTTCCGGCTCGGACAGGAAGGACACCGATCGGGATGGCGGAGTGGCAGAAAATCTGGCTCGCAGCAGCTCATTCCGATCCAGATCTGATGGGGATCCGATTTTATGCAAAATCGAACAACCGATTGAATTCGATCGGCCGTCCCCGGGTCGTCCATTGATTTCCTCTAGGACCCCACACGCGCTGGTGGTGGGAATTAGCATAATTATGCGAACGGAGCAAGGTTTGGGATCATTTTTCATGATGATGCTCGGTCGCCGGATCGGTTTTTGTTTTCGGCACAACTCCAGTTCGAATTCCCCGGCGCGTGTGGCATCCGGATCGTGCACCATAATTTGCAACCCGCAGTCGAACTGGCGCTCGTAAACTAGCCTTCACCGGGGAGCCCTCGGGAAGGGTTGTGCTCCTAATTGATATCGTGCTGAGCCGTGGCCGTAGCAAAGAAAGCGTTTCCACGAAACTCCACTAATTATTGACTAGGAATCGGCGAAGACCTTCCCAGGCCGCGGTGGTCGGTAAGTCGATCCAGTTTTGGTGGCGGCCAATTTGGGGGTAATTCTTACGCGAAAGCTAGCCATTCTTTGAGTGGATGTTCTGGTTTCTGGTCGATCGATCGACCGCTCAAACTGAGTGATGGCCATCGATTTCCATCGGATCCCGGTTCCCAAGTGGTCGCTCGAAAGCTCGCTGATCACACGCGAAACGGTTTAAAACACTTCCCCGTTTAATTATCCACCATTCGATATGTTAATTGGTCATTAGTCCGTTGGGAGAGCCGCTTGGTGCCATCGTAACTATCAACAAATTTCCCCCAATCGCTGATGGGGCTGATTGGGAGGATTGTGGTGCTGGTCTTCGACTCACCAGAAACCCGTAGCGAAATACGATGGCCAGGATCATAAAGCGAGCGCTTCGACCGGGGGGTGTCTCTTAATGCTGTGCGCATTAACGAATCCACCGCTTATCGCTTCGGCTTCGAGCTTAACACCCAGCCCAATTAAGCGTTAATCCGTGTGGCTGCGCCTCGCCTTAGGAATGTCCTAGTTTCGCAAGACCCAACCCCAACGGCGCAGGCAGGTTGCAATTATGCGGGGCACCGAAAACATACGGCGAATCGGCAACATACACAATCCGGTCTCCTTGGAATCGACTCGGAAGGTTTGAAAAATACTTTCTCCGTGGCCCGGCCCGATGACGCGTCCAGGTTGACGGGTTGATTGAATATTAAAAAAGGAAATGAAAAAGCGAACGAACTGACTGACATTCGTGGGCCTCGGATCATCTCGCTACGATTGGCTGATAGAAAACCCCTCAAGGAAACTGTTGAATGAATCCATGGCCATATCCAAATATTCAAATGAGCGAACGCGATGTGGCCACCTTTTTGGGGGGGGGGGAAGATTAATTTAATTTATGCACCTCACTGGGCTCTGATGCCCATTTAAAATACCCTTTCGAGCGCTCCGGCCTCATTCTGGAACCGAAACCGAAATGCCAATCAGACGGCCCGGAGGTTGAACCTGTCGCCCCGTCGGCTAATGAAGATCCAGGAGAAGGCAACCCGGATTAACAACAATATTGTTCCGAGTGTATGACGGACGCTGTTTGACGAGAGCTGACAGCTGAGACGAGTTCATTATCGGGCGCGATGGGACCCTCACGATCATGATCGTGAGCCGCGCGCGTGGGGCAACATAAAATTAATCGCCAATCGCTTCGGACCGCTCCGTGATCGTGATGATGGGGCCGGCCAGGAAGGCCCAGCCTCTGTCACGACGCCCATCGCCCATGACGAATTGGCGGTAAACGCCGTGGCCATCGCCGAGATGCACTTGCACTTTTCCCTTTCGCTCAATCGGTTCGCGAAACGCCGGACACATACGCGGGCCGAGGATGAGTAAATATGGGAGCGCGCAAGATAAAGGTCCCCCTGGACCTGGAGTCGTGCGCATTGGCCGTGCGCTTCACACCGGATTCCGGCGCGAAGGAAGACGCCCGGAGTACGCGGACCCGTCAGATGCAATCATTAATAAATGCGTACCCAAGCGCATCGCGGCCCGGTCGTGATGGTCGCCTCGTAGTGGGACGAGCGAAAGGAACTGGCGGCATATCTGGGACACGCGAGAAGCCCGTGATTCTGGCGGTGCGGGACCCCAGGACCCAAAGGAGCTGGGAGTTGGGGCAAACGAAATGTATGTCAGAGGTGTTTGCCGATCGGTGCCACAGCGGTGTGTGCCACATCCCGCCTTCGGATGGGAGTTCCTCGGGGGCCGAGCGATAAATCGACGACGACGGGCCACGGAAGTAGGTTCGATAACGGAGATTCGCCATCGATTCGACGTGGCGTCGATCCTCGGCCTCGGTCCGCGTGCGAATCTTCCTATCCGGCCGGCTTCAAATCCGGAGGGCTCCGTATGCAAAAAAGGTTCGGTCAGCCAGATCCACGGTCCCGGCGATGGGTTCGGGGCCGGTCGGTCGGTACCGAAACCGTAGGGTGACCTAATAAAAGTCCGAGAGTCCGAGAGCATCCGCCGACGGAAGCGCACGTGTGTGTCCACATTCCGGACGTACATGTGCATAAATTGAGATAACCCTAGCCCGGTTCGGTGGAGGCCTACTTCAGGCCATGTACATGCGTTTAGGATCACTTTATCAACCTGGCCGGCCACGGTCTCTGATTGAGACGGGCGCGGGGGTTGACATAATTACGTCGTCCTCACGGTGATCGGATCTCCACGGAGCACTGACCGCCCGGGATGTAGATATTCCGGAGGCAATTACGGCGCACGTAGCGGAGAACTGTCAGCATGCATGCATACATTTTAAAATGAGCCCGTAACCGTAAGATAATCATCTCGTTAAAGCGATGGCCACACGCCATTTTGTTGGTTCGCCAAATTGGAATTAATTCCCACCAGCCCACAGCCGGTACATGGACGACACATATAGTGCCGTGTAATTGGACCCATTGACGTGCCATCATTATTTCTCCCTATCCACGTGGTATCAAACCTGGAGTTGGTGAGTCGGGAATTGGGGCTTTCGGACCGGTAGAGGGCGCTGCTAAAAGTGCATCGAATTTTTTCGTGACGTCGCGACGCTTAGAGGGCCTCGGTGTGGTCACGTGCTGCCACGGCCACGTCCGGTCCCGTTTCCCTTCCGTCAGTACATGGGGAGGAAATTTAAAATTCACCACATCGGCCCAATTGGCCCAATTCGGCAGGTACGCTTTCGATTGGGGCCTTATCTCACACTACAGGGACCGAGACAGAAAGTCAGCGGAAGAGAGAGAGAGAGAGCGACTTACGGCGGTGTGGTCACTACGCGGCCCACCGCGTGATCTGCTGGCCCACCGGAGTCTCGGCGAGTTCCGGACCAAAAGCTTCCACGACCCGGGGCACCAGACCAGACTTATTCGGGCGGATATTAGTCATATTTCGGTCGCCGTGGCTCGGTGGACAACGGCGTCGGCGGAAATTCATTACTATTTGTTTTGTTTCTCAGTTTTTCTGGGTTAGTCCGCCTCTGATTTCGCCGGAGCGTGTCGTGCCAGGGCGGGTTTTTTTTTTTCGAAAGGAGGAAGAGATTCATTAGCGCTGCGGTGCGATGAGGCCGAGAGCGTGAATTCAAGGTTTCGCCCCGGATCGCTTCGACTAGCGTTGGAAGCGTCGGCGTACTCTAAGGGCCACGTAGGACCTGGACCCAACAGCTCCCTGTTTTACCAGGTGGAACAGCCGCTGTTTTTGGGACTTTCGCCCCTCCGAATCCTCCACGTCGTAGCCGTCGATCACTGGGTTTGCTGGGGACTCCCCGCTCAGCATAAATCAGATTCATTAGAGCACGGGGCGGGCGATTTTTCGGTTTCCTGCCATTTTCGCCTGCCTAACCGGCGTCCCGTTAGTCGCCGAGGCCGAGCGAAATGATTTACTGCTAATTTGGAGTGCTAACCGGTCGGTCGGGTCACCCTGCCCTGGGTTGGTTCCAGCAGCCGGCCGCCCATCGAGAGGGTGCCGTTCGGTTCGGTTTACAACGGGCCCGATTACGGTTGCTGTGCCGCTGCTCCTGAGCATAAATCGTTCTGTCGTCGCTTTCACGTCGCGGCCACAAACACTTTCCGCCGGTGAGGCCTGGGCCTTCGTTGGGTGAATCGCTAATTTCAATTTCAATCGTCCGGGATCTCCGTCCGGGATAGAGCCGGGCGACACGCGGCTTTAGATGCCTATCGGAGTCGGTGACCACCGACTCCTTGGGCCCGTCACTCCCCACGACGCCGGTTGCATGATTTGTAACGTGTGGCTTTCCTGGAATGCTGTCCGAGCTCCCGGTGAGCTGGAGGTCGGGCTGAGTTCTACCGCGGGACCTCGGCTGACGAATGGCCCGGACTCGAAGGGTGTTATAATGTACAAAATATTTGAATATGCAAATTCGGTCGATGTTCTGTCGCCGTGCGCGATGTTCTATCGCCCAGAATCCGAACCCGCGCCGGATCGGATCGGATCGATCGGACCGGACCATTAAACGGTTTCGGTCGCGGGCCAGGTTAATTGCCAATCAAAATGCCATTGCCGAGTGGCAAATTGCGATAGGCCTCGAAATCGTAGTGGCGAAAGTTGTGCGACGCGACCGATCTCGGCCATCGCGAACCTTTGCGCAGAAATATATGGTCGGCGGAAGCTCGTAAAACGTGTACCGCCTCAAGGAACTAGGGTGCTTTTCAGATGTTAGTTTTTGCATTACCTTCGCTCGAATGCGACGTTTTTTTGTTTCGGCACCGTTCGGCGTGGCCTAGAACTGTAAAGATGATGTATTTCCTAGGATTTTTATGTTCGCTATTAACGCAATTGACGGAAAAACTAGGGTGACATTCACTGGAAACATTATTGTGGACAGCACGGAATTACGGGGCACGTGTTGGAAAATTACCATGGACAGAGCGTGCTCGATGTTCTCGGGAATCTGAAACGGTAATTTAATCAGACCGAGTGGTAATTTCATAAAATACCATTCGATTTTTCCTCTGCACCTGTATCGGAGAGACACACACCGTATCAATCGACAGGACTCGATTCCGAAAAATGTTGGTGCCCCGAACGTCGCTTCCGAAAATAAGTGTCCTGTTGGTTTGTCCTGCCCGTCAGTGAATTTGACCCCGTCGGGTTCGGGTGCTTCAACGAATCACGGCGGATGCCGGTTTTGTACTTGTTGCGTTCAACGAAAACACAAAGACAAATTTCCATCCCCCGGGCTCTGGTGGCCTTCGGAGCCAGTGGAAAGGCTTTATTGCAGCTCTTGAGTTCGATGGAATTATTGGAACACTGTTTACTTCATACTTGACCAGATTCCGATCTCAGACCCCCTGGTCCAGCCGGAGTTGAAGTGCCGCTACCATTCTTGTCCTTTCAAGAGTATCCTTCCGACCGGGTGCATAATGCCGGGGATTGGTCCGAAAGTTTTCCAATAACGCAGACGAGCAAACAAGTGTATCTTGGGGCTATTGGAAACTGAGCAGGGAAATGAATTATTGAGCCGTGGCCCCGGTGTACGGAGCAGAAAATCTATTATCCGGGTGGCAACATCGTTAGGAGTTTGGGGTAAACATGGCGTAAGGGGAGAATTTACCAGATCTTGGTCGTTGGGATCTGGGATCCGGGGAGACCTGGGAACTGTGACATTGGGTAACTACAAAAAATAATTCGCTTGGGGAACTTCTATCGTCAAGCATCACGAGATTTTCTACAGTCTATCGACATATTGTCGAGCGTTGCTCATCGACGGTCGAAGACAATCCAGATTAATTATTGATACGATTAATTAAATGTGCCCGGGCCAAGAATCCCACCGAAGGACACCGGCTGCCGCATCGAAACAAACGGCAAACGGCTTCTTCCATTTGTGCCATTTGGTGGGCTTCGTTGGATGGTGAAAGAAATCGCTGGTCGGTCGCCGCCAGTGAACCGAAACACTTTCACCACCCGAGCCGAGCCGGACATCGATGGCCACGATATTGGCAGTCCGGCAGTCCCCCCCCCACCGGGGGGTCGGCGATGCGTGTGCGCAAGTACGATTTCATTTGCATCGAGTAACGGAACCCCTGGAGCACTGTGGAAGCCTTGGCTTTCTCGGCCAACCCGGGCACAGACCGCCGTATGCTAGGCACGTTCCGACCTACACAGGTTTCTCGAAACCCGGCGAGTCCGGCGAGCGGTCGAGAACTAATCGATTATCTACACGGTGACACGGTGGCAATGGAGCCATCCCGGGGGTATGTTTGCTAGATGCCATCGCCGCCGTTTATCAACGGACACTGCGGGATCCGTTCACGAACATTTCTCGACCTCGACGAACACATGTTTGCCATTTGGAGGGACATTTTTTGTCACAAACCCTCCTGTCAACAGCGCAACCTTCACTAATCGACGTGCCGCCCGCAGCCCTGGAGATCGATAGCCACCAGCCGTGCCGTGGCGCCGTCTATTGTTCATCTCGGACTCTTTCGGGCAAATTAAGTTCCGGCCGGGAAAATGATCGCTCCTCGCCGCCGGGGAAATCCGAACGTTCCAGGTGAGTTCCAGCTCCGTCAGTGACCGTGGCGTGCCCCCGTGATGTCCATCATCCCGGGGAGGTTCCGAACGGAACGATACAACGTTGAAGAAATTCAATTATGCAGAGTAGGCCCAGCGGCCAAATTGGTTGCCGGTGTCTTACCGTTCTGCTGGGACCGTCGCAGCGGACCCTCTGGCGACACGCGGCACGCTCTTCACCTTGACATCATTGTCAGTTGTTGGGGCCGACTGGATGACTTTTAAGCCAGCACGACGGGGCGAGAGTTAGATATTTTACTAAATGAAACCTTAAAGTGATTCGTTTCGTGATGGGTCCGGAAATAGGGATTTATCCCTGGAATTAGCACCTCGCTGCCGAGGGGCTTCTTTTGGTGCTGGTGTTAACCGGCTAATCGGAGCGGTCGAAGGGCCACAGTTAGTGAGGGTCGTAAGCAATTTGTGAACCACTTCGAGTGGCTTAATCTTCGACGGGGTGGATTAGGATGGCTTCGGGCACAGATTTTCTTGGCCTGTTTGTAACTGCTCTAACTAGAATCATTTCACAGACACAGATTTTTTCGTCCCAAATTTTGTTCAATTAATGCTTGTTCTATTTCTGTTCTCTGCTTTCATAAACGAGAAAGTCCGCTCAATCAGACGTTTGACCAATAATTAATTTTAATTAATCTCGCTCCTCAAACAGTTTCAATCCTAAACAGACCACTCTTATGAAGGGTGTTTCATCACAATCCAACTATTTAAATATGGAATAACTCCGTTAATTGTCAGTCGATTTTAGAAAATTAGCCAGATTTCAAATTCTTACTCTATGCTGATTATAGAAAAATTTACGGTAAAACAGCAGGTTGAAATTGTAGCGCTCTATATTGAAAATAATGGTTCAACTGTGAAAACTGTGCGTGCTTAAAAAGGCCGCTTTCTGTGTATCTAATGTAGGCAATTATTTGATCGATATTGTATTGAGAGTAATTTTTTAATAAACGGCATTTTATACTCCAAATAAATCTTGTTCATTTGCTAAAATCGACTGACAAATAGCGCAGTTATTTAGCTTTTAAATAGTTGGATTGTGATGGAACACCATGTACATTCTCTAAATCGTAACTAGGACCAGATGTCCAGAGACTAAAGGCGAGGCTCATAAATCATTCGGCACACAAAATGTGTTTCTCTGTCCTCGATCCAATTCTGTTGGCCCAAGTTCTACTGTGTGTTTCTAATGGCGAAATTTCATTTCACCCCCCAATTTTCACCTCGAAAGCCAGTAGCCACCCAGTACCAAGTGCACAGGCCTAACCACGCGTCCTTGGATGCTGGATTCTGCTTCAAGCGATGCGCGTGGCCTCAGCCTCGGGCTTCGATAATTACAGCCCCGGGGCGGCCAGCGGGCCCCAACCGATTTCGCCCGTAACGCAAACACTTGAACCAATTTCGGACCCCGGCGAAGCCCATTAGCTTGACGCTTGACGGTCACCGGCGGTCAGTTAACGCTTGACCGGGCAGCCGCCTTCCACGGCAGGCACTAGGATTGAGGCAGACGAAAAGTACCGGACGACGGTGACCGCTGCCGCCGTCTTCGCCGTGCTGTTGTTGTTATTAGAAAACGAGAAAGTCAATACCTTCGGCCATCTTCATTACCGGTGGCCGACAAGGCCACCGGAGGCTGGTCAGCGCCACAGGTTGATTACTGCCGGGGCGACTACTGCCCAAACCCCCCAAACAGGATGGGACACTCGAGCACTGCTAGCTCTAGGGTTTCCCGGAGATCATTTGTGGTTGCGACCAGAGAGAGAGAGAGACCGAGAGAGAGAGCGAGATACGGTTAGCAAATATGTGACGTCTTGTTTTGCGCACTTCATCAGGCAAATCGCTGGCTGGATGGCGGTGTCGGTAATGACGACGACGACGGAGTTTATCATCGATGAGACTCCGTCGAGGGCCCTCCGTCGGCCCATTTCGGTGGAACTAATTAGTAAACCAAACGAAACCTGCGCACGATGAGCCCGCTCGGCGCGACCCGGCTAAGGTCTCGTCGAGATTCGACGGGTCCTCGAAGTGATGGGCTAAATTATGACAAATTACTATAAACCGAGTCGCGGAAAACCTCCCCCGGGGGGGGAAACTTTGCCCGGCTGCTCTGGGGTGTATGTCGCGTGTTGGGCCGCAAGGTGGCGCACGTGTTTACTGCAAATTGCGGATGCCACCAATTCCCGGGAGGAAGCCGGCTTCACGAGGGCGAGCTCTCGGCCTCAGGAGGCGCACCACGTCGGTGGTCTGGCTGGCTGGGGTTGATGGAAAATTGAGCCACCGCATTTGACATTCGTTAACATATCTTCTTTCTCCGCGCATTTCTACCGTTGGCCCCGAAGAAGCGCTAGGCTGGGCCCTTGGTCCGGGCAGGCAGCATCATAAATCATACTACTTTATGTATCGCTTCCTTTGCCGGGCGTCCTCCGGCCATCTTGCGCTGTCTTGGCAGCCAATTTTTCTTCTATTCTTGCACGCCCCATCTGCCTTCGGGAGGTTCTTAGATGGGGGCCTCTCGGTGGTCTCAGGGATTCTCAACAGGGATCCCCTCCCGGGTGGGTCGAAAGAATCGAACAACGGAATGGGAGAATGTCATTTTTTACCCATTCTAACTTACTTTAACTTCCAATTTTGCTTGCGGCCATTTAGGTTAGCACACTACGCAGTACGTAGTAGTTGCCGTTCCGTTAGTGTCACCTTCAACGGTCGTTGTAGTAGGATCGGTAACGGTGCGTGACTCTTTTTTGCAATGCGACACCCTCCGTCGAGGGTTCCGGTGCTGATGGGGACGTTCACAGGATGAAGGCTGCCGACCCTCGGGAGGGTCAAAAAGACATCTTTATTACAAATTATTGGAACACAGGCTGCGTCAGGCCGGATTGCGCGGCGCGCCAACATCAACGTTATGGTCTACGCTGTGCTCTGCTTCAACTTCGCCGGGTGTCGACCTTGGAGTCCTACAACAGATACTACGGTGCAAAAGGACAACATGACCATAAGCGGACTGACAAGGCATAAGAATTTATTGTTTAAATTTCGGGGATTGGCAAGGAAAGGACATTGAATTGGTTGGAAGATACGCTTTAAAAGTTGTCAGTGGCAACACCAGTGTGACAAAAAAGGCTCACGACCAACTTTACGCTAAAATCGCCCCATAAATTGGTCCGACTCTCGAAGAGTCTTCCTTCAGTCCGAGGTGCCAGTGCCGTGGATGAAGTTGCGAAAGAGGCGCGAACAATTTTCGGCGAACAACTTTCGGGTCCTCCAATTATGTGACAGCCGGTTAGCTACTTCACTCCTTCGGTGAGGCTGTTGAGGGGCTATGCAGCGACTTGGAACGTCTGTTTGTGGGTCGATACGAGTGCCGATACGGAGTTCACCGCGGCTACGCTCTACCGGCTAATGGACGGACTCAGGGACACCCGGCCGCCCCCGGGGAGGTTTCAGATATTTCGAGTTTAATAACAATACTCGTAAATACGGGGCAACTCATTCGTTACGCCGTAAGTGTTCGATGGATCGCATCCCGCAGTGCCACCTTGTGGAAAGGCCTGGTCAAATGGCAACCGGGTTGTTGATGTCCTCCGGCGATGCAGGTGAGTGTGCATCGTTCGACCATCAACATGATGATGATGATGGCGGCATCATCATCGTGGAATTCGTGAAAACACCACCATCCATTTACGATTACGAAACTATTCGCGCGCGCTTCCCATCGGGGGGCCACTTGCTCCGGGCATCCCCACCAAAAAAAAAAAACGAAGCATCGAAAGGCAATTTGTGATGGTAAACCAACGGGCCATAATCCGGCGAAAAGCCAAAGCGTTCGCCGAATGTATGCGAATGCGGGCATATTTAATTTCCGAATTCTGCCATCTGCGGTGCGCATTTTCCCGACGGGCATTCCGAGTACTTGCGTTTAATTCGTTTCGCTTCGGTGCACAATTTTGCGGTGGTAACAATATTTACAGCTATTTGCTTCAAGGGCCTGCCAGGGGCTCGATAGCTGAGGTCCCACTCGGTGGGACAAGAAGTGAATCTTGTAAACCCGTATGTAAACATGCACGATTAAGGGATGTCCCGTCCATTAGGCGAAGGATTAGTGATCTCGCTCTAATTGAAAGTCAAAAGACCCAAGCCAGGGCAACCGACCCGGGAACCCGGGACGTAATTCTTTCTAATCTCGACGAGTCCAGCGGGGCTCGGGCGCAGCGGGTACTTGACATAAATTCACCGTCAATTAAACGCGAGTCACCGATTCCAGTTGAGCCAACCGGGCACCGGTCACAGACACTTTTTATGCTTATTGATACTGTCACCAGTCGAGGTCCCTCGTTCCGGTTCTCGACTCGTGAGCGCAAAGCAGATGCAACCCGCCAATGGGCCCTGGCACAGCTCTGATCCGAGGAGTTTTAAGCCCCGAGCACCACAAGTGACGATAGCAGACGCCGCGTAAGCCATCCGTTCCATTAGCAGAGGACCCGTGGTGTAGACACCGAACACCGAAACAAGCCGGAAAACCGGTGGGAAGCAAACGAAAATAAAATTGTATGTTTATTTGTTCATAAATCCGCCATTATCGAGCGGTGAGCCCAATCGGGAAGCAATATGTAGCTTATGGTGTTGAATGGATTGAGCACCATGATTGGGTGCCATTGGTTTACGCCGGTGTGTTGTTCTGTTTTACCAAGGAAAAACGATAGAAAAATCCGGAATGAAGAAGGCAATCCAATATTCAGGGGATAATTTGCTTTTAATGCCGGCCATCGAATGTACAATAAATATTATTCCACGCATAATTTGTAAGTGATGAAAGAGTGGCAGACCTGGAGGATATACTCTTATTAAACCACATTGTGAAACTTTTGACACAAACTGTCACTTTATGCCGTTCCATCTGTACAACAGACGGCCTGTCCTTCGCCACCGCAAGCGACACAAATCTCAGTTGGCTAAGGACTTTCCTGAGAGACGACGACGACGGGAGCCCACCTTATGTCATCAATCAAAACACTTCTCAACTCTGAAGCATATTTGACGTAACTGGATTCACCAAAGTCGGCCACGAAATGTTGCTCCTGCTGAGGGCTTGCTCTGGGAACTTTTGCTTCCAATTCATTCCAACCTTCATTCGCCAGGAGTTCGGTGCACGGCTGTTAGTTTTTCGTTGTCCCCAACTCCAGCAGACTCTAGCCGGTCTGTTAGTTTTGGGCAAGTTTCTGCTCCTATCTCTAGGCCCCCTGGTCTGACAGTGCCGAGCCGAGGATTGGCTCTCTAAGCCTCCCGCACACGGCCGGGCCCACCGAGAGGTTTGCTGTCAACTTCAAACGGAAAAGTCGGTCCACGGGGACTGGTGCCTGGTCTGGGGGTCCTGTGGAGTTTCATTCAAAACGCCCGTCGCTCCTGCTCCGGACTTCCCACCGAATGGCGTTCCACAGAAGAGGACGGTAATCGCTGGTTAGCGGCCTGGCACTGCACACCGGTTGTTAGCAACGAGGTGCGCACATTGTGCCGCGATAAGTAGGGACGCCAACAGTCGGTCGGCCGGAATTCGAACCAGGCCAACCGGTGGTGGCCACCGGTCCGCTCCTGTTGCGCCGGTTGCAAATCCGTTTTGTCATCTTCCAAAACCGGCATCCGGAACCTGATTGAAAAATGGCACTTCGTGCCGTGGCCAGGGCCAAGCTCATCCCGTCGTCGTTGCCGGTGTAGGACCAAAATAAAGAACCGCAAGACATCGGCACCGGGCCGAGCCGAAGACGATACTATCGGGAACGATTATGGGTACGTGGCAAGTGGCAAGGTGTCGACCGGGGCCACCCCTGCCCTTCCGAAAAGGCCGTGCGGGAAACTAACGGAAAAGTTAAAAAGCCATGAACATTTAACGAGCGTTTTCCATTAGCTTTTCCCACCGGCGGCCGCGGCGGCGGTTCAGACCCCGGCCCCTCCATTAGTAGCCGGCGGCGGCACAACATGTCCATTATGGTTTCCTGTTGCTAAGTAATGATGAAATTGAATCCGGATTTGCAGATTTCAGATTGCGCCGTGTGCAGGTATTCTGCAACGAGGGCCTCAGAGGGCCGCCCCGGCATAAGTGGAGTGCAGCTGGTGTGGAACTTGGTGCCGGGGCCATTGTACTCTGTTGCGTGCGCCACGGCGAGTGCCATAACTGGGGCTTGGTCCGGAGATTCCGAGCTAAACGGTGACCGGCCTGTTCGAGTTACGACCGTGCAAGAGATCCAGACTTCTCCACAGCACTGCTCTAGTTGCAGTCTGTAGACTAATCCAGCGCAGAATGGCAAGTAGTGTCCAAATTAAGACAACCCTTCTATGAAGTCTGGATAGTTGAAGGAATTCAATCACCGCCAGTGTACGATGATCCTGGTGGCTGAAGCGGACTTTAATCTTTCAGCTCAGCACGTGAAATGGCACCGATTCATCAACTCGTCCCAGTCCCCCCCATGGGGATACCTTCGGAACGTGGTGTAATGTTGGCACTTTTGCGTTATGCACCGTTGTGTCTCCGGTCCCTAGCACCTACCGCTGCTAGTTGTAATCTGATGTCGCATTCCGTTAACACTTCCGCCGGCCCTGGCACCTGTGGGCTCGGCCGGCCTGCCAATGGGCGATGAGTTTGCGAAACCCGGGGGAGGCATCTGCTAATTTTTCTTTCGCCGCGCCAAGATAGTTCCGCGGCTTTCTTGCCGCGGCTGGTTGCATATGATGAATGATGAACAAGAAGATGGGGAGACCCCGGGGACGTGGTGGGCAGGATGCTTGCTACACAGCGGTTGACCCCGGACGGCCGGCCGGTGACTATGCTGTTACGGGGTGTGCTGTTGTTCCCGTTAGCCTCTTTATCGGACGGCCACGTCGGGCCGGCGGAAAAGAAACACACGGCGAAAGAAACAAGGTTAAGATTAAGACCTTCTCCGGCGGGCCTATTGGCGGTGGGCGGTCGGCGGGATTCAATCATCACAGGGCCGCACCCTGCCCCATCAGTTGGCCCATCGTGAGAAGGGCTTCGTTTGAGAAGAGAGAGAGAAAGAGAGGGCAAGAGAGAATGGGAATAAACCAACAAAAGCGGTGGGCGAACAAATCGAAAACGTGTTAAAGCATGAATCATAAACCCTTCCCGATGGGCCAACGCTGGTTGGACCTTTCGTTTTCCCTTCATCTTTTTTCTCCACCGTTCGCGGCTCGCGAACTTTACCGTGGCCACCCCGTTAGCTGATTGATTGATTGATTGATTGATGGTTACCGATTTCTTCTAACAACATTTTCTAAATACCTCGCACCTTCCGTGAGGCTCCGCGGCCGGGCGGCCTCGTCGGGGGAAACAAGGAAGAAATGGCTTCAAGGCGGCCAACGGTGTGTTATTATTAATTTCGCGTACAGTGAGCAAACCCAACCGAACCCCGGCAGCCGGTGGTGGCCACAAAACCAACAACATCCTCAAACAACCATCATCATCAGTCGGCACCGGGTGGGATACATTGCATTCAATTATGGGTGTGAGATCCTTCGGAAGAAAGCGGACGGGATTTGAGGCCCTGCCCCATACCCATTGGCTGGCGACGCGAAACAAAACGGAATCCGGTGGTTCGTGCAAGAATCTGAACGGCAGCCGGCCCTTTCTCGGAATGCACACGATTTGAGTGCGATCGAAGGCCACGGACGTGACGTGATGGCGCTGCACGCACGTGTACGTTCCGTCGGTACACATTTCGTTACGCACCGCCTTCGGCACGGTATAATCCGGCTCCTGTCTCGACCCACGGCACAACTCGATTTCATGCAAATCACCCGTTTAAAGCCAGGCGAAACCGAAACTTCGGGTTTCGGGCCCGGGGTAGCAGCTGCAGAACCACCAGGCCCTGAGAAGATCGGGAGCCACGGCCGGGTTCGGGAGTTGGAATAAATTGGAGCGAATTGATGCGTCCGCTGCGTGATGGGATCCCGCGCGCATGGCTTTGCCTTCATTCTTCGGGCCGACCGGGGGTTTCGAACGAGGCTTTGGTGTCGCGAGGGGGAACACGGACCCGGATCCGAACCCGGACGGGGCCTGGCCGGTGGCCGGACTGATTGACTGATTGAGATGGTGGCGCCACTGATTTACGATAAGTAATCACCATTCGCACAATCAATTCGTCTCTGGTGAATTCATCGCTCTCTTTTACGGAGAGGCTGACAGAGGTTCGGTCCCGGCCACCGCACAAATTGCTATTGCAATCGGGAGCGAATTGGGTCGAGAACTTCGGATCGAGAGTTTAACTTGCGTAGTTGGATGGTTCGCAGGATAATTCGGCCCGTATCTGGCCCCTTTCGTATGCCTGTACCGTTGGAAAACTGAGCGGGACATTGTATTTCACGCAAAGAGTTTGGTCCTTACTCTTTGTTTCAAAAACGACCAGCCATAAAAATGCATTGGATTTGCATCAGGGAAATTGGAGCGCCATCGTCTGGACGAAATGAAGTGTGACCCTTGAGTTCTGAATATTTCTGAGAGCCTGAGCAGAGTTTTGTTGGAAACGGCCAAGGACAAGTTCCGATACGAAACGAGTGGAGGGGGCCTATCGGCATTTTCTATTGCTTGAAGCATTACTTGGGAGAAAGTTAGTTCTGGTTGTCTTTCGAAGAGTATGGTGATCGTTTTATTTTGGGTCTTCTAAACCCGATTATTTTGTTACTTTATGAATGGCTAAATCGGGAACACAATGTTCGGAAAATGTTCACTGGGGATTTAAATTTCCTCTGCGTTTCGCCAAGGATTTGCTTCGATTTGCAACTTCACATTTCGAACCATTTCAGATGATTCTGTAGATCGTTTTCAGTCTAATGTGATACGAAAACTTATGTCCACATGTAATCCATTCAAGCATTCATTTTGCACAATTTGGACGAAGCTCAGTTCCTGAGAATTGTAGAATTCCTCATAGCCTAGAATGCAGAATTAATTTCGAAAGAATCTCACTTTTTTTTTTGTGAAGCACGCTTTATCGACTGAAATGCCATCCACAGTGCAGCTGATATCGAAAGCCCTCTGCAGTTCAGTGGACGGACGCACGATGATGGCCTTTATGCAAAAGGGCACACACAAAAAAACGTATCGATTATCGAGGCTCCTGTCAAGGGCAGCCCCGAGTTCCGGGGTTTGCAACTGACATGAGCAATCTTGGCAAACGCAACGCATAAAGCGATACAACTCATATATTTATTCCTCTGACACTCCACGGGAGTCCTGCTGACGGGTCATTAAATATGTACTTGTTTTTTACTTACTGCACACCGCTTCAGACGCGTATTTGCTTCCTCTGGAGCTGGAGCCTGGAACGAGAACGAGAGAAATCATGAAATATTTTTTATATACCCGCTTTCGGAGTTTTTCACCATAGGTTATCGGCCCCGCGCTAACCCGGCGTCGACCCGGCGTATTTGCATAAATATTTCAACATCGATCGTCTGGTGGTGCAGAAAATAATGACGTGAACGGGACGACAATGGCCACATTGCGACGGCTGCCATCAAACCGCCCGACACCTGAAGGAGTAACTTGTCGCGACAGCCATCGACGAGACGAGACGATTAGCGTCTCGCATATGGGTGCATTGTGCTGTGATCGATTGTGATAAATGTCGCCGTGCAATGCACTATGATTGTCAACACCTTTCCAACGCCGCATTTTAAACAATATCAACTCCAGACCCTTGCTGAGGTCCTATTTTCGCGCGTGGTCTAGCGGAGGCTAGACAGGAATGCGATCAGGATTTCATTCGCTCAAAAAAAAAGTGTCTGCCACGCACTCGGGCGTTCCATTTATTGGTTTCGACAGCGCCGCGTTATGAAGGCTGTCCGTTGCCAGGCGGAGGGATCCTGTGCCAAATAACGGAGCACAATCGCGCGCCGCTGTAGACCGTATGACTCACATTTATGCAAAATATGGCACGCATATAGATGATGATTTGCATACATTTTACACCTGCTGCACAGCGGGCTTCGTCGTTCGAGAGCCTAGATTTCCCAAAGCCTCAACGACTCGGCTACAATGTGTCTGGCGTTCTTTTCACGCCACAGCTCGGCGTCGCGACAACCGGTGACTCGTTGGGCTCATAAAAGTTCCAGACCGATTTGACATCACATATCACATATTTACGAGTTTCGACATTGCTTTCTGAGCATCTGGCTCCACATTGGGTCGGGTTGCCGACTTGCCAGCGATTTGCTGAAGTTGAAAACCCGAGCTCCCTGCGCTTGAACCGGCGGTCATCGAATGTAATTAAATGCTTCCTTCGTCCAGGTTTCGAACCCATTAGGTGTCCCACGGGAGCAGCCAGTTGCAGGAAGTTACGACACTTTGCAACCGAGCACCGGATGCACATGGCGACCACCGGGCCGAACTCCTAATGGAACCCGACAGGAACCCGTTGCGGAGGGCGTGTGTTTGCATAACGGCCGCGGCCTATGTAAATCCGGAAGAACTTAGCCGTACGGGCAGCCGGGCAGCTAGGAGCTGCCAAGTGCAGCCAACTTAGTCTTTCATCTGGTGGCTGACTCCGGCGGTGTCCTCCGTGCCCTTGTCGCCCTCCCCAGCGGAAGCTCGTAAAAGGCCACAAGGCTGGGCTGGGCCGTGTGCAAATGCGTGGCGGTTAATGAGCTGTAAATGGTTCTTGTTTCAAGTGACGAGGACGGCACCCGGGGCCCGGCCCACACCACCGCCGTTGCCCGAAAGCCAACTCAGGTGGAGCTAAATGGACGTAAGAGCAGCGGTGCAACGCCGCATTCGACACTCTTGGCACTTGGCAGGGCCCTTCGGCGAGTGGGCTCTCCTGAAGTGAGGCTCCGGGAGAGGTGTTTGGTTTGCACGGCGAATGAACAACGCCGGTGTCACGTTCGCGGTCGACACGTCAGCCCATTCGCCGCCCCATTGTTCCGACTGTTCCGACGGGGAAGATGAGCAACAGTGCGCCCCGCGTAGTCTTGTTACGCCGAGACCGCAACGGACCGCCACAGAGTCAGGGACGTTTTAATTTGCGTAACTCATGTTGGGCAATTCTTACGGGATCTAAATGGTTCGAAGATTTTTCCTAAGCAACAATTCGTTTCAAAGAGAATTTCCCCAGCCCAATACCTTAAGGAAGGTTTGTTTGGTACAGGCTGTCAGGAGTTCAATCTGATCGGGAGGTAGACTCGAGTAATCATTTGTCCAGCCCAGGTGGCTACCTAGCCGTTATTATCTGTCGTTAGCTTGCTATCAGCCTTGTCAACGAGTTGCGAACCCGCAGAGCTCCCTGCCGTACTACAGGGTGGTCAAAAATGGATGCACTTTTTCATTTTGTTACAAAAAAAAACGGTTGAATATTTTTCGATGCTTCCCTAATTTTTTTTTTGAAAGGCTGATTCATAACATTTTTTTATGTGAAACAATTTTAGTCAAATGTTCACCATGATTGGGTTGGCAGTAGCTCCTTCGGTCGACCTATTTTTGGGCACAATTTCGATTGTATCTGTTCCTATTTCGGCAATTGAAATTTCAAGTTCTCGGCTTCAATTTTGCCGAAGAACCAATCAGCCAAAATCCACACAAAACAGTAGCTCGTTTTGGGTGCATTGGCTTCTCTTGCACGATGTGTGGGTTTTCGGAACCACAATACTGCTTATTAAGATAGTCACTGAGATGGAAATGAGCTTCAATGAAACGTGCTTTTCAAATATCGTTCCGTTTGAGTTGACGACCTACCACTTTGGAAAAACCTTGTTCATATTTCTCAATTTTTTTGTAACCGAAATTGTATTTTTATACATAAATGGCATGAATTAGCCTTTCGAATAAAAATTCAAGCATCGAAAAATATTCATTCGTTTTTTCTTTATAACCAAATGAAAAAGTGTGCGCTTGTTTGACCACCCTGTACTTCCTACTACGGCGTGTTGCGCGACGCGCTTCATGGGAGCTTTAATGGTTACCTGGAAAACGGTGGGGTTTACAATTGGTAAAACCTCCAACAACGCTGTCATATGGTCGGCCAGTACATCACCCATGAACATGAACCAACGAGTGGCCCCAATAAAACGCGTGCGCTTCAAGTGCCGCGAAGGTGCGCATTATCGCCATGTTTTGGGCGCTGGGCGGGCGGATTGAAACTAAAAGGGGTTCAACGGTCCGACGACCGGTACACTTTTCACGGACGTCGCGGGACGTGTGTGGGAAGTAAAACCATCATCATCATCGTCACCAGCAACAAACTCGGCACACGTGGTGCGGACGCCTCGAAAGAAACGTCGGCCGGGAGAGATCGTCTCGCGATTCGAAGGTGACGAAAGTCATCCATCCCTCTATCTATCTCGCCGATGCCACCCGATGCCGCCTCGGTCTGCGGTACGTGACACGCGGTCGCGTGTGCGCTTTTCTCACGATAAAACTCACGTGTTTATGGCGCAATAACTTACCCGCTAACAAGCCAACAGAAAAGGGCGTGCGATGGAGCGCCCTTTTTCGGATCCCTCTCAGGATGAGGTTTGCGGACAGAGACAGTGAAAGGAAGGTAGCAGCGTTTTTGCCTCTCGGGTAGGAAGAGAACCATAAAAACTCGACTTCGTTTGACTTGACTCCACATTGGCCGAAGGGGGAGCTCGATTCGCACTTGGGATGATCTCGAAAGAAAGATGGCTTGAGTTTGCTTAAGCTGATTACGTGCGAGGGTTGGCGGTCTGACTGACTGACTGATTGAGCTCCGTGCTTACCCGTTACTGCATCCTGTCTCGTGGGGTCACATCGGGGGGGAAGACAGCTGGACTGCTCTGGCAATGGATATTAAATTACCTTGCGGATCCACAGCGGATTGCGCATGGCTCAAGTGAAGGTCTGGATCCGCTTTGCCGGTCAGCTCGGTAGGGAACACTCTTGACAGTTTGGTGCCATTTCCTTGTCTTGCCGCCTTGTCGGATTGTAGGTCAGGAAGTTGATCTGTCTGTCAAGCCCCTTCCGAATCTGCCCGTTTTGGACAATTCAAACTATATTAGACCCTGTATGGGTTCCCCCCCAGCTATGGAGCACAGCGGATTCGTGCGGTTCGGGCCGGCCGACCGGACGGCATGCTAATAGCGAGCAATTTGTTTCATAAATCGAGGTACGGCTTATTTTTTTTTCTTTATGAGCCAAATCCGCATCGAATGCCAAACGCACGAGGAGAAGCCACGACCTGGCCGGCACATTGGCCACACTAGCGGCTCACGAATTGTGGTCAGCTCTCCGAAATCTGACACAGCGCCGGTCGGTTCGGGGATTGGAATTTTGGGCCGGAATGGACGGGGAATGGAATGTTCGGTCCCGGTCCCGGTCCCGGCCCCGGCTATGCTCTCGTTTTGGGGCCTTTATTTGCCATCGTTTACGAGACAAAATGTCGATTTTTCATGTTTTCGCTTCACCTCTCGGGACGGGGACCCCCCGAAGGCCTCGGGTTATTGATACACGGACGTGGGTATGTTCGGTGAGAGATTCAGGTGTGGCAATAACTCAATTGGGGCCACCAGAATGAAGAAATTACTGCCATCTCCTGGCTCTGGGGTCCAAATTTTTTTCAGGGCCAATCCGGGAGTTAATGTGGCACAGCTTTAGTTAACGATGCCGGGCGAACGCGCCACATAAATCACGCAGATTAATAATACCTAATTCACTTGCCACCGAATTTTCAGTAGCTACCTTCGTTACGTCGGTCGCGAAGAGAAAGTCCAGTACATCTAAAAACGGATAATTTTCAGATTCTCAAAACTGTCCCCATCGGCCGCTCTGCGTCACCGAGTGTGGTTCGCTTTCACTGGACCCCGAGATCCCAAGAAAGTACTTTGTCCAATTACCTCCGTAGCATCGAAGCATTAAATTGTAAGCACGCGAAAAGGGATGCTTCAGTGACCGGTGCGGGCGCCATTATCGTGTCCCGCGATGTCACCGGCGGATCCAGCATACGCGTCCCGTCCAGCAGCGTGTAATTTAGCCGTCCCCGAAAATATGAACCCTTCCGGTAACCGACAGTCACTTTTTCCGGTGTCCAGCTTCGAATTCACCGAATTCACCGAATTCACCGGGTTAACCTTAAAATGGTTCCATCCCAACGAGCACTTCAGCGTGGCCACTACACAGTTCTCTGGAAGGCTCCACCTCCGTAGAGCATAATAGACGGTACTTTTACCCACTTTCTCTCACTTTGTGCGATGTAATGGAAACAATTCACTAACTTATCGGTAATTTCTGGATACGGTCAGTACCGTTGAATTGGGCGAAATATTGGCCTGGACCTGGGTTCAATTCCCGTCAAGACTGCTTGGTGTTTGTCGCACCGGATAAGAAGAAGAATATGGGCGTAATTCTATTCTGTAAGACGTTTGCCACGAGTCCAATATTGGGCTTTGACACTCTATCCTTTGGACAGTCAAACACTTTACCGGTTCGGCCGTCAAAGTCGTGGTGTACCAATGGGCCACTAATTGTGAACCTTCGTCGCTGGTCCCCGGTCCTGATTGGAAAAGCATTCAGAACGCTCAAAACCCGGGCCGTTGATTGAGCCATCCGAAAGGCGTGCGGCGGCGTATGGAAATGCAAATCAGTGTCAACCGATTCACCGTTATCGTGCCCGATTTCGACATAATAAACCCGTCAATGGCTGAGCGGTGGACCGCCAAGAAGTGGACCGGCACTGGAATCATTTTTCCCGTTCACAGTCCGCGATCTCGCGCTCCAAATTGCCGTAAAAACCCGCGCCTTTTGGAACAAAGAAAGGGCGAAGAAATGGCCGGGCACAGAACAAAGCCGGACGACCGCGAAGAAAGGCGACGCCCGCTCGCTCACTCGATGTGACAATGAAAAGTGAAATCAGTTCAATGGACGGCGAAGATCGCTGCATAACGCCGTGGACCAACTACGTCACCGGGAAAAATGTGGCCCCGGGCGGTTGTGGGAGATGCAGCATAACGTCGACAAAGAAAGCCGGGCAAGATAACAATGGGCGCTGTGGCGGGCGAAAAGGAATGCGCGATCGGTTCGTGATTGCGCCGCACGCTGATTATGATCATCACTATGATTATTATGCTACGAAATTAAGCCAGCCACAAGCCAGGGCGGACTGATCTGGTTCGGGTTCAGCTACAAAAGAATGGCACAGTTTAAGAAACTATCAACCATGAAAACGAACCCGGCCAGGGTACAAGCGAGCTGTTTCCACACTTTTATCGATCGGATATCTCTTGAGCAAGGGTCTCAAAACAGGCATCAGAAAATGAGAGATAAGTTGGGTGGACCTGTTTAGTAAATCGATAGCTTGAAACTATCGGACTAAGAGTTCCTCCTGGAGTGATTTTTCGTCGTGATACTTACTATTTAAATGTTAAATAACTCCGCCATTTTTCAGTTGATTTTAATAAATGAATAAGATTTATTTAGTATATAATATGCCGTTTTTTGAGAATTAGTCGTCTTTGGTTTGCTGGCAAAAATCTTACTCTTCGAATAGCCCCACGGAAAGAAGTCAGAAGAAATTCGGCAACAATAAGCACAGACAGTGATCACAGTTGAACGATTATTTTCAATGCAGCGTTAATTTACCCATGACGAAAGTTAATTTACTCATGGCATAGATTGAAGTTTCAGAATATGGTTGATTTGTGAAAATCGATTGAGACGACGACGACGATGAGTCACCTTGTACAATTAGTTAGAGTCTGTGAAACATTTTACAGACCCTTTTACGGTAAGAAACGAACCGAACTAAAATATGATAAATTAAGCAAAGTATGCAAATGATAAATTATGCAAAGTTCAGCGTAAATATGCTTAACGCAATGTACTGTACACATGAACGTTCACGGATAAAAGGACGACGCTACGTTTCGTTTAAGGAGATAAAGACGAAATAGAATGAGGAGCTGAACAGGATCACAAAAGTGAATTGATGAAGTGCTTCAAGCTGATAGCTGATGGTGATTACTTTAAAGAACATCCAACAGATATTCATGAATAAACCAATATTTAAAAAAATCGTTAAATTCGCTATGCTTTTTGAACAGCCCTCATGTGTTTTTCCCCGAATTGGCCAAACATGCCGCGCATAGTACCCTCCCTTATTTTTAAACAAATTAACTTGTGAAAATACAAAGAACCAGTCGTATAATACGCTGGTCGACCACACAACCGTGTGGCTCAATTAATGACAAACGCGCCAAGAATTCATCGTCGCCCCCTCTAATGGCCTCTCTTCTTGATTCCACTTGAGCAGCGTCCAAACGACCAAACCCTACCCAAGGAACCGTTTCGCAGATGACGGTGCTAACATGCGAGCTAGCACCTTTTTATCACTGTCGTGTGCTAGTGCTCATCTGCCCACTGCCCGAGGAACGCCGACGACGGCGTCTAACTCGCTTACTGACGGCCACGATTATCACGCCACCTCGTCACTATCCATTCTGCGGGTGTGTGATAAATGGGCTCCCGCAGCCACTACTACTGCTACGGCCAGGATCGGCTGCCGGCGTCGGGAGTGAAAGGATCACTCTCGCTCTTTCGCTAATGATAACATAATTGGCGCCCATTATCGATAGCATCGCCCGGCTCTGCGCTGGCGCTGACGCTGGCGATGAAGAGAGCGAGCAGAAAAGTGCACAATTAGCGTGTCAAAATGGCTGCCCATAAGGGATAGGAACGGTAGGAGCCAACGGTAGCATGAAGATGCCAGCAAGTCAGAAGAATCCTTGTGTGGATTTAAATTTGGTTCCAATCGAGAATAAAATTAAATAACTTACAAACGGTTGAAGGTTTGAGGTGCGTTGAGGCCTTGCGATGCTGCTTAATGCTTACCACTTAACGATGATTTGGTTCAAATAAAAGGGCATACACTTTATGCTGAGCCTCGGGCCAAGATCGCTGCCTATCGTCTGTCGTCTCCGCTTCGACCCACCACTGGAAAGCTATTGTTTCGTTAAATTTTCTCACAGCATGAATTCATTTAGGCGGCACAAAAAACAATATCCCCGCCCGCAATTATGCTGACCACCGCCCCCCAACAGCTGGTTGTGTCGGGGACAGCACAAAGGCAACGCAAAAAAGTGAAACCATCCGCCCAGCCCAGCATCCAGCGAGCGGGCTCGATGCCGAGACGTAGATAGGGCGCTCGGCAGGCTAGGGCAGCATCAGCTGCGCCTCAGTAGCGGCGCAGAGTAATTTCAGTTTGACCCTTTCGAGCTCCTTATCTGGATGCGCAATCTTCTGCCCTGGGTTCTCTGCCTTCGCGGCCCTGGGCTCTCTGCCTTCGCGATCCGCGCGGGTTCGGTGGCCCGGCCTCGGCCGGCGACGATTGATTAATGATTTCAATTCCCATCGGATAGGCGCAGGCGCTGTGATGGCCTCGCGTAGTTAGCACCCACCCGGCCCGGCCTCTCGCAAGACGGTGCGCAATCTTGGCGCGACCATCGGGACCGGGACGACGCACTCGACGTCCTAGAGAGGGCCACTGTTTCTCTCTCCGCCTCAGTGTCTGTCGGCCGCCAGATCGCAGATCGAATCGCAGCCGACCGTCGGCGTAACCACTTTGACCGGCCGCGGCCATTGTGTTGTGCTTCCTTCCCGGGCGCATCTTGCGCGGACTCTTGAGAGGTGGCTCTCGATCGATCCCTTATCTGTGTGCGCCACTCCGATGAAGGATGGTGCATCCGGCGCAAGGCGCCCGGCACCCGGCAACGGACAAGTGTCAAATGGCCGGCGGGACCTTCTCTAAAGTGGCCGGCTCAATGGACGGGCGCCAAGACGCGCTGGTTGCCAAGTACGGTGAGGATGATAATGGGCTTCCCCAGGGGAACGGGCTCCATTCACGGCGATCCGGCGGCGTATAAATCTGCGTTGCGGATCCGGATTGGCTTGCAAATGTATTTTTTTGCAAATTTAACGTTGGAAGTAGTCCGAACGTGTTGCGCAACTTTCGATGTTCGCCATCACAAAGTGGCATCTTCCGAGAAAAGAATGGCTTTCTAATTAATTGGCCCCTGGCCTCGAGGAATTCATTCACTTCGGTGCATCGTATCGCCCGGGTTTGTACATTGTGGACACCGGACCGGAGCAGGACTTCCCAGAAGGCGGGCCGGCCGGTCTGGCTGGGCCTGTGACAAGTGAGCCGGCACAAACTAATCAACGACCCGTACGCACGGAAACCGACCCAGACCCAGATGAGGGCAACAATGTTCCGCCTCTTCCGAAAGGATCGGCCGGCCTTCGCCTTCTTCAAGAATCCTTCAGGAATGCTCAGACTCAGACGTGCCTTCTTTGGCCGTGTTGCTCTTGTTAGGAAAGAAACGTGCTGTGCTTTGTGCTGCTCGGCCTCTTCTCGAGAAGTTCGGTTGTTTCGCAAACAACTTCGAGATTCAATCCACGGCAGAAGTGGTAACGTCAAACACGAGGCGATTACAGCGTTCCGTCGTCAAATTCCGTGTAAAATCCGTGGTATTTGCATTTTTATTGCGCTCCGCTGCTTTGGCGAAATGGCCCCTTCCCCAAAGGCCCAAGGAGCGCGGAGTGTGTTAAACGCTGGGCCTTTGAGCGGTCCGATCGGGTCCTGATCGGAGCTACACGGTCGTTTTCGGATCACAGAAAAGTAATTTAAAAGTTGGCACTCTCTCTCTCTCTCTCTGTGTCTGTCACCCGGTGCCCGAAAGGTTCGCGCGACCCCACAAATCGGGGTCTTAACGGGCGTGTGGAACGGAGGACTTTTGCTTAAAACGACCTGACATTGGCCTCACCTTTACGCAGGGGGTTCCCAGCTAATGGCCGCCGTGGGAGTCGAGGGCGGAAAAAAAGTTTCCAAACAACTATGAATAATAATCATCGGCACCTGGAGAGTGCAAGAGTGCGAGAGTGTTGCCAACTTTTTGTAGAATTTCCGTTCCGCATGTTTTCCGCTGCACCGACTTCACCGGCCAGGCCAGGGTTTTCCGGAAAACTCACCACGGCCATCGTGGGCGGCAGGCCACTTCTTGGCATATCGTTGCGTTTTTCTTCGAATCCCTGGGATTCCCTGGGAGCACGAGCCGTATTGGACAGCAGCGGCAGCAGACCGACGCGTAATTGACTTGTGGAACAACTGTGCGTCAGCTTGCCGCCGCCTGAAGTGGGCTAATTAACGGGGGAATTGATTCAATTTACTTTCCTTAATTTTATTAAGGACAGCGTGGGGTTTTTTCCTGAACCGCGGCCACAGCGGGTGTTAGTTTGCTGCCGCTGCTGTTGACAACGTTACTAGATGACGTCAGCGCGCATTACGAGCCGTAATGCAATATTCGAAGCCTTCGCCGACATTGGTCAGTTTTCTTTACTTCATCGTTTAATTTCATTTTAGAACCAATACATCGAAGTCGGTCCAATTACTGTAGGAAAATTGCATCTACTGCCCCTTTCGACACTAACAGCCAGCAAAGAAGGGACATTTTCTTAATAACACAGCGAAATTTAGCTCAAACTCTCCGTAAACATATTCAATTGAAAGGTTTTTCGAACCACGAATAGTACACCTTAAAGAGAAATCATTTGACGACATATTAGCACGAAGTAACTTTCGTTTGATTCTTTTTCAAACAACATTCTTTAAGGCTACGTTTTATTCCTCACAATGGAATTTGGGGTGTTCACAGGACACTCTCGATCTTTCGACACCATATTAATACCAGTTTCTGTACGTTACTTTCGAAGGTACTTTTTGACGTAAATTTGTTAATTCTTCCCCATCGTCTGATCCCCATCAGATTTTATATAGTTGAGCCAAAGGTTTTTCCAATCCTCGAAGCAGTTCGAATAACTTTTTTTGTGATCTTGTTCAGATCCTTTATCGAAGCGTAGCGGAGCCTCCCTTCATAGGGATCTCCACTTTTGGGAAAAAAGTGAAAAAGTCATAGAGTCCCCTATCAACATCCTTTTTCACGCAACCGAAACTTGCCAACATTTTGTCGCTATTTAAAAAAATTCGAACATTTTCACCAGGTTTGGTGACATCTTCTACGGAAGGTCTCGTGATTTCCTTCGATCATCCTGAGCAGTCCAGCGTTCCATTTCGATTCAGAGTTTTCTCCTTTCGTTTTCGACCAGCAGTCAAACGACCGAGGATGTGTTTGAGAATGTAACTTCAATCCTCAATACGAGTTGAAGTCCATTTTCTGTGGCTAACCATGTCCGAAACCTAATGTTCCATGCAGAGTATCTTGTTGGCCGAAGGCAGCGTTGTTACAGTACCACTTGTCAGCCTTCTAATTGCTTCCGCTAAAAGTACTGTTAACACACAAGTTTTGAAGAGCGTACATCACACTCATCGCCTTGGACAGCCTCGGTACAGCTTCCTTCTCGCCTCCCCGTCCGTTAGGTCGTGATATCGAATTGGGAACACGGCGCGGGTTCTGGGCCCCTCTGGAGAGATGTAAATGCGCAATAAGTGTGCCAGATGCGCGCGGTACACACAATACCACGGGATAGTTTACCAGAAGTACCGACGTCGTGACGCCACCCCGTTCTCCACCGGTTCCCCGCACAACGGGTTTTCGACCATCTCGGTGAGGCACGGCGGCAGCCTCAGTGTGTGGTGTGTTGTTTTTCTTTTACGATTCCCCCAAAAACATCGCTCAACACCGCAAACAGGCGGCCCGTCCGGCCACCGTTCCCACATAATTTCACGTCTTCCCGCTATGTGTGGCAGGGCAGGACAGGAGACCGTCTGCGCTGCGGACAAGTGTTCATTTCGCTCGTTTTTGGACCGCTTCCTGGCCAACCGGTGCGGGGGGGCCGACAGCCAGATCGGAGATGTGCATTCGTCTGATGGCCTGACAAAGATGGGCCGAGGGTGTCTTTTTCTCCGGATTCATATCTTGCAACACGCGCCCAGCGGGACACGCGGCGTTTTTGGATTTCGCCATTTCACTCGCTGGCTCGCGAAACTTTCACTCGCGGCCCGTGTGTGGACGTGGCTCCGGTACCTCTCTCGGTCTCCTCACGCTCGGTGTCCGTTACGGTGGGCAAGGGATGAAATGATGAACCGGCATGGTAATTCTATCGCCCGACGAAGGCTGTCCAGCGGCTGCGCCACCGCACGCTCCCCGAAGGGCCCATTTACTTCGCCTGTCACGGTGACGCTGGTTCTGCGGTTTTCCGCAGATCGTGTGAATCGACCGGTGGCCGGAACAGTAGGGGCGTAAAATTAGGTTAACTTCGTGCTTAAGCGGACCGACTGGAAGTCCTTTAATCAATTACAATCAGCCGGCGTGGTGGGAAAGCGCCCTCGTCGCCGGCGTACGATCTTCGTAAGCAACTCCTGGAAAGGGGGTTAATGCCGGAGATTAGGGCACATAAAGCGGGCGACCAAGTTTAATAACTCATTTGCGCGGCCCTCCGCAGGCGAGGACACGCGCCCGGTGTCGTTTCAAAAGTCACACGTTGTAATTGCTTCAACACCTCTCGAATGGCAGGCGAACGGTGAATGAAGTTATTAAACCCTCGTCGATCGGCTTGCGTCTTCGGCACCGAAGGTTACGCTCATTATCCTTATCCGTCACCATCGACCCTCGGCGGCCTTAGAGGCCTCGAAGGACGCCATACGTTTGAAAATGTATCTGCTATTGTTCCGTCTCGCTCTCGCTCTCTCCCTCTCACACCTGTCTCACAATAAAGTTATTAGGCTGTGAGTGGCAGCTATAGTGGCCAGATTAAATCAGGCAATATTTTCGCAACAAAACGACGCCCGCTAAACGGCGGACGGTCGGGTGCCGAGCCCACAATCGACGATGGCTCCCCCCTAAACAATGGTACCCAAAACCTTCATTTCGTCGTCGTCCTCCGCGTCTTGGTCTTGGAATAAAACGGTAACAATGGCGGTAAAGCAATCGCACAAATTTAGCTATTCACCATTACACCATCTGTAGGGCCGCGAGGTCGAGCGGTGCTCGGAACTGTCCCAGCCATTTGGCAAGATGACAGTTACATTAACTGCGCGATGAGAAGTCGGCGCCATTGCAACCATTGCTGCAGGTTTCCGCCGCGAAAGGGCCAGGTTTGGGCTTGACGAGTGCAATTTTGCTTCATTATGGACCTCAAGTGCCCTACCTAGTGTCGGCTCAGGTCAACCCCGTTGATAGCCCGGCCATGGCTTCTCGAATCCCGACTACCGGTGTGACGGGGGCAACAGCTCTGCCTGTAAAAACACAACGTTGCAGAAAGCAACAGAGATTATCACCGTCTCTTGTGGCTACAGACCGTTTTCCTGATACGTGGACCTACCGGCCCGGGCCGTTATTAAATTAGCCGCATAGAAAAGGGGAGTCGGCCGCACCGTTCTCGGCTAATGAAGTGTGCCACAAATTATAACCCTCTCCGGTTCACTTTCGGCACCTCGCGATCAAACTGTCGTCGGCCCCGGGTTCTTCGGGCCGGGTTCAGGTTCATTAGCTTCTCAACACACACTCCCGATCCCGTAAACTTGATGACGGATAAGCTTTTGATGAGCTGCGAAAAGGCGGCAACCGAGTGACCGAGTGACCGGACCGGAGTGCGATAGTTTTTGAGCAAATTAATAGGTCTAGCCGGGGCGATGTTTTTGTTGGAATCGGTGCGGTAGGTCATTAGGGTATCATAACATGCCTCATAAATGCGTGGTGCTTCGAGGAGTCGTCGAGCCCCATTTTTCGGCTGATTAACGCCCCGGCCTCGGCCTCGGGAGAAAGTGGTCTGCGCGCGCGAAAGAACTAGGTTTAGCCGTGGCCGAGAGGGCTAATCAACACTTTCGACATTTGGTTGGGGCGGCGTTTTGGGCTTTTCAGTTCGCTTCGGGTTATTTTTTCCCAAACGGGCCCCGTCGGTGGAGATTATCAAATAATTAATAACAAAATGGATGGACCGATGATTAATTATCGATTAGACGAGATTGTTTTTTTTTTTGCGGATCAGCAGATTCTCACGATCGGTCGGTCGGAGGGCGGAATTGGTCCGACTTGATGGACAGCGGGATGTTTAAATTAATTTCGCCGTGGCTTCTTTTGAGTTTTTTATGGTCCTGAAAGTATTTGCATTAGATTTCGGGTTCTTCCATCGGTGATTCGTCAAACAGCTGGCCCCGGATCGACGATGACAACACACGGGTTCACCGACAGATTGGGATCGAGCACCGCTGGACGTCCCGGTTCGACCTGGCAGGTGTTCCAGGTTTGTCGTCGGTTGGCCGACCCGGTCACGGCACGACTTCAGCGCCAGCGAGGATGTAGGTGAGCGGCTTAATGTGTCTAGACACACTCGGACGCTAATCCGGGGCCGATGGCGATGTGCGTGTCGGCTGGCTTCAGCGCCAGCGTCTGTTCCGCCAATTTAGATGTCCAGAGGCCGCGAAGGGCCCGCCGGTCTGGATTAGTCGGTGATTAATTTCTTGGTCGCGGAGGTCGCTCCCAAGTCGCGCGCCACCCAACGGAATCGACCATTTGGTTCCGCGAGCCCTGGCTTTAATTTGCACTCCACATCTGCCGGTTCCCGGATCGTAAGGGGCAGCAGGGCCGAGCCGGGCGGTACGGTGGAGCGGGGAAATTAGGGAGACAACGACATCGGTTTTCACGCTCGCCACACCACTAAAGTGATTTTTGATTATCTGCGCCGCGCAGGAATCAATTTCGCGCCCGCCGTCACTGAAACGCCGCCGGACATCTCGCGAATGGACATCGCTCGTGTGTGGCCACCGCTTTTTCAGCTACTTCAGTTGGAGTTGATACGGTTGTTGTGGCCGGTGGCCGCCTTTCGGCTCGGCTGCCATTCGCTTCGCCACGACAAATGTCAGCGAAGGATGTTTCGTTTGCTTTTTGCTGCGGACGCCGCCATCGAAATCGACTTTTTGGGGCCGCCATATTCGTTTTTTTTTGCTTAGCATTTCAGCGAGATTGCAGTCCGGTTTTTGGGGTTTACGGAGTTTGTTGATAAAATTCTCGGAAATCCCCCCCAGGGTACCAACACTGGTTTTGGAAGGTCATCGCCAATACTCGATCGCCACACCAGGACGGGCTTTGTTGCCGATCCGCACAAGCGCAGCAGGTTCTTCCTGCGCCGAAATTGGCGGCGGCGGCGCAAAAAAGGATGATAATTAAAACAAAGAACCGACGGACATGCCGAGTAAGCATGAAGCAGGAGTTTTGGATTGCGTTTAACCTTGAAACGGGCGGTCGGTTAAAAAGTGCAACTTATTTCGTGTTAGCGGCTTCCATTAACGGCTTCTATCGGCCCGAAGCCGAAAGCCAGAACTTGAAGTTGAGGCTTAATCCATGCTTTCGAACGCTTTGGACAAGGTTCACCAGTTGCTCCACTCAGATGGTTGCGATCGTTTTGGCTCCGGAGTGAGGTTCACATCACGACGCAAAAACTTTTGTTTTTTTCCGGCTCAGAATCATTAACACGTGGGTTTGCGACATCCACATTGTACAGAGTTTTTTGATATTCTGTTCTTTTGCTGTCCTACAATGTCAGCCAACTCATGCAATTTCACTTTTCGATTATTCAAAACGATTTTGTTTTATGTTTTCTGATATTACCGCCCTATTTGGTCAGCAAACTAACATTTTATTGTTGTTTCTGCTTAAGTGGAGTCCCTACAATACTTTTCAAAGCCATTGGTTCGTTTGAGCGGTATTTTTCCCTTTTAGAAATAGTGTAAATTTTAAATACGAAATAGTTTTTGATCCATTGATTTGAAAATAGCATAACTCTTAGCATAACAACTCACAAACTTATGAGTACGTAATACGAGGTTTTCTGATTCTGTTCTGAAACAAGTTCTGATAATTGTGTATTTACGATTCTCAATTTTTTGTCGATTTTTCTCTACTCCAAAAGTAATTGATCACGATGGGGTAATTTGAGTATCGGGAACACGAAATAGTCAAAGAGAGCCAGATCTGCTGAATGGCTGTGGCATCATTTGTGGGCCAAAAATTCCAATTCCCGACTCTTAATTTTGGTTTTCTTAAAAATCCGGTCTTTTGTGAGGGATTGCTTCGGACAAATTGCACATAATTTGCGGTAATATTCGTTATTAGCCGTTCTGTCTTTTCGAAGTCGAACAAATCTGTAAGCAAAACTGTTCACATTCGACCAAACTTTGCTTTTCGACGTTCAAATCTTCTTGGCCCTCTGAAAACATTTTGAATCACCCATAAACGCTGTTTCTCGCCGTAATAGCTTCAGCATAATCCGCAGCCAACATTTCAAATGCGCTCGAAATGTTAAATTCATTTTTCACCCAACATTTGATACCGATTTTTTGCCATCAAACTTTTGGAATAGACAAAAATCGACGATGAGCCAAATCTTTTCCAAGGAAAACAGCTGTTTAAAATTGACTGATTACTCAAAATGGTCGGACTTTTCACCATAAGTGAGTGACATGTGTAGCAACATAACGCCATAAAAAAATCGAAATCAGATATACGTAGCCCGCGTAAATATAAAATTAACAGAACTTGTTTGATGACACACACCTTGTATGATGAAATTTTTACAGCTTTCTCTTGAAGGTGAATACCAACTGACAAAGCGGAGAATAGGACTGTTGGGCCCGACACCCTCCAGCCCATATGTTACATTTTGTGTAAAATTACAACACTAAAGGCTCGCCATCGCCACTTAGCTCCTGACTATCGGTAGAACCTTTTTTCGTGCTGAAGTTCATTACGTCTGCGGTCACTTCTGTGGGGTCATAAAAACAAACACAAACGCACACATATACAAATGCGGACACAACCGGTGCATAAAGTGGCTCCCAATCGCTTGGTCGCTTGCGGGCTCATAAAACGGAAGTTTATGATGCGCTCTGTGCCTGTGTGTCTTTTGGCCTCCAGTTTTCGCCCTTGTTCGGTGGCCCCTTGGGAGCAGGACCACCCAAGCTTGGGCCAAGAAGCCAGAAACGCGGCTGGCCGTTAAGACGCCGATCATTGAATTACCCACCGACCGACTGGCCACTGAAATCCTCTTAACGATCGCACCGTGCAGTAAGGAGCAGGGCAATCAGGGCTCCCCACCGCACTTTAAGCCCGCAGAGGCGAGAGAGAGAGAGAGTGCGAGTTCGTAGGAGAAAATGAATTCCTGGCCCAGCTGGAGTCAGACCTGGACCACGCTAGGGACACCAGCGTTTTGTCCGCGCCGCGAGTTTTCCGCGGACTACTTTCGGCGTCTCGCTTTTAACGCTTAATCTGACAGTTCGTTTCAATTAACGTCTTAAAAGAGGCGCTCGCCTCGATCGCTAAAACCGAGGCGAACCGCGGCACCCTGTGGTGGCGGCAGGGTGCGTGCCGGGGGTAAGAAGAGGGGGGGGGAGTAACATTTTAATTAGAATAAATTCCGCCGACGCGCAGGAATCAAAGCTCGGCCGCCACGTTGGTTTCGGTAAACAAACGCCCGAATGGGGCCGCGCGCCGATCGTTTAGTGATGGTTTATGTTGCGAACTTTTATGTGGCCGGCGTGCGCATGCTGAGTTCGAACAGGCCCACCCGCCGCTGGCCACATGGCGCAGGAGAGCGAGAAACTATTAACATTTCGGTTCGGTTGCCGATTCCGTCTTGGGAGAAATCGGAACGCAACGAGCTAAGCCGGCATAATCGAGACAGAGACTGAGACCGAGGGCAGAACATAAAATCATCATCGTTCTCCAGCGGCCCAGCGGGTATGGCCGGGGACTTAACGGGTTTGCGATGCGGGGTGCCGCAACGAAATTAGAGAGTTCCGTTGCACCAATTTTTAATGTTCCGTAATGATCCACCTCAGACTCCGACGCGGAAGCTACGCCTCGGATTAGCGTTCCGAGCCCTTCTCCCCGCCCCCCGGGAAAAGGGCCAACGGGACGGGCCCCCGGCCAGGAGAAAAGTAGCGAGAACAAAAACCCAACCGAAGAGTAAAACAAAATCCCCCGGAATGCCGTGCATTTTTGCCTTCCGTTTCCGAGCGGCACGGCACAGAACCTTCCCAGAAGGATGCTGCTGCTGGCGGACGGCAAACAGAGCGGAATCGGGCCAGCGAAAACCCATAAAGAAAATCGCCCTTTTTATGCGGCCGCGTCCCGGGGAATCTCGGACCACCGATCTCGGTGCACCGTTAATTAGCGAATGGATTCTTGTACCAACAACTCCCCCCCCCCCCCCCGGGTGGGATCTGTTGTTTGCCTTTTACTACTTCATTTCGCTGGGACCTCTGGGGCCGCCGCCGGGAGCCGCGTCTTTTATGTTAAACCGACGGGCGCAGGACCAGGCCCCTTGCCCAGGGTCACGTTTTGTGAACCAATAAAATATCGATTATATTCGAGATCATTTCGAGGCCCCAGGGCCGGGCCGGCCCGGGTCTCGTGTGTTTCCTATTGCTTTAATTTCACTTTTTTAACCGCCACCGCCGACGACGACGTGCGATTGGAATCTGTGGTTGACATCTGGGGCGCTGCCGTATCGCGTTTCCGACCGGTAGCCCGGGCGCAATCGACTTGCCACCATCTCCGCGGGGGGGCCGCTCGCTTTCGGGCCTTGGATTCAAATCCGAGTCCTCCGTTGACAAAAGCGGGCAAAGTTGCGGAAAAAAAACGGGAACAACGCAGTATCAAGGGTTCGATCTGGGGCCGCTCGAATGTGGCCTCGGATGCAGCTAAACATCGGGCTGCAAGTCTTTCACCGTGTTTTTTCATTGGCCATTGGTGGAATTTTCTTGTTGTGGCGACTAATTGCGTTCGATATGGGTTCGCGTCCGGCAGAGAAGAAGAAGAAAAACACTCCGCATGACGGATCGCGCTTAGGTCCGCTTAGGTTTAATGGTGCCGGGACGCTTATCTTGATGTGGGCATTACATGGGCTTTCCACCGGGGACCGGGTGATGTTTTCCAATCGATGGCACCAAGGCACACTATCGACGGACCCATCGCGATCGCGATAGATTTATGTGAAACCGTGTCCGCCAAATTTACTGCTCCTTATCGCGCAATCGGAGGAGAAACTGTGCGCGTTCCGTTGCTGATGGCCACTGTTAATTTAAGGTCTGCAGCAAAATAAATCTCACCCTGGTGATTTTTGTAAGAGTCAATTTCTTTTTTGGGCTGCGAGCTAGATATGAGCGGAATCGTAAATTAGACTAGACACTGTTACTATTAATCTTCAAAAATATCTTAATCGTAATGGCACCGATTCAAACTGATGCCCAAACTAAAACCTACCGACCGGCAGACATTATGCATATTCCTCAGCTCATTAGGAGAGTGCTTTGAATAAACTGACCGTCATAATGGGTCGGGAGCTTTCGGGACTGATCCGCTCAACCTAAAGCCAATAATCACTCGCCGGTCGTAAAACTCGATGTTCTATAAATAATCCTTCAAACGGCCTCCACCCGAGCGCATCGGCAGCCATCGACAGCCCCGCACAGCTGATGCTGATTATGAAAAGCAGTTTCGATTTATGTGTAGAAATTATCTGCAGCCGGTGAACTTTGGTGTTTTATCTGAGTGCTGGTGGAGAGTGAATCAAAATTTACATATTTACGGCTTCTTGCTTGGGCTTCCTCCCGGGGTGCAAATGTCCATCATCGGAGCGATTGGAACGGGGGGTCGCCAACGCGGGGGTCAACTAGAATCAATCACAGGGACAATCGGAACGGACTGCCGCGCATCGCCAGGCGTGTCCCGGTAGCTTCACCGGCGGGAAGAAAGCGTCCATTTTTCATCCACAACTGAGCTCATAAAAAATGGACCATTTTTCACCCGTCTTTAACCTTTCGGATCTCGGACGGAGAGGGCAAAGGTCTGGCACACGGGCTCGATGGCCTGGCCCCTCAGGCCTTCCCCCCTTTTCGGGAGGGTTATTTAAAGTTCCAAATTTGTTGGTCAATTAAAACCAGAAAGAGAGAGCGCCGGAGAGCGAAAGCGTATGCATGCGCGAGTAAGGCGTGTAGGCATTTTCGGGGGAAAAAAACTGAAATTAAAGACAGATTAGCGATACAGCCACCTAATAGCTTCATTAATTAACATAATGATGGTATCAATAGCGCGGTCCACGGTGGAATTAAAAGTGTTCAAGGGACGACGCACGGTGGGCACATTATTTAGGGCTGAAAATAATACAGTTATCGGGGTGAATCTGCGCCCCGCTTTATTGCCCACGGCTTGCACGTCTAAAGGTTATGCTCCGATCAGTCCGCAGTCCGCGCCGTCCGCATGGGGAAACATGAGGTTGGCATTCCGACCGATCGGTTGCCCTTTCGCAACACCTTTTGCACCCCGACGACGCAGGGCATGCAGATTTCGGGGGAAACTGGTTCTCCTGCGCGAGACGGCACCGCACCGGTATGTAGTCGGCACGGCCCTAGAAGGTGACAGGTGATGAATGATGACAACCGGCCTCGAGCAGCATAACGCTCGCCCTCGGGCCCGGTGATTAATGAGACAAGACATACACCCCTTTCGACGGGTTATTGATGTGGATTACTCTTCTGCGAGTGTCGTCTGCCACTGTGTCTCGTGTGTGCGGAATGATCGGATTCTGCGGGACATGGCAGCATCAATCAATTCTTCGTCCTGACGGCCGGGACCAAGTATTTGGTGGGAGAGTTTTTTGGAAAGCTATCTGGATGCTGCCTGCATCTTGAATGTAGGCCAACGCCGGGACGGCGATGTAGGTCAACTAAATGGATCTTTTTGGCAACATTGTTGCAACGACCTCATGACAGCAACTGTCCATCTTCAACATACGTCATCGGAGAATGCGAATTTCGTTATGGAATCGCGTTATGACTTACCTCGCGCAACGATGGTTCCGATTAACCGCGATTATCTCTCATATCAGATCCGATTCAGGCTGGCGGTCCAAATACCCGGGAAATGCCGAACTGTAAATAGAAGAAGAGAAAGATGGTAGAGAAGCATAATCGCAACAACAGACACGCGAGTAATCAACACGCTGATTCGGTGGCCGAAAGGCGTGCGTGGCGAAGCGGCGAGAAGATGAGAGTTTACATAAGTGCCGGCGGTGCGATTTTCATCGCCAAAGCTCACGAACCGTGCGTGACACGGCCGGTGGAACGCATCCGGCCCGGCCTTACATCATCAGACACGTCGCTGTCGTCGGTCCTTCCCTCTTCTACGGTTACGACATACACATTTGTTTGCGTAGCGTCTCTTAGTCTCTCCTTCGCCGTGGCTCACGAAGGCCGCCGGAATGGAGTTTTCGAGCTGGCAAGCTGACGGAACAATAGAACGAAATTGAAAGCGTAAGTCTATTCAATTGTGCACCGCTCAAAATGGGGCTCATCACCATTGGGCCATGGGTTCGGGAAATGGAGCAACACGCCTGATGCCTGACTGCGAACCGATTACGAAGCAAAACCCATTGCCGGGTTGGACGCGCCCGTATGGAATTTCGATCGATAGATGAGTCCCCCTTTTTTCCCCGGTTCTTCCCGCCCGGAACCCGCGAATGCCCGGACCTCCACAGCCTAGATAATCCCAATCGCCCGGAACATACAATCGCAAATCAGCGGGCGCAAATCTTGGGTAGAAAGAGGCCCCAAATAAAAGCAATCGTAAATACGAGAACTATACTACACTACAACTACTACTCCGCAATCATCATCCGGGCCGTGGATCGATTGGTACTTGGTTCATAAAAGGTTTATGGCGGTCCCATATATCATCACCCGGTGCCCGGTTTATGATGGTGACGGTCTCCCAAGGGGAAGGCCGATAAGCCAGCACAAGGCCCACCAGCCCATCGAGAGGGTTCAGTCCAACCAGCTGGAGTGCTCTGAGGGTGTTGGTGCCGTCAGACTCTGTTCCGGACCATAAAGCAAATCGAACCCTTCGGAGCCTTATGCTCCGCTCGTGGCTCGGGTTGATTATTAGCCGCCATGGACTTCCAGCCTTCGTTGTGTGTTGTGGGGAATCCCACACAGCGTCACAATCGAACTTAAAGCTCGCCTCAATCGAATCAAGCTCTGATTGATTGAGCAAAACGCGTCGTCCACTGTTTACTTTGTCCCGGGCATGGATTACAAATCCCGCGTCCCGGAAATTGATTGCTCCATTGAGCGGCGCCAGCTCCATCCGGACATTCCTAGGTCCGGATCGCCCACGGTCCAACTTTCTCTCTCTGTCGCTAGGCGACCTAGGTGAGGGTAACGGAAAAGCGGGCCACGCCGAGTGTCCCCGGCGGGCGAGCGGGTCGCCCAAGGATGCCTTGCGACAATTGGTGCGCAATTGTCCGATGTCAGCTCGACCCGAGAAGCCTGCCATTAACTGGGCCATTTTTCGCCCATCACCCCGTCAACCCTGTATCCTTCGCCGGCGTGGGCCAGTAATCGGCCCGCGCTTGACCTTCACCATCGGCAGCGGCAACCCGGCGTGATGGATGTTCGATTTTCACGCCGCCGGCCGGGGCCCAAACGCTCGTATGATGGCGCTCGATTGCGATCCGATTGCCTGTTTGGGGATTTTCCTTGAACTTGAGCCGACATCCCCCCGGGGGCGCGCCGGGCACACCAAGACTCCGGACGCCGTCCAAGGACTCACCCTTTCGGGTGGCGTTGGGGGTGAAACAATTGCGCGATCATAATCGATGCGGGAGGCGAATTTGTTTTGCAACAAGAAAAAAAAGGCGAAACGGAGAAAACCAACAACGGCCAAAGATTTATGTTTCTGCCGTTCTGTGTGGGGCCACCCGTTGGGTCGCTCTCCCCCCCACGGGGGGGGGGTTTATGCTTCGTCAGCGCAACGCAATGACCGCTCGCTCCGATGGTCGGATGCTTTTAAAAGCATTTCGCGCCATACCCCAGGGACGATGTTGGCACAGCGTCCTGCGCAGCATGAAAGGGTTTTAGATGCGTGTGCGTTAGGGCCAGACAAGATGGATACTCATGGGGGGTTTGGCCATAGGATTTGGCCCATTTGGACCTAACCACGCTCGGGCTGGCTGGGTGATGGATTGATTTTTATTGTCCGGCCCGCAACATAAAGCGTCGCATAATTCAGCCGATTTCTGTTTTCACTCACCCACAAGGCGGCCCATCGAGGGCCGGCTAGATTTATGGTGATGGCACCGGGCGCCGGCTTAAAGGATATCATCGGCCGCGAGGCAAGGAATCGCCTTCTTTGGAGGGCGTAAATCTTGGCCACGACCATTGCGACCAATGCGTCATGCGTTCGTTCTGAATGGGTCGGTCGGTTGGCCGGCCGAAAAATCCTCGGATTCCCTTTGCTATGTTTTATGTGACTGATGCTATGAAAGTGTTCTAGGTGGTCATGGGTGAGAATGGACCTTCAGAGCAACCTCCATATCTTCGCGAGGGTCACGCGGTCGCGTACCCCTATCATGCTCAATTATAAGCCGGTTAAAGTCGATATTAAGCGCACCGACAATGTCCGGCATCCAGGTATTCCACATTGACTATGAGCTTATTTTCATCCCGCAGTCGTTAATGAGGTTGGCCAACGGCTTCAGTGACCTTGCGCTCCGTGATTAAGGCACTTCATTGCAGTCTGGTGCTGTCTGGTGTCTCTCGATCGCCAACTGGATTCAACGATTGGAGGGCATTCAACGGAACTGAGGATTGAATGGAGAACCAGAGCTAGTTCCCTTCCTGAGTTTATGGAATAGTTTCGAGTCTAGCCGATGGTGGCAATCCTTACAGGCGCTCGGGTCATTCTTCCTAGGAACCGTCCAGTCACCAAGACCAACCCGGACCATTTTGAGACCTTGAGTCGCCACACTCAGTAATGCAATGTGCCTCGAACCTGAACCGTGAATGGGTTCATAGTTCGAAACGTACACGGCTAGACTCCTTGGAGTGCTTTGCTGAGTCTCCAAAAAGTGTGTCACGCGTCTAAATCCGGCCCCAGAATCCATCGATGGTCGAGTCCTTGTACCGATTTCAAAGCGCAGTGCGTCCCTTACCCCTTAGCTCCAACGGCGGGCACTCCTCGTTGGTGGAGATGCATTGAAAGTGCTCGGCCAATGATTGACGGCGCGGCTATGTTTATTTGCTAACATTGAAAACCGGCGCTCGGATCGGACTCGGAACCTCGAAACCCCCCTCTAGAGTGCTTCCATTTGGGAGCCGCATCATCAAAGCGATGTTTGTGCCTGATGGGGTGATGATAATCCCTATCGGTGAATTATTCAACAAACAATCCACGGAGTCCCACGGAGCTGGCGGAGCCGGAGGAGAGCTTTCCGATGCGTTCCGGTCCGGTGGGCCTGGTGGGCTGCTAAATGTTTAATAACAACCCTTTTCGGGGCGGGCGCCGGCTGCGTGAAACCATCAATCATCCGCAGTCCAGTTAGTGTGTGCCCGTTTCCTGGTAGATAATTTTCCGCCGGTGCGCCCCGTATGCTCCGAATCGGCGAGCCGAAAGGTTAAACCGATGCGCCGGTTTTTATGCTGACTCCGCGGGGCACGGGCGCGAAAAGGTTAGCCGAAACGCGATCCCGATCATCAACCTGCCCGACGAAGCTGGTGATGATCCGGTGCCCGATCGGGCTGGGCGCTAATAATTCAAACGAGACGCCCAGCAGCGCCTTGGCTGCTTATCGCCCATCGTCGATCGGTCCCCCGGTGGCGAAGGATGCGTCCGAAAAGGAAGTCGCTTTGAAGCGCGCGCTGAGCGAGCATCATTCGGCGGTGATTTCGATCAGCGATGAAGAGACGAACCCTGCATCGATCGTGGGGCGAACGAAAAGAATAAATGGAGGGTGATCCGGTCGGGTCGGGCTTCTTCTCGCCCGCGGGCCCCCCAGTGAACCGTGAGAGCACCGCGGACGGGCGGCAAAAACGTGATGATATTTATCTGGATTTGAATAACTTACATAAACCATTTCATCATTTTATAGCTTGCGGAGTTATGCTGAGGCCCGAGCCCGCTTCTGGTTCGGCGGTCGACCCGTTCATCATCCTTCTCGGTGGACAGAAAACAACGGCGGCAACAGCCAACAAAAATGCTAACAACGTTGCGTTGTCTTTCCTCTGTTTTTGCTTTCGATTCGTTTCTTCGGCGTTCGAAGCCGGTTTCGGGGGTCGAAAGGTGAAGGTGCTGGACGGAATGGAATGCGATCGGTGGCTCGATCAAGACGTTAGCTCGGGATGATGAGGGTTACCATCTAGCCGGTGACACATTCCAAGCCACGAAGCTAATTGAAGGGTTTTCGGGGCGGCGATCGGCTCGCCAGCCCCGGAGCCCCAGAGCCGGATCGGTTGCGAGATCGGATCGGAGCTCTCGGGAAATTGAAAAGGGAATCGCAGCCCACAATTGTGCACTTAAAACGTGCTAATTGCCAGTGTCGGCGACGGGCGAAGGTGCCATTAGTCACCGTCGGTGCACCGATACGCCCTGCCCGACGCCCTGCCCCAATGGCAGTTCGATTGCATTGGCGATATGACGGTCGATTTCGCGCATTCACTGCGCCTGTGGAGGGATAATTATTTGGTGCATTAAACTGGCATCGCACCTTGCGCGGCCATTTCAATCGACCGCCAGGCTCGGTGAGGCTGATTTAATTATAAATCTATCCATCAGCCCCGTGGCCCTCTCGCGGACACGTCAGCTAGCGGACAGCCCGCCTCGGTTGCAGCTCAGAGTGGCCGCTAATCCGTTCGCCCACTCGGCTTGACCTGCTTACCGGTGCGATGCAACTGCGCAATGTGCTCCACAAATCCCGCTCTCCGTGGGAGTCCGTGGTCGGTGGAACACCCTAGTCACGGAGCGGAGCAGAAAGCCAGCCATCTCAATCGTGTATCGGTTATGGATTGGAAACTTTCCCGTTGTGACAGTCGCTGGTCGCGGCCATCGCGCTTTGCGTGGAGCATAATGTAGGGCCATAACATACGTCGGTGCTGCGAATTTCCTCTCGGTGTGGTGGTGCCTCTCAGTAATCTCAAGGACACGTCCGTATCGCGTTCCACACACCACGTTCTGGGCGTGAGTTGGCATTAATTAGGGCCCCGCTCGATTATCAATCGCTCGTGGCGATTATGAAGTGATGATTTATGCTCGTCATCAGCGGATCGGACCGACGGATGGGGCGCAAATCGGAGCGAAGCTCTGGCGCACTAAGCAGGCACGTGATTAAGCCGTGAGTTGCCTGGAGCATCCAGTGGCCCCCTAGGGATCTCCGGCGCGGTCCCAGTACTTTGCATAACTGACATAAAAACATTAATCTTGCCGATGCTCGGTGCGCTCACCGGTGCCATCGGCCGGAACGTCTTGTTCGCCGTCACCAGCGTCGTTACGGGCTTGTCGTGAAGTAACTTTCATTAATTAATTCCCCAAACTGCGTGTGGCGTGTGCGTTTCGTTGTGCCGTCGTAATAGGCAAATTGTACACGTGTGCTGGCGTAAACATGGCAGCTACAAAAAGGGCGCCCATCCTGACCGAAAAAAAAAAAATGAAAACTCCGTCATATTCTTTTGATTTTTAACGTTCGCTTCAAAACGTTCTCGGTTTAGTGCCGGTCCGCGTGAAGGTCGCCCTGTTCGTGGACGGCCTCTCTCTCGTGGATCATTAAGGAGAAATAATGTATAAATCATGTTCCACTCCCCTGGCACTCCACCGAGAAGGTACATTCCGGCTGGTGCAAGTTGCACTTCCCCAGTATCGAAACCGGAAAACGAGTCTCGGGCTGACAGCTGCCAGCCGCGGTCCGGGTCCGGGATTCCTAAATCACTCACGACACGCGGCGCGAAAATGATCTATTCGGATGCATAAAATCTTCAGGAAGTGAGTGCGAGAACTGCTTCTTTAACAAAGACATTGCATCATTGCGCCGCGCCGTGGTTTTGCGCCGTAGGCTGCCTGAAAGCAACTCTCGCCATGTACGGCAAGCCTGCAAGAACGAACTGCCACGTTGGCGGAGAGCCGTGGGAGGATCAGCTTCCCACAAAAAATTGGCACAAAATATACTTGTCCACCAGCCAGCCAGCCAGCCAGCCTCGGCAGCTCGGTTCTCGCGCGCCGTCTAGTGACATTTGCAACGACCTTCGGGCCGAGGAATTTCCTCACGCTCCGGATTGGCCCCCACCGAAGCGAACGGTGCGGAGCATTCACTCCGGCACCGATCTGGTCTGGCTGGTCGCTGGCTCGGAGGAATTCGTTAGACCGGTGCCGCGACGACGCGACGAATACGGCACGGCGGGACCTGTTCGAGCGAGCGAGCGATCGATGAGAAACCGGTGCTGGTCCAGGAACCGCGCTGGTTTAATTGCCTCCGAACTTCTACTTCATCAATCGTGGCTCATGACTTTGGCATTATGGGTTTATTTAAACAATTATGCAACGTTACCTAATGGGGCCTTCGTTGGAAGCTTCCGCGCTTCGTGGGCCCCGCCAATTACTGGACGGACGCCGGACCAAGCGGTCCGGTTGGCTTCCGTTGGTGGATTTCACGAAAGAGAAATCAATGCCAGAGTGCACGAGTTTAAATGGCGGTATTGGACGGGCCGAGCCGCGGATCAGCGCTGGGTTGCTCTATAATTTGCTCCGGATTACTCTCGGCCCAGGTTGAGTAGAGGATTGACTGTTCCAGCGATCCGGACGGCCGCTTTCGTTTTCGCTGACCGATCGCGTGGGAAGCATCATTCCGGCTCCGGCCTGATGGTTCTGTTTGTTTTAAACCTAAAGGGCGAGCAGCGTTTCGATTGAGCATTCGCCCACTCGGTGGGGTCTGATATGTTTCCGACCACAACATGACGGTGGCAACGCTAGTAAATGGAAGCTAGTGAATATGGTTGTCAACCTTCTGACTGAGTTACTCACGCAGCTTTCAGCCCTGTACTGTCATTTATAACTGGGACCGTTATAAGATAACATTTTGGTCCAGGTCCCAAATCCATTTTCACGTATGTTTCGTCATCCAAATCTTAAACCCTTCCAGTTCAGCTGCCGATCGTATGTTCCACTACGACATCTACTCTGAATCTTTCGATCTACGGTATTGGGTTCCCAGAAGCGGTAAAGCACAGCATATACAGTTGATTTTGCGAATTTTTATGTTTTTGAGATTTTTAATGTAGACCACGTGGGGTGCTCGACGTGAGTGTGCAGAATTATTTTTCTTCTTTTGAGTTTCATTAAACATAACTTTTTATAAACTACGCGTACCAAGATGAAATGGAGAGGCAATCAGAAGATTCGTCAAATGAAGAGGCAATCACCATTATTGATTATTCTGCAGAGAAAAAGTGCTACTTTTCCGAGTATTATTTGTTTCCGTGTGAAAAGTGAGTTACAGCATGTGACTATGTTGAAAAAAATTAAAAAGTCAACCAAAATGTCTTGTATCCTTGTCAGATGGAAAGATGGAAACTTTTCCTACTAGCCCCGTAGTTTTTATCTTCCACCGGCATCGGACGTCGAAATGGCTGCGAAAAGGAAAGGCTTAAATAAGCAAAATTAGATGCCCGTCTATTTGTTAAGTGTTTTGTTTGGGCCATCGCTCATCGCGCCCGTAAATGTTATCGTTTTGATTCCGACCGGCAGCATGTTGCCGTTTCGCCAGTCCACAAATCCCTGGGAGACGGAGAACCTGGAGAAAACCGATTTGCATATTGTGGGTCCGTGGCAATAAAATGGTGCCCGCCCCCCAGGTTCGATGATGCCCCAAGGCATTACCAGCGGAGAGGATTGCATATAAAACGTTCATTAGCTATTCTGAGGCGGCTTTTTGCGCACCCCGATTGATAACGCAGCTTCGATCAGCAGCTTTGCATATAAATTGATTTGGTTTTTTCTTATTGTTTCGCATCGGATCACCCGGAAAGCCCGCGATTTCACAGAGCAGGTCGGGGCGATTCATTCGAGCAATGGTGTCATGAACAGTGTACTCCAGCAGCATACTCCATATGAGGTTGTTATGATCCGCCGCGCGTTTCCGCTTCGTTATGCTGCCTCCGGAGCTGTGTGGCGGGTTGCCCGGCCAACAAACAATGGCAACCTGCTACCGGTGTTCGACAGCCTTGACGATTGTTTTCACTTTTTCGCGCTCCCCCAGCGATGGCAGCTTGCGCGAGGCAGCATCCATCGGAGAGGAGGCAACATCTTGGTGGGTCGGTGGGGCCGTGTCGTGAGTGGAAGGCGGCGTATCGGGAGCCGAAGTCGTGCATCGAATTTCATTTCATTTTCCTGTCACTCAAACCCGGCAGACCCGGGTCGGCCCAGAGACCCGTGTACGAAACCGTAATGTTGGCATCGGATTTTTTGCTCGCCCTTTGTTATGTGTGCAACATGTCTTTGTCTGTGGGGCGCGTGTAGGGCGAAGGGAGGCAAAAAAGTGGATCGGAGAATCGGGCGGGCTTCGCGTGGAATGCAACGGTGCGGTATCGATTACTGGTGCAAGCGATGCACATGTTATGATACTCGTTACCCAGTTTCTAGCCCCGGGGCAAAATCGAGAGCGGGACAAGGGTGAGAGCGCGCCAAGTGGACATAGATTTATGTTGGGGTAGAGCTGAAGAGCACCCACGGGATGCCTAAGCCGAGCAACAGTTGCACGGCCCGAGATGGAAGTGCTCGGATGCCGGCGACACGGGCGGCGTGCCGGAAAGTTTGGTGCATTTTTCCGTCGTTTCCGGGAAAAAGTAAAAGGAGCCGGACGAGTTTGTTGGCCATCGGTACCGACATTGGGCTTATAATCCCCTGGTGCACCGATCGGCATCCGATGCCGAATCCGTATAAAGACGAGCGATGGGAACGAATGTTGAAAGTGAGATTTTCCTTCGACTGCCCACGGGTTCGATTAGTGCAGCCGAACAGAAAAAAGTGTGGAATTGGAAAAAGCAAGCAAAGGTGCTTAATCCGACTAATGATAAACTGTTTTAACTCTGAGTTGGTTTTATTGAATTGAAAGTACTGTAGTTGTTATCGAGTTAAAAGCAGTGGACGAATAGTCTAATTACCATCGCCAATATAACACTACACAAAGCCTATAACTAGCGGAATAATGAACGGTTTAAATTGTCTTGATGATGTTTTAGATATAGCTAGCAGGGTTCTATGCATTCCTTCGGTTTGATAAATATTTATTCATTTAAACATATGTTACTGCCATTCCCCTCCAAAATTCGTTTATCATCATGTTAAAAATGCTCCAGTTTCGTTCCGAATAATGATTATTTTCGGGATTCACTACTTTTGGTTTTTCGCTTGTGGAAGCTAATGGTTAACATGATCCAATGACGAATGGGAATTGGTCCCAAAAAACGGCTAAATTATATGTCCAATGGAAAGTTAGATAAAAGTCGTGAAAGACCTAAAAAAACCATAAATTGCGAAGAATTTTCATTGAAAATTTGAAATTTTCAATGAATTCGAAGTTTCAATGAAGTACAAAAGCGTTACAGGAAAAGAATCAACTACTTGTCTGAGAGATGGGCGAAATGTTTTCACGGAAAGTATGAGTGAAAAAAACGGTATGATCATAAAAACAGCACAATTTCAACTTGTACACTTGGTAAATGGTCATAGTTCGGTCATAGTCAAATCAAACGTTGACAATACACGGTTGTAAGAGCGAAACATTGAGATGATTGGAGCACTCAGTTCGGAGTCTGTTAAGGAACTTTATCTCATCATCCACCAACTCGAACGAACAAAGGATCGCAATCTTCAGGACGTCAAGCAGTAAACACGTCGTTTTATAGTTAGGATGGTTACTACATGGTCGGACAAGCCCAAGCCCCACGCTAAAGGAAATGTATCTGGTAATTAACTTGCATCTTCAGTTTCCAATTACACTTTTCAATTGATACACTTTTCGTTCGTTTTAGATCTTCCTATCTCGTCAACGTAGAAGTTTACATGCATTGGTGGTTGAAACATTATTATTTGATGATAAATTCCAATATATTAACCTACATCGTTTCGAATTTTCACCCAATCCTGCCCCTATCCGATAAGTAGTTCCACCTTCTCCACTTTCCTATCTGGTTGGTTGAGAAGTAATAAATTTAAAGTTTTATCAACCCGCAGCGGCCGACACGACCCGAGGCCCCCCGACCTGGAATGCAGCTTTCCCGTGAGTCCACCCACCCAGGTCCTGCGGGCAAAGTTTTTCGTTAGGATTTTCCCTTCGTTATGAGTGCCTCCCACCCGCGGGGACCGATGGCGGGGGACTCCTTGTCAGCGATTAGATTTAGCTAGACCTACATAATCCGCTGTGGCTCGGCACAGGAACAGGAACAACGGTGCCCGCGCCGGGGCTCGCGAACCTCCGCAGCAACAAAACCTGTTCCGAAACCGGCCAAGCCAACTTTGAAATCCAAACACCCTCGCCGCGCGTCCTGAGTACACACGCACCACCCGAAGTGCTTCAACTTTTACTTCAACTTTTGCCACGCTGTGCGCACGCGCCTTGCGCTGGCCCTGCGCCACCGGCGTGCCTCCGATGCAACCCGATGCGCGATGCGCTCAAAAGCCGCCACCTTCGGCCAAGAGGGGCCTCAACTAGAAAAACCACTTTCGCGACGCCACAAACTAGGGTACACCTTCCGCGTTCCCACTGCGCCGTCCGGTGCAGTGACACCGGCCCCAGCAGTACCTGGCTGGCGTTTAACAAGCTTCCGCAGGGCCGCGGGTCGAGCGATCCGGCTCCGTCCGACGAAGATTTGTGGCCCTTTCGCGCTTTGCGCACGGGCGCGCGTTTATCATTCGGCGAAAAGGCTGTGGGGGCACCCACCGGAAGTGGACCCCAATCGAAGGGTCCGGCGTGTGCGGTGAAGGGTGTGAACACATTGGCGACACGATTAGCACGATTTGCATGAGCACATGACGGGTACGGGTCTGTTTCTTAAGAGAGGTCGCCGTTTTCGGTGGGCGCCCACCAACTGACTCCTGGGCATGCCCATGGCGATATGCAAATGTCCGAAGCTTGCGGACAAATCGCGGACAAACGTGGCGCGGTGGCAGGCAAAATGTCAATTTGTTTGTCCACCACCTGGGCTTCGAAGGCTTGACATTTATCTCTTGTGCCCGCCGGTCCGGTGAAAGACCGCCACAATCCGTGTTTCTGCCGACTTTCATCCAGGGTTATAATGGCCGGCGCCAAAATGTCAGGCCCACGGCGCGGGGTTTCCGAAAAACGAATGAAGTTCGCACCCGCCACTGACTGGACCCCGAGAAACTCGTAACCTTCTTCGTTTGGTCGCTGCCGCCGGAAAGTGAAACCGGTGCTCTCCAGGTTGCGAGGTTCTGGCCACTGCTGCGAAGAAGACCTATAATCGGCGTTGGTAAAAACAAAGAAACAACTCTCAAGTTGAAGAGCCGAGAGAGAGAGAGAGAGAGAGAAACAAAAAACACGCGAACTCGGCACGATTCTTCTCGATGATGTTGGGCCGCCCGGCCGGGGGCGATGAAGGAATTAGAAGAGGATCCTTGGAACCAGCACCGGGCACGTTGGGGTGAGTCATCAGCGGCAACAACAACAACAGTCTCGACAGTGGGCCTTCTCTCGAAAGTGAAGCCCTTCGGTCGGGGTCCGCCGTTGCTTTCGAGCATCACGATCCGCGGTCCCCGCTCGGCTCGTGATCGCCGCGAAAATGCTAACGCTGCGGATGCCAAAGGTCTTGCGAACAACTTTTGATTTCCTTTGCGGCCAGCCTTTGCTTTCCTTCTGCGGGGCGCTAATGGTCATGCTCGGGCGCAACATAAAACAAACATGAGCGTTTGTGTTTGTGTGCATAAGTTTTCAAATTGTTTTTCTTCCAGCAGTTCAGCTCAGGCCAGAGCTGTAGATAGGACATACTACTGGGGTCAAAAACGAACGGGAAATCCCTTCCAAACTTCTCCATGTTCACCATGTGACTTCTGGCTATTCTGGCTAAGCTAAAGAGGTCGCTCTATGAAGAGGTCGAAATTATGAAGTTGAAGACTATTAATCTCAGAAAGAAATGCTTAAACCGTTGCTAGAATTGGAATTAATGAAGACATAGTTGTACTGCACAAAGTAGCGACTATTTTGAAGGAAATGACGTAGATTTAGTAGAATAAAGACAAACTTTTTCAAGCTGTAAGTGAATTTCCGATATGTTTGGGCCGAAGTAATACAACCTTTAAGCTACAGTGCCTCACAAAACCTCCAAAGTTTAGCTCAACAACACAAAACTTAGATCGTTATTTGCGAGTAAGAAAACATACCTTACATTATCGCACATTAGAGCATAAACACGTTTGTGGAGCTGCTCAAAGCTTCGCTGGAAGTGCCCAAATATTTCCTATGCGTTAAAAGGCCGGACATGGTCTAAAACCTCAATATCTTCATTTTCGAGGTGTTAAATAACTCCTTTTCACTTGTCGATGCTCCCATTATGCTGTTGGACGATGAAATTTCGGGCAATGAAATATTTTACGGAAAAAATGATCTCTTGTTTCATCATCTTTAGTACAACTTTGAGTTAGAGCCACAGGTTTGAAGTATCAGTCCAGTTGGGTATGCAGAAATGAGTCTCACCGACAGTTTGTCAATGCAGATCAGTGGTTCCCAGTTTTAAGAAGGTCTTAAAACCTGCTGATCGTTCAATGTTATTGATTTTTTGCGCCGATTGGTACATTAGCTTTTAACGGACAGGACCAGATATGTCTGCTTCACCGCACCGCACCGAATACGTCGAACGATTTTCTGAAAAGGTTACTTTTCATATTTTTTGTCGCGAACAGAACGGGGTTTCTAATGAGACCTTCACTAAAGGGTTAATTTGATCGTCTTGGTGTGTTATTTCCTGCTTTCGGTTTATATATTTTTGCAATCCCTTTTTATTGTTTTTCATTAACCATCATCAATTTACGATCAGTTCTTTTCTGCTGTTAATTTGCTTGGGTATTTATTTTATATTTCCGGTTTATTCGTAATGGTTGTCCGGAAGGATGATTCACATTTACTATACCTGGTACCATTTTGTTACTACCGCCAGTACCATTTGCCATTTGTTTGAGTCTCGTTTGATGTTGCTGAAAGGCGAACTCCTCCCACGGAGTTGTGTAAGACTTTCGAAACCCGTTCCCGTTCCCTGGTTTGATTTATTTTATCATCTTCGAGCCAGCCAGTCGGTCGGACCAATATTTAGATCACGCCGAGAGCTGTCGAGAGATTAAGCAATCTTTTTAACGCGCTCTCGGTCACAACAATGAAACGGACGAATCGAGCAGAGCTGGGATCGATTGTTCAATCTCCGGGGCCTGGTCAGACTGGTTTCCGATCGGGTAGCCTTTTTTGGCGAGCAACCTTTTTCGGCGACGAGGGTTTCCGTTGAGGTCTTGGAACTCCGTTTATGGTGTGGCTCACCCGTCGGGGGGAGCAGCGTGCAAATTGATTGTCCTTGGGCCGGTTTCGGGGGTTCGATCCATCGAACAGCTGTGGGCCTCTTCCTACGGAAGTCAGCCATTTTTTTGGTTAGTTGGTGGAGAACCTACTGAAGGGTGGAGCTCACGTGACCACGCGTGACTAGATCGAGTGATCACTATCGGTGCGGTGTCCTCGCGCAAACAGTTCCGTTGGGTGGCTGGCAAGGCTGGGTGTGAAATAGCAACGCATAAATTACGCGTGTTCCAAGGCGAAGGTGCGAAGCTCGAATGGGGTTCATCCTAAATCGCTCAAATTGTTTGTGGAAAACAAAACGGAAACCCTTTCCGTGTTGGGGAACCCCCTTTTTGTCGCCCCCGCTGTTGTCGTCGTCGTCACGCAACAATGGACCACGACGTTTTGCTGTGCGTTCGTAAATGGAGTGCCCTAAGCCCTGGAGCGCGGAATGGGTCGATTGCGGGGTACGGTAATTAAAAACCATCACTCGGTACCGGTCACGTTTGAGTGTGCCCTCGACACGCACAGTCACAGTGCGCGAGGGTTCTGGCGTGTAACGCTTCGCGCCTCACGCACGGAGGGCTCCGCTTTTCCTGCTTTGATTGCTTCCTACTTGTCATCGACGAACGGCGTTGATTTCGCTCGATCATGGAAACCGGTGCCGGGTTTTTGCCGGTGGCCTCTGGAGACCGGGACAAAAAACCTTCCATCAGCAACAACAGCTACAACGTGTACGGTGGCTACGGCACGATGCAGGCCCACGTGTTGGGTCGGTTTTTCGGCAACCGGGTTTTAACCGTTTATGTGTAATTATAAACTTACTGCAAGTAAATGATCCGTCCCCGGGTTCGTTCTGCCCCGGTGCCCTGGCTCCTCCGGGGATCGGGGTAACGCGTGACGGCATTTAATTTTGAACGCAGAAACGACGCAGTGGCCCGATTTACGCCGTCGTATGTCGTGACACTGGCACTGGCTGCTCTTGAATCCCGCGGCCGGAAGCACCGGAAGGAACGGAGCCGTTCGATGCGCTCGCTACACACCGCATTTGGAGAAGCCGAGTCGCTAAGATGCCGGCGACACTATGAATAGCTTTCAAGGTCCCAAGCGTGGAAGACGCAGGCGACGGCGTTGACATTGAAACAAAATATGACAAACTCCCCCGGACGGCCGCAGCGACATCGCAGCCGCGCTGCGGTTGCGATTGATTTGTTATGCAAATCCTCGCCGGTGGGTGCGTGGCCGCCCCGCAAGGCCACGCCGTGTTTGTCAATGGATATTAATGTCATCTCTGAAAGTCGCGATGATGGCACAGATGCGAGTGCGAGGCACGTGACACATAAGCAGGGGCCCGAAGGGCTGCCGCACGGTGGCTCCGACACGGTTCCGGGCGCTTCGAGGACGCAACCTATCAACCCAGAAAAGTGGGGCCAACGTGGTCGGGCACCAGGTTACGCAAATGATGAGCTCCGTCTGGCTGCATTGTTTTCTCCACGCGTTTGGAACTTTGTGGCCGAATGGCTCAAGGCAAGTTTCTTTGCGAACAAAGTGTTGTTTTGTAGCAGTTTCTGTGGCTCTGCAGATAAACCCTACCGTTTTATGCGAATGCATACTGGCAGGTGTTTTGTTGCGAAATAAAATGGCCGACGATCTTGCGTTGGTTAAATGCCGAGATCGACCGATCGCGCGCTGATGTCATGATCAAGGACTTCGAACGTAACGAACAGCGAGAAGGTGGTGAGATCGGAGCACGGAGTTAATATTCAACATACTGCAAACCGGGGGGGTGACATCATCGTGGTGTCGCCTCCATTATTCGGTCGTTGGTTCAGTGCACTCGGGGAGTTGAAGTTTTATGTCCACCACCTTGGATGGAATGTCCCTAAGAGTGTGTGGTGTCAAGAGCGACCGATGGCCGTGCCCGATTAAGGACTGGCCGTGGACGCGAGCGACATTTATCCCTCCTTCACGGGCGGGATAATCGAACAGAAACCCCAGTTCCAATGCCCCTACACCGAAAGGCGCCTACGTTTGGCGAAACGAGATTCTGGGCGAACTTCCTCCGTAAATTAACCACCCAAACAAAACAGGAAACATTAATCATCTGTTCAGTCGTCAGTCAGCTGCCACGCAGGCGCGACCGCGGGCACAAGAACGTTCTGAGCGCCCGCGCTTTACCGTTATTGGCAATCTACCCGGTGCCCGGAGCCCGAACCAAAGGATTGATGATTTTTGATTGATTTTCCAAAACTGTGCACGGTATGCTCCGGAGGCTTCCGGCGAGCGGGTGCGCTACCGGCCCGTGGGTTCGTGGGAGCCAGGCCGGTATGTGTTTCGCAAACGAAGCTCCAGATAGTTTCGCGTGGTCGCGCAGCCCCAACAGGCGGAGCGGATGTCGAGTTTGTCGGCCCCGTTTGTTCTTCGCGCGGGTCGCAGATGCGAAGTGTCGGCGACCGAGGGTTCCTTTGCCACATTTAACACATCCACCGGTGAATCACCTGCTCGGCAAGACGCCTGTTCCCGTTCCCGCGCCAGATCGGCAACATGATCGGGCGGCCGGTCGTGCAGTAGGTCGATCGTGATCGTGTCGTGTGCGGCTCCGTCACAAAATAATTTCATTTTTCTTGGCTTCCGGAAACTACAGAAAAGCGCTAACAGCGTGTCTTTTCACGTCGGTCAGGCCGACCCACGTTTGAGTGGCATCGGCGTAATTGCGGTCGCTAGGAACCCAAATCCCGGCCCCGGTCGCACTCGTACAAAAGACTTCAACGCGGCCACAAGACGGGAACCCGGGACTTTCGCCTTCGACCAGGCGACGGAAATTATGTTTCACCTGACCGAACGTTCGATTTCGGTGGCAATGTTGTGACCGTCGGGCTGGGGGCCCACCGAAAAGGGGGTCCGTCGAGATCGCCGGGGGACCTTTCCGATGAATAAACGCATAAACGGAATCGAAGAATGGTTCCAATGGGTTGTTTCGATCGGTAGCGGTACGTAAAACCGCAACCCCAAACCACCGGACAGATGTTGGTGCGGTTTGGATCGGTCCACGGAACCGAGGAGTCGTTGGGCCTGGGGCTTGAAAATTGGGCCTCAAACGTTCGCGGTGTAATGAGGGTCCACGATTAGGTGTGTTTGTGTTCGAGCTAATTCTCCGAATGCTACTGCGCGTGGGGAAGCCCGCAGCAGGTCGATCTTTCGCAATGGAACCTCCAATTTATCGTGGCAACCACTCTCACTCACCGGTGAGGGATGGCCTAATCGTTTGAATCCCGTTCCCATGATTTGTTTACCACGGTATCTAATTGTGAACAATGCACCCACATCACCCGCAACGATCTTCAAAGACTCCGTCAACTTTCGCCCGTTACTGGTGATCTTACCCGACCAACCGCTTTGCTCATTTATTTAATTTAAATTGAATACGTCAGTAAACGTTGATCGGTTTCAAATTGCCGGTTGTCGGAAGAGACACACATTACGATGATGTCGTGTCCGAGAGTCATAAATTGTGATTCGTTTAAACGTTAAACAAACAAGCGGCAGCAAGAAATATTTTGTGTGCGCAAAATGCGACATGCAGCTTCATGATGAAAGGCTCTCATTCATGCAAATTTTAAACGGAGATAGGCGCACGCTATAATTTGAAGAAACGCTGCGCTTCTACACATTTGCATAATAACCACTGGGGAGGGGTCAGTGAGTCATCGCCTTGCAGAAAACGGCGCTTTTTTGGCCATTTCCAAAATGGCTATCGGGTTTATACACGCATCGGGCTCAGGGCTCGCTTTAGAGCAGTACGGCATGATGTCACGTTGTAAGCATTTCGAGTCTCATCGACATTGATTCGTCCTTAATAATTTTCCATCGACTCAGGAAATATTGTGGCATCGAAATCCGTGGCCCACTGTTTGCCTACCTTGAGCGTCCGACACTGCCGGAGCGGCCCCGAAGCGCCCGCCGATGTCTTTATCCTTTTGCGGTGCGACTCTCGTTATTTCGCCTTATTTGGGCAGCGCCGTGGCTACCTTCGGACGCCGGGACTGGCAGGCGGGATGCTGTGCTGGGAACACACCACGGGCGGTGATAAAATATTCACCAACTGGAACCGAAAAACCAGTTTGCCTGTCACCAGTGCACACAATCACACACAGGCACACGGGACGAAACACAGGACGGACACTCGTCGCGAGACAATTTATTTTACTTTTGCGGTTTGCAACAATTTTACGTTTCACCCGACAACCCGTTTTCACACCTTTCACGACAACGTACGGCGCAGCACGCGTTCGTGTTACGCACACCACCAACACCACTTATCGGACTCACTTTTTGCGTACAATGCGCGGCAAGGCTGCACGCAGCATCACCATCCGCGAGAAATATGCTAAAAAGAGGGAACACAAAAAACAGACGATTATGAAAACGAATCAACGAACAGTAAGGGCCCGAGATGATGCAAAGCAGAACTCGCGGCACGACTCGACTCGTGCGATGAGCATTGGCCAACAACTCCGATGTTGCGCACGCACGATCACCGCACGGCACAAAATCCAAAATCCACGCGCGATCACCGGCCACCGTTGTCGACCGAATTCTTGACAAACACTTCACATGCGGCGGGTTCCTTCCAGCGGCTCGGTGTTTTCGGTGTCCCATTCCACCACTTCTTCTGTCTTCACGCAACACGCAAACGACCGGCGCGCGTCACCGGCGCAAAACATTACCATCGGCGACCCGCGAACGGCGCAGTGTCAAAATTACGTAAGGTTTCTCGTGGCCATCTCCATCGCTGTCGCTCTCTCTTTCTCTATCACACAGCCAGCTCTCGGTTTCGATCGCACTTACGGTAGTTACTACTCTGCTCGATTCGAGCTGCGATCACTACCTTTGACCACTAAGAGGCTAAGCTATTTTGAATAAAATTTTAAAACTGAAGCTCGGAAAGGAACTATGTTGTGGTCATCCGTCAGCCTATGAGACAAATAATGGACCACTGAACACGTGTGAGTCGATGTTAGAAGTTAGTAGAATTCGCGCACCACCTGCTGTTACTTTGCGTTCAAACAAGGGAAAACTACGCAAACCGACGCACACGCGGCCCGCGCCCAGCATCAGGATGCCGCGAGGATGACGTGATTCAGCTGTGCGCCTTCAACCGAGCCCAGAGAGCAGCGAAAGCACTGCGCAATAAGCTCGTAGCCGATCGAAGTAATAAGAGACCGATCCGCTTGCAGTTTCACTTGGATTGGAGAAATATTGGTCCCCGGCAGGTTGCGCGGTAGTGCACGTAACTTACGCGCCGTTCACCCACCGTTCACAGTTCACCGGGAATGGCGCGAATCTCGGAACACAACAACGCACACCAGCGGCGCGAGACGATCAAATATGACGAAACCGTTTCGGAGCGAGTCACGAGCGGCACTGAGCTGAGACTGGGCGGTCCGAACCCGCTCAACCTCGCGGCGGACCGATCCACTATGGGACAGGCGGTCATAATCTACGAACTTTTATCGTTTTTTTTCTTTGCTTGTGTTTAGATTAAAGTCAACATTTTATGTGTAATTGATACGTTCAAGTATGATCAAAAACGAATGATTATTATTGATCCTCGTATTCGATGGTGATGATTTATCGTTGTACGAAATAATTAAAATCACATAAACTTTTGGTACACCCTGATACTGCTTTTTTTAGAGTGAAAAGATCCCATCTACCAAGAAAATAGTTAAATCATTTACACTAAAAATCCTCACTTCTTTAGGTTGGTTTATGATCGCCTTTTTCTCATAGTGATCTGATCAAGCGTTACGTTGGCGTTACCGTAACGCTTCATAACGACGCTTGGAGCTTTCGTGGAGCCACGAGCTTTTAAGGTGACTTGGATTAAAAGCGACATAAGTCGGCGATTGGGTGGTCGGTGTCGATGCTACGGCCCGCGGCGAGTTTTTCAGTGGGCAGTTGTAATGTCGAAAGTTGTGATTGCTTTCCCTCGGTGGACTCACCTTGCAATGAAAGTAACAAAAATAGACACCACCATTGACTCAATTCAGCGGGAAGCAAAAGAGATCGGAACGTGTCCTTCCTTTGATTCGCCGGCTTGCTCTCCGATGTAATCCGTCTTCCGCTTCAACTATCCGCGACGATCCGTTGGGCCAGATGAAGCTAAGCACCGATGGGTAGCACAAATTCTACCATCGTTTCAGCTCGGCACACCGAGGGTGCAAATAAAAGTTTTTAATTGGATTTGGTCCTGTAAGAAGCTAATCAAAACTGATGAGGCGTTTGTTGTTTTTGAGGAGGCGATGACTGAAAAATTGTTTCCAATCCGGTGGCACGGTGGTCATCGGCGAGAGGAAAGTGAGACGCCACGCCGGGAAACAAAATAAGCCGGTTGTACTTTCCGAAGAAGAGCAACTTTTATTCTGCGGCTAATCGAATGACGTTGACAGCGGCTTGGTTTAAGCGTTATTTTCAGTGAAATAAAATGATTGAAGGAGACGTTTTTTATTTCATTTGATGAGTGTTTTTATGGAAAAAGTATTCTACACGCTATGGTCGCTAATGCGCGAATCATGCCACGTTTTTTTATGTTCATGGTTCGTTCGATGAGCATCCTAACGGATGTCCTGCTGGTTACAAGGATGCTAGTGCACGGTGCTGGCACACTAATTGGTTTATTAAAATTTGTTTATCCAACTAGCTCTACGGCCCTTTTTCAATGACAAATGTCACCGGAGACACATTTTACACTGTAACGGACGAATGTCATGATAGTTTTGCTCGTGTTCTGTGTGCATAAATTGAAGCGCTTCGAATGACGTGGGCACGTGGATAGGAATACGAAGCCATCATTAGCAAGTTGTATGTAATACGCTCGTCAAATGAGTAGCCCACTGAAAGGCTTGCTGTCATTTCGAATGTTTTTTAAAATTAGTTTTAATTAGCTAAACCTACATTCTAAACCTTTAATTAGCCAAACCAGTTTTAATTAGCTAAATCTGCAGCTTGATACGATTCATATTCACAGGTAGCATGTTTCTGCAATTTCGTTCATTCTGAAAATCACACTCAATCGTTGAACTGAAATAAGGACGCAACAGAATACACTTCCAAAGTAGCTCGCTGAACC
>NC_071285.1:44764349-44775438 GCF_943735745.2 Anopheles bellator | reverse complement strand
GATGAGGAGTGGATTTTTTGGTGAGAAGAGCGAAATTGTTCACTGGGTTGTCTTAGAACTCAGTGGCATGAACTCGGCCACCGAACGGGTTGTGGAGTTCATTTGAACCGGTATTCGTTCCCAATTAAATCCCGTTTAACAGTTTTATTAGAACAAGTGATCGGAAATTTCTTTTAACACATTGAAATTGAACCATAAAACTTTAAATATTGAATGTGTTCACCATTTCCAATCTACGATAAGATTTGATTGTCGATACCCAATCGAATCGAATGATTTCGATAGGAAAGAAGCCATGAAGACAATGGCGCACAATCATCAAACGGATACTGTCTCGCTTTTCCTAACCTGAGGCCCAAGTCCCCCAGATACGATTCGGAGCCCATTTGCATACACCGTTTCGCATACACTTTGCAAACCTTGCTCGAGCCAATCAAACTCGTTAGAAAATATGGAATAAAATTGTGTCTACCGCCCTCTAAATGATGGCAAATCGATGGTGACCTCCAATCGGTTGCATCCAGCACAGAAGGAGCTCGACGGCGAAGGCCCCGCGCCGTCGGGGGCTTAGATGTCAGACGGGCACGGACATCTTCTACGAATCGTCGTCGCCCTGGCGTGATGGGTTTCGTGTGTCGCACCAATTTGCAAACGACTCTCGTTGCTTCGACGGGCATGCGAAAGAAATAAAGTTATTTCAGCTATCTATCATAGACCAGACCCTCGCCGCCGCGGCTCTCCCTGAGGTCATCCTCATTGCCCTGATTGCCGATGAAGATGCCCGCGAACGTGGCTCTGTTGTCGACTGCAATCGTTCGGTCGTGCAGAATGTCACTATTCTCGGCGAGCATCGTTTCTCAAGCTTCCCGGCCTCCCGCCCCCGCCACGCTAAGCCCGGGCGGGCAAAGAAACTCAATTTAAGCAATTTGTAGTCCATTCCGGTGTTTTTCCTGGGGGTCGCCCGGGGTGGCCACGGGGTGGTGGTGACGAAATTGAGAAACAGATAGCAAGTCACGAACATTATCGTTTCCACCCGAGGGCCCACAGTCAGGTTAGTTTTAGTCGTTCCGATCCTCTCTTTTGCAGCGCAACGAGCCCGAGAAATGGTTACAGATCGCAAAATCCAGCGCACCGCAAGGCTTTCGGGTGGGACTTTCTCGGAAGGAGGTCGTCCGTCAGTCCGTCGAGTTTCCGAGAATGGGTGCGAGAATTGGCTCCTAAGGCCGTGGGGGTTGGCGGCTGTTGTTGCCCGAAGATCATCATTTTTAACGAGATGATTTGCTGTGATTGGTGAATGGTTTAAACTTTTTGATTACTTTCGTCACCGGCACGGGGCCCAGGCCGGTGCAAGGGCGAACCGATGCAGGTACGTACGAAGGTGTTTGGGGAGTTCAGGACATTTCGGGGTCGGCCGCCCGCGCTCGGGTCACGGCTGAGTGCTTTGGGGGGTCTTTTGCCTTCCCCAACTTCAGCGTGCCGCCCGGTCCGTGACTAAGCATACCTGGAGCCGGCGAAGAGAAAACTTTTAATTATGTTTATGACCAAAAGCTGGACGGGGAAAAGGAAAACATAATTGAAAAGTCGCTACGCTCGTCACCCTTTCGAGATGTTTGCAATTGCAGTTTCACCTGTTGTTGTTGGCACAACTGGTAGGGCCATCTCTTTGCGCTTTTTGCACGGTTTTACAGACTCTGCCATATTTTTTTTGTGTTCGAAATAAAAACAGAACATTGAAACAGACAGGAATTGAGAACGACATTAAAATGGCACTATAAATTTTTAAGAATACTTTGCTAGAGAGAAAATGCACGTTCCTTGACAAGCTAAAATAAGGCCGTTTCGCCATGTTTGAATAAATCAATCAAAATTTACATCAAAATCAAAATTTACAGAATGATGGTCTGTAAATTTTCAAACCACCGAAGGTAGGTTCATTGTGCGCCGCAGAGAGTCGAAATGGAAAAGTAATAAGTCCATAAGTACATTCCATTAATCATTCGTTCGGGTTCCCATGCGCCGCAGGATTTATTTTTATCGATTGACAGTTTTGTTTGATTTACGACCAAAGTCTGCACAAGTGGTCTCAAAAAATCAATCATTTACGTAATGAACGAAGCTCTACGTTGCTTGCTCAGGCGAATCATGTTGTATTGCGGCCATAGATTGTTGTTATTACCTTTCCATACTTATTTCAACCAGATGAAGCACCAATATCACGACATCGAGCACCGAAATTGTGGTGCTTGCTGGGAGCTTGCCGAAATTACACTCGAGACTGTGACTTAAGTACGTCCAAAGTATATACAATTGAAAGTTTTCGTAATCTCTTTTCGCAAAGAACAAAGATGTTGAGCCACTAAACAGCACGCTCGAAAGGAAAGGGCTTTAGTAAACATATTCAGCGCTTCAGGTGTTCCAACTCTCGACGAAGTGAAAGAAAAAACCGAGAATTTTCCATCTCGTATTCTGAGAACCTTTCCCACCGACAGTTGATCCGCAGCTCATAAAATATTTCCACCTGACCCTTCTAACGATGATCATTGACCGATGCGTGCAAGGACAATCCATCTTGACACACCTGGACGCCCTTCTTGGTGGGTCCGTCGCTTCGTAACACTCCCTTCCCCGGGCACCGTTTCCGTTATGGCTAAGTAACGGCAGGCCAACAGTGTCCGTAATAAAATAACGAAAAGACGCTTGACATGGACCAGCGACAGGCCAAGAACAGGCCGTGGCTGGCAGTCCGTTTATGATGGAACAAGAATTAATTACGCCCCAGGAAGGCCCGAGTGGAGGGCCCCGAAAGCCTTCCCCGAAAGAAAGCGCTGCTAACATTAAGCACACCGGTGCCGGTGAACCGCAAAAGGATACGCCCTCACCAAATCGGTTCTCTGGGAAATTCCCGGAGATCAGGAGAAACTTTTGTGGTTCGCCAAATGCGTCACCGTTAATGACGGCTGGCAGGCCGGTAACCAGAGCGTCAACAGGCTTTCGTCCTTCCTACGAGCCGTACTTTTGTGCGTCCACTTTTTGCGATGGTTTGATGAATTGATTCCTTTATTTTGGCGCGAACGTCCAACGAAAAGATTGCCAATGCTTTCATTTCGCTGTGTTCAAACTGGTCATTCAAAGGCACTGAGCGTCCACCACTGAAAAGGCTTTACCGTCCAATGCCATGCTTTTCACACGAACGCAATAACAGGCCGCCATTAAAAATCACCATCAAAGTGGAAGCTATTGAACCATCCACCAGCGTTCATAAAGTAGTGGCATCAAAAGAAGAAGCAGAAGAAAAAACCGGAGGGCCATATTGCGTTGCACTGCACCGGAGCACTTAGAGGACGTAAGCGAGGGAAAATATGTTTCCGATGCGCCGGTGAAGTGCGCGAAAGTGGCACCAAATGGTGGCCGCGTCGCGAAGGTAATGGGCGTGAAGCAACATTTCCGCCCATTTCCAGCTTCAAGCTTCTTATGTTTCTCCGCGTCGTTCGGCAAAGAAGGACGAGCAGCGTAATGCGTGCAGAATCTTTGTTCTTCCCGCACACGGTGCCGTAGATAATTAAACACGTTTCGCTGTGAAAAAAAGTTGCCATGAAAGTTGTGAAATTTTATATGAGCCTGGGAATTCGTTGAAAGTTTTTTCAGTGTTCTGAACTGAAAATATATTAAAAGAGAAAATGTAAAATGAAGATCACAGTATTTGTCAGCACAGCACTATTTCATTTAATTTTATTTTTTTCATGGTCTCATGGTCTCAACAAACTCATCTGCTTCTTCGTATTTCAACCCTTGGCTCGACTCGACACGGTTATTTCAGTGGCCAAAATCTGTAACAAAAGGCCAAGATACAGTATCCATTCAACAGTTCATTCATTCTGTCAATCATCCCCTGTGTGGGTCCTCGAAAAGCTTCACGTCTTGCGCTATGACACGGAACACACCGGATACGTCGTGATTGACGCTTTCGACGCTCTCTACCAAGAGCGTCGCTCAGCCTCCGAAACACCCGACAACTCGCGTAACCTGTTTGAAATAATGTTTCGTCATTATTTCGATTCCTCACAGGGCTAGTTTGGATCTCCGGTGCGGTGCCGAGTACTGAAAACTATCCTTCGGGCGGTACGGACGGAACTTTCTGCAGCCCGATCTGGGCCACTCTCTATGGTGCGGTTGCATCCAGTAGATTATTCTGCTTCGATCTGCTAACTATACATCCCTCAGGGCGCCTCGTATCGAACCGAGTCTCGCCAGCCATTTCGAACAGATTCGTCCGACAACTCGATAGCATCCAGAAACTTTGCGCGCACACAAACCCGGGTTTTCGGTGGCTTAACCGCACATTTTCCGAAAAGTTCCTGATTCGGTCCCACCGAGGGCTCAGATTTCTGTCCCGAATCCATCGTCCCTTGGCTCCCGAAATCGAGAACTCGATCAATCGCGGGTTGCCTGCGGTTCCTGCAACTTTCTGGACCAACTCCGTACCGAAGAAGCATCGTCTGCAAGGACCTGCCCGTAGTCTAGGGATTTGGATACCAATTTTCCACCGCTCGTGGAATTGGAGTTCGGCTGAACTGCGGCCCGTTGATGAGCTTCAGTGTCGCCAGGTGACGTTGAGTGATAGGAACTTGCGGTTTCGGCCGTCGTCCGATTGACGGTCGTGGTCAGAGTCTTGACTCCAAAAGGGACCATCGGCTAGATATCGGAACGCAATTATTGTACATCTTACACGGCACCTCGTGTTTTTTTCTTGTGGCTATGCCAAAGTTGTGGTTCATCATCCTGAGGGACTTTTTGAGTTGAAACATCCTACATTTGTGTGGTGCAATGCATCTGATAAGCAACCTGGGTGTGATGGCCACACTCCTGTGACGGCCACTAAACCACCAAAAACGCAACCTCGGGACCGTTCGTTCCACCGATAAGCAGAACTCGTTAGGGAAAGTCCTTCAAAGTGGCGTCCGTGTGGCGGATAAATGTCCTCCGTGGTCCCAGTGAGGTTAGTTTTTCATTCACGCTCGAACGCGACGGCCGGCCGGTGATTGAAAAACGATGCGAACCGGTATCGCTAACCCCGTTAACGCTCGCCTCCTTCGAACGGTTCGAACGGTCCTTCAGAAAACGGATTTCTTATCGCCCAGCCCGTTCGAGGACTGTCTATCGCAGCGTCTTGCACGACCCGGCACCGTTTGAGCTCTCGAAGTGAAATGGACCGAAGCGGTTCCTTTCCCATACGATGCCCGAGGACCCCTTGGTCCCTTCGCATGTTCGCAGCCTTCGGGAGTGCCATCGGTTGGGCTGAAGTAAAAAAGCCCTTGTTTTGGTCCGGGGATAAGCCCGTCCGAGCCGCATGCTAGCACCCTTTTCAACATCCTTTGAAACGCTTAGCACGACCGGATGAGCTCCCGATGGCATGTGACCGAAAGAAGGTCCGCTCCAGAAAGGGCGCACTGTATTGGAAAGCGTTCTACATACGCGCGTACGCTGTTTAGAGGACCTTTTCTATGTTTTGTTTGTCTGCCCGGACACATGATGAAGCTTCAAACGACTTTCTGCCGTGATTCGGGATAAACGAATCTTTTAAGCAATGGACAACCTCAAGTCGTAACCGTAAATCGTGAGGGCAAAGGTAATGGCCGGATTTTTGGACTGAGCGCTCTTCTTGCCTATCCTGTGGTCTGTGGTCTTTCGTTTCTGTAACTAGAAAATAATGTTTTTATTGAGTTTATTATTTTAAATTTAGTCAGCTGAAGCCGGTTTCGCATTTAAGATCTTGACTTCGCATTTTTACTAGCCAACACTCGTTGCTCGACTTTTCGGCTTCAGCTCCATGTGTGAGACAACGGCCGGAGCCGGAACTCAGAGTTGCTGCCCGTCAATTACTATGGGCCTGATGGGCTTCATTTGTTCCAAATTGGCCTTATTCATCATCGTAATCTCCTTCTCCAAGTGCCACACGTCGCTCCATTCCATTCGAGTGCCACTCTAATATTTCTGTACCCTTTTTATAGTACGATTTATCTTTTGCCTCAAAATAGGACTCAGTTTCAGAGTGAACTTCTTTATTCGAGCAAAATTTCTTACCTGTGAACATGTTTTTGCGGTTTCCAAACAATCAGTAGTCACTGGGTGCCTAATCTGGTGACTGGAAACGTCAAAGTTAGTTCTGTAGGTTGTAAAAAATAAATGTCGTTTTCTGTAGTTATGATAGAACAAAAATGGTTCCTCGCAAGGCAGCTGGCTGACAACAATGAACCTAACAAAATCAAACAATTAGCACACAATCGCATTTCTCCATGCCAGTTCATTACAAATCAAAACAAAAGCTTCGAATCAACTTTTAAATGGAAAAGTTTTCGGAAAGCCGAGAACGCATAAATTACCAGCAATCGATTCACATAGACCACACAAAAAAGGCAACAGAAAATATGTTTGCTGTCCAAAGTTTTCCCTTCATGTGTCGTGCCGCACATTAAATGGTGAGCCAGGGAACCTGATTCGCCCACCAGCCTGACCCTCACCGTGACCCCGTTTAGATCCCAGCACCCGTCTCCAGCACCCACCGGAACCGGAAACACTTACTTTCGGACCAGAACCGACCGACCGTGTGAATCCGAATCCCCGGTGCCGGTCCAGGGACGGGAAATAACACGGTGGCTACGCGCTTTAATTTGGGCACCAGCCGTAAGGGCATCGTCACCTAGCCAACCTACCCCGAGCAAACCGGGGCAAAAAAGGACACACCGCTGCTGGCCTTCGCCTCTGCACGGAGGAAAGTTTTCGTTGGCTCTTAGTTCTTAGTGCCCACTCCACCGGTGTCGTCGTTGTCGTAAGGCTTCACCGAGTCCGTGGCACGGTCCGGCACAAAAACTAGCCCTAATCATAGCTTCTGTGCTCTCTTCTTCATTTACTTCGTGTCGTGTTTCGACTCCGACTAGGAAAGTGGACCCGTAACGAATTGCCCTCGTAACGGTTGCGTATCCTGTAGTCTGTAAAAACGTTGACTGTTTCGGAAGCGGACCGCAGGCGTCAGTTCCGCCCGTGGATGAAAGGACTCGCACAAGGCGTTGGCCCGTCCCGTCCCGTCGCACTCAAATCATAGAACGATGAGTGTCATACTGGTAAATTACAATTGCCTGCCCGTCCGGGCCGTTCACCGCGAGAGGTACTAAGGAACTGAAAAGGTCACCGAAAATGCCGTGCGCCCGTTGCCCTATCCCCCGGCACGACGGTCCCTTCGTGTGCCCTTGAACCACCCTTGCCGGGCAAGCAATTCAGGTCACGAAAAATCCCCAAAAACATTGCCGGTCGACCGGGACACACCGCACCTCGGCGTGAGGGGCCACACTTTCGTGACAATGTTTTTCCTTATTGAATTAAATCCGATGGGCCCCATCGGCTCGTTGTCGTTGTCATCGTCGACGAAACGGACGGAAGGCCTTCGTTCTAGCCGGGCCGTTCTCCGCTCCGGCTGGCTGAAGGATTTGCCGGATTTGTTTCGGCGCACACGGCCTTTTCCATCCTTGTTCCATCCACGATGCTTCGGAAGGGGGCCAACAGGGACTCCGGGAGGGGTTCAGGAGCGTTCACGTTTTCTTACCTTTTCGCAGGTTCTGGGCCACCCATCCGTCATTACGCTGTGACGATGCCGAAACCTTTTACCGGAACACAGGGAAATGAGGAAAAACTCAATCCACCAGTTTGGAGCCAGTATGGAAAGAGGTACAGGTTCGGGCAGGGCACCCTTTCCTTATTCCTGCTCCGTCTGGCACCCCCATTCCCGTTCGTTGTTGGCCATAAATCGAATGCAGGAGCTACGGGTTCACTAACTGGTTTCGCTGGGGCTGCGGTTTTCCCGGTTCTGACTCCCGAAGCTCCTAGGATAACCGGGACATCCCGTCGTATGGTGGCCCTTCGTTCGGGATCCCTGATTAAATAGAGAAATGTTAATTTAATTTTAATTTATGCATCCATTTCCCCGTAGCCAACTGCTCCGTACGGGGAGCGAGCGAGTTTTTCTCCCCAGCGATGTCTCCTGCGACGTCTTGCATGGCGCAGGCTGCAAACTCCGAACTGTGCACGGAACGTAATTTTACTTTCGATTAAAAACGGGCGCCCACATTGGGAGTGAGATGTTAGAAAAAAAAACCCGGGACCGGAAGACGTGTGTGTTACGTAACATCAGCGAGCTCTGCAAGAACGTGAACGTCTCCCCGGGACGGAACATCGGGACATTCCGCGTTTTACGGCGCTCATTTTCATCGGCCAACATTACGTTCAGCGTGGAGCAACATAAAGTTTCAATTTTCTCGCCCAAAAAGAGGTGACAAAGAGTTGTCCAATTTGTGGCCCATTTGCCGGGCCGGATTGGATGGAGCCGATTATTGCTAGTTCCATTAGCAGGCCTTCCTGGCCCCTCGGTTGATGTCACACAAATTAAAAAGCATAAGATCACCCGGCCCGAAAGACAGATTTGAAAAAAAGGCAACAAAACACTTCGAAACTCTACGACGGGGTCCGTCCATTATTTGTAACGGTGCCACCGTAAAACAGGATAATAAAAAGCTTTCCGCGATCCGCCTGCCATTGATGACTAACCGTCGTGAACATTGCGCGGAAACATCCCGCGGAATTTGTGCTTTATTTGTGCGCTGTCCGTGCGAATCATCGCGTCCACTTCGGCACCCAGCAAGGAAGACGTGCCTCTCGTGGGTGGAGGTGTGGACCGAATCGGTGGTGGCCCACCCATCATTCACTCCCATCGCGTGGGCCCCCCAGGACCACCGGTGGGTCTGCGCTCCTGTTCGCTACGCCGATAGCAGTGGGGCGAATCGCCCACTGCTGCGTAGCGTCCATTCTCCGTCCATTCTCCACAAAACGTCGCCATGTGTTATCAATCGTGTGCCTGCGTCCGCGTGGCCATCGTATCGTATCGATTGGCACCCGGAGAGTCACCGCCGGGACCGCCGGGACCGCCGGGAAACCGGGCGCCCCATATCCGAAATCTCGCCGTTACATTCGACCTACTTTCCGTGCAGAGGATCCGGACAGGGGGACTGATAAGGACTCTCTCTCGCTCTCTCTTCGGACTCGGGCACTCAGTCGGGGAGCGAGTGACCTTAGTTTTGAGTGTTTTATTATCACATTCGGCGCTCGGAGAATTTAATAAACGCAGCGCAAGAGATCGCAAGAGGACACTTGAACGAAGCACCTGATACCGGGGTGTTCCGGTCAGATTGTTCGTTCACGGCGTTCCCCCGCCAGCAATCGGCAAGGCAGCTTTCGGTGCTGTTACACTGCACCTGGATTCTTTATTGCGCTGTGAATTAAATTCCTCGAGTGTTTACGTACCGAATACTGGCCAGACTTTCGAGCACCCACAGGCTATGATTTTATTTTCCCCCACTTGGGATACGCTTGTGGAAAAGAAAAACAAGAAATAATTTCAAAGCGCAGTACGGTGACGAACCAGGAGTAGGTAGTGATCCAAATCATTAAACCTGTAGCGACCACGGCGCCAGGAACATCCTTTCACCATTACCGTTCATTCGGAATGAATATCTCATGAGACACGCACAACGTTTCAGAGACTTTACCAATTTCACGACTTCACCGCACACTACGGTCTGTCAACAAGCTTCCCCTTTTTACTGTGGTGAGCTGCTCCATGCAGAGAAAGAGAGAGAGAGAGAGGTCGAATGGGAGCGAGAGAGACTGGCCAGGCAAATGGCGTTATCGGGGGTTGGTGCGATTGATAAAACTCGCTGCCACGCGCTGGCTCAGTAGTGTGTTGACCGTGGCCAGTGATGGTTGGCAGTTTCTTGGCGCATCTGCAGCAAACCCTGCGAAGCGGTTTGACCACTTCCCAACAGTGTTTCCCTGGAGCTTTGGGCGGCTTCGTGGCAGGTACCACCCCTTGGGACGGCTTGGAGTGAGTCGAGGCACGAAGAGATGTAGCTGTAGACCACCTCAACATAAACGAAGGTGCCGCCCAGATGCTGCCCTCTTAAAGTAAACGGACGGTCGCGCGCGTCAAGCGTTCAGCTTAAAGCTTTCCCGTCGTCGTCGCCATCGTCTTGAGGAGTTGTTTTTTGTGCGTTTGTATTTGTGAGCTGCTTCTACAGTGACATAAGCCTTAAGACGAGGGCGGAAACAGTCTTCCGGCAGTGTCAGTGACGGAGGCGCCGAAACATTCTCCCTCGGAGCAGAGACATCCGCTACACACCGTGAGAACATGTGATTGGCACTAATGATTTCAGGCCCCAGGCCGAACCTGTCTTTAAGTGTTTTGATGGAGAAAATATGTGAATTTGATTTTTGGTAGGAAAACAGAATTCTTTTTCGAATGTCAATCGCTCCCAAGTGATCTAGTTCACATTGGCAAAATTCCTGCATACTAATGGTCAATGGTCCTTCCTTGTTACAACAGCAAGCGCGGCGTTCGCGCTCGGTTCGGTAGGTCCGTAATGTGGTCCAATGGTGGACAGAAGTGCAGGAAACTAGCCCTGCGGGTGTCTATGTGAGTTAGTGTGTGTGCGTGTAAAGTTGTGTCCATCACAGCCGTGGAAAAGTGTGCTGCTCAAGTGGCCAATCTGTTGCATGTTCTCGTGTCCAGAAAGCCGTGGTTCGTGCAGGACCCGAACGGCTCAGCTTTTCACTTCGTGGGACCTCTTTAAGTACGTATGATGGGTGAAATTCATTATGTGCCTTTAATTTGTACCAGCAAAGATGGAACGTGTTGGGTATGTTGTTTGTTAAACATAGGCGAGCATTGTTGTGCCTGAACAGTTTAAGCGAACGTGCGGAAAATATTGTCGATCTATTCAGAATGGCTTGGCTTCACAGTGAAAGGGTGACGCTTGTTTTTTTGTCCCTTTGTTCCTGTCTGAACACGACCGCCTGCTTTTGAGTGTTGTGACGTGGTGGCAAAACAATTCCCTAGAAGGGTTCCTTTTACACCACAACACAGCTTAAAGGAGCCACAATAGAGCAGAAGGAAGAAAAAAATGATTCAAACCATTAGCAAACAATATTCGCCCTCTAGTCGGGCGTCGACAGAAAACAAAGGCCCTTCACGGAACTGACGGGACTT
>NC_071285.1:44762737-44763849 GCF_943735745.2 Anopheles bellator | reverse complement strand
CACGGAACGTAATTTTACTTTCGATTAAAAACGGGCGCCCACATTGGATCGGGTGGGAGATGTAAGGAAAAAAAAACCGGGACCGGAAGACGTGTGTGTTACGTAACATCAGCGAGCTCTGCAAGAACGTGAACGTCTCCCCGGGACGGAACATCAGGACATTCCGCGTTTTACGGCGCTCATCTTCATCGGCCAATATTACGTTCAGCGTGGAGCAACATAAAGTTTCAATTTGCACGCCCCAAAAAAGGTGACAAAGAGTTGTCCAATTTGTGGCCCATTTGCCGAGCCGGATTGGATGGAGCCGATTATTGCTAGTTCCATTAGCAGGCCTTCCTGGCCCCCCGGTTGATGTCACACAAATTAAAAAGCATAAGATCACCCGGCCCGAAAGACAGGTTTGAAAAAAGGCAACAAAACACTTCGAAACTCTACGACGGGGTCCGTCCATTATTTGTAACGGTGCCACCGTAAAACAGGATAATAAAAAGCTTTCCGCGATCCGCCTGCCATTGATGACTAACCGTCGTGAACATTGCGCGGAAACATCCCGCGGAATTTGTGCTTTATTTGTGCGCTGTCCGTGCGAATCATCGCGTCCGCTTCAGCCCCCAGCAAGGAAGTCGTGCCTCTCGTGGGTGGAGGTGTGGACCGAATGGCCCACCCATCATTCACTCCCATCGCGTGGGCCCCCCAGGACACGGTGGGTCTGCGCTCCTGTTCGCTACGCCGATAGCAGTGGGGCGAATCGCCCACTGCTGTGTAGCGTCCATTCTCCGGGTTCACGTTTACGCTCCACAAAACGTCGCCATGTGTTATCAATCGTGTGCCTGCGTCCGCGTGGCCATCGTATCGTATCGATTGGCACCCGGGGAGTCACCGCCGGGACCGCCGGGACCGCCGGGAAACCGGGCGCCCCATATCCGAAATCTCGCCGTTACATTCGACCTACTTTCCGTGTAGAGGATCCGGACAGGAGGACTGATAAGGGCTCTCTCTCGCTCTCTCTTCGGACTCGGGCACTCAGTCGGGGAGCGAGTGACCTTAGTTTTGAGTGTTTTATTACCCAGTGAACAATTTTGAGAGCCCGAGGCTGCCCCTCTGCCTGCGAC